>NC_090653.1:269115213-269433320 GCF_040937935.1 Hyperolius riggenbachi
TTTGCGGATCTGCTTGCGGTTTTTGGTGTGCACCGGGCCTAAGAGCTTCTGTAGGAGCTGCAGTTGTCAACCCTCCTGGATGTGCATTTATGCTGAAACTAAAACGCATAAAGTTTTCAATGATTAAAAAACAGTTTTTATTGATTTTCCAAGTAAATTTTAAACAACGGAGAAAAGAAAAAGGTGTTTGCAAATACTGATATAAAGGGAGCCTAAACTGAGAAAAATATGGATTTTTCCTTTTAAAATAATACCACTTGCCTGACTCTCCTGCTGTTCCTGTGTCTCTAATACTTTTAGCCACAGCCCCTCAACAAGCATGCAGATCTGAAGTCAGACTGGATTAGCTGCATGCTTGTTTCAGGTGTATGATTCAGCCAATATTGCAGCCAAAGATCAGCAGGACTGCCAGGCAACTGGTATTGTTTAAAAGGAAACATCCATATCCCTCTCAGTTAAGGTTCCCTTTCACTTGTAAAATACTTTTATTTAGTGCAGTTGGAAACTACTCTTTAAATATGACCACATTAGCGATGATGGGCAGTTTCGACCAAGAGACAAATCTCTCTCTAATCGAATCGGATCAGGGTGAGATCTGTTGGCTGCACATACACCGCAGGCTGATTCCGCATCAAATCGTCTTCGTTCTCCCAAATGTTTTATACTTACTTTACCTGTCATGCTGTCTCCCGAGTGTCCATTATACTTACACATTGCTGCCCCCCCCCCCCCCCCCCCCCACACACACACACACACACACACACACGTGGCTGCCAGTGTTATAGCACCTGCAGTGCATGTGTGACATCACACATGCAGTCGTGCACCCATTTGACCATGTCGGCCCAAGATTTCCTAGCATGTCGGATTGATACATTCAACCAATTGCAGCCCAAAATCAGTCAGTCGATTCGTTGACCGGGCATGCTTGTGGCAGCACCAATTTTCATCCAATTAGATGTATGGCCACACCTTCAGAAGTCAGAATATATATCCCTGTGAAAACTCGTGGACCACATAGGCAGTTATCATTAGCTCTGAAATACAATGGGCTTCCCTCTGGTAATGTCAAGGGCCCAGGGGCATAAATACAGGGGAGCAGGGGGGTGGGGCTAGAGCTGTAAGGGGGCTCCAACTACTACTTCACTCCTTCCTATTTATTTATTGTGTTTATAAAGCCCCAACATATTACGCAGCGCTGGACATTAGTTTAGGTTACAGACAATATTTAGGGGTGACATACAGCAATATGACAATACAGGAATACAAGAAAGACCAGATCACACAGCACAGTATGAGTACAAGGTAATGCTTAGTCAGTCACTGGATGGAGCATGGAGATTAGGCAAGTTAGGTTCACTCAGATGAATAGCATGGGTTCACAGTAATGGAGGTGCATGATCAGGTAGGACACAAAGGAGGAGGACCCTGCCCAAAGGCTTACAATCTAGAGGGAGAGGTAAGGACCAGAAAGTTAGGGGACCAGAGTTCAGCTGTGGGTTAAAGCACTTGTGAGGGGTAGTAGGCCAGAGTGAAAAGGTGAGTTTTGAGGGCCTTCTTGAAGATTCTGAAGGAGGGGGCTGCCCTAATGGGTGGAGGTAGGAAGTTCCATAGTGTTGGAGCAGCTCTTGAGAAGTCCTGGAGGCGTGCATGGGACTGGGTGATGCGGGGGACGGTCATGCGAACTTCATTGGAAGAGCGGAGTGAGTGGCTAGGTGTGTACCTCTGAGTAAGATCGGAAATGTAGGTTGGACAGGCTTTGTGGACAGATTTGTAGGCCAGACACAGTATCTTGAATCTGATTCTGGATAAAGGGGTCCATCCTTCAGAGCAGGTGTTTTTGTGGCTACACTTGTTATGGGTGGGAAGATCATGATGGTCACACTTTTGTTATGACCCTTGCAAGATGGGCCCCCAGGCTGCAAGTATCAACAAGGGTAGGCAAGGGAAAAGGGCGTGACCATTGGGGGGGTCCAATCAAAGTCATGCTGTAGGGGCCCCATGGTTTGTAGTTATGTCCCTGCAAGGGCCCTGCACATCTGACGAGTTGGCCACCACTGCCTTAGAAGATCAATCCCTGTGTACTGTCATGAAACCATCACACACTGCATGATGACATTACCGACCCCATTTTGTACTCCTAGTTTTTAGTTGCTTTACCTCAGAGCAAAACCTGTGAATCAATAATGTTGATATCACTGGTAGAGTGTAAGGAGGATCTCATACTATCCCCCTATTGCCACCTATCTTGGGTGCCCCCCCCACCACAACCTTCCTCCCACCTCCTCTCATCCGCTTCTAAATCAGCAGCTTCTCAAACCACTTCCACCCCCCTCATTATGTCACTCTCTCTCTCTCAGGGAGATTCAATGAATAAAGTCAAAAGAAGAGGAAAAAAAAACACTAAAGTGTGCGCGATCAGGAGAGAGCCGGCTTTTATACTCACCGTGCCTCCAACCATTTGCCTTTCTTCTTTTTGACTTTTGCATTTCTGCTTTGAAAGCTTTTGAATGACAGCGTAACGGGAATCAGGGGGAGCGAGCAAAGCTGCTGCAACTAACACAGGGTGGAAATGCCTCAGCACAGTGGGTATAAAGTAACGTAATTATAGAGCAGGTCACAGTCACTTCAATGAGCAAAAATAAAAGGCAACGGTTTTCTTCTCTGTCTCTCTTTTCCTTCATACTTTACTTTCACGTCAAGGGAGGTAAAATCATTCTCCAGTCATTTTTTTTTTCTCCTCCTTCCACAATTTAAGGCTGGTGGTAATTTATATTGGGGAGGGGTAGTCGCCGCTGGCGGGCACAAGGCACCAGTTTGTGTTTTACAATCCCCGTGTTTCGGGCCTAGCGGTAATGGTTAGTTTCGACGATAAAAGCAAGCGGGGGAGCCAGTGAGGACGGGAGTGGGGAAAAGGGAAACAACATCACAGCAGAACCTCAAAAGATGCAGGGAAAGGCAATGGTTACCGGTACAAAATGGAGGCAATGTGGTCAAGGCTGAGGGAGGGGCTAAAGCCATAGCAACTATAGAGGTTGCTGTGGGGCTTGGAAGATGAAGAGGGGGGGTCTGTATTCGTTCACTGGCCTTTTAACCCCTTCCAATCCACCAGAAGCTACACAAAGGGTAGAAGACACCGCCTGGAGGCTTGGCAAGTATTTTATGCCCAAAAACCCCAAATAATTGTCCATTATCCCCTCATGCATGCCGGTTAGTTGAGACGTCCAGCTGTCGGAGTTCTGGATAAAGGGGACTTTGCTGTATTACATGGGCGTATCTAGTCCAGTACAGCGTCACCCGATGTGGATCAAAGTGTCAGACAAGGTCCGACACTTTGATCACCTCTGGTACCATGTTGCACTGTGTAATAATGGTGCGTCTCCAATGGGGTGGAGCCACAACATGCAAGCTGGTGCCAGCCCCTCCCCCTGTTGCCTAGTCACCTCCTCCTCACTCTAGTGGGAGGAGGTAGTCACCCACGTCACCTCCTGCTCAATGGAAAAAAGTAGGGGGGGGGGGGGAATCCAGAAAATGGGTTGGAACTGGTTTTAACCACTTGAGGACCTAGGGCTTTACCCCCCTTAAGGACCGGCCACTTTTTTTCCATTCAGACCACTGCAGCTTTCACGGTTTATTGCTCGCTCATACAACCTACCACCTAAATGAATTTTGGCTCCTTTTCTTGTCACTAATAAAGCTTTCTTTTGGTGCTATTTGATTGCTCCTGCGATTTTTACTTTTTATTATATTCATCAAAAAAGACATGAATTTTGGCAAAAAAATGATTTTTTTAACTTTCTGTGCTGACATTTTTCAAATAAAGTAAAATTTCTGTATACATGCAGCGCGAAAAATGTGGACAAACATGTTTTTGATTAAAAAAAAAAAACATTCAGTGTATATTTATTGGTTTGGGTAAAAGTTATATCCTTTACAAACTATGGTGCAAAAAGTGAATTTTCCCATTTTCAAGCATCTATGACTTTTCTGACCACCTGACATGTTTCATGAGGGGCTAGAATTCCAGGATAGTATAAATACCCCCCAAATGACCCCATTTTGGAAAGAAGACATCCCAAAGTATTGACTGAGAGGCATAGTGAGTTCATAGAAGATATTACTTTTTGTCACAAGTAAGCGGAAAATGACAGTTTGTGACAAAAAAAAAAAAAGTTTCCATTTCTTCTAACTTGCGACAAAAAAAATGAAATCTGCCATGGACTCACCATGCCCCTCTCTGAATACTTTCCAAAATGGGGTCATTTGTGCGGTGTGTTTACTGTCCTCGCATTTTGGGGGGTGCTAATTTGTAAGCACCCATGTAAAGCCTAAAGGTGCTCATTGGACTTTGGGCCCCTTAGCGCAGTTAGGCTGCAAAAAAGTGCCACACATGTGGTATTGCCGTACTCAGGAGAAGTAGTATAATGTGTTTTGGGGTGTATTTTTACACATACCCATGCTGGGTGGGAGAAATATCTCTGTAAATGACAATTTTTTAATTTTTTTTACACACAATTGTCCATTTACAGAGATCTTTCTCCCACTCAGCATGGGTATGTGTAAAAATACACCCCAAAACACATTATACTACTTCTCCTGAGTACGGCAATACCACATGTGTGGCACTTTTTTGCACCCTAACTGCGCTAAGGGGCCCAAAGTCCAATGAGTACCTTTAGGATTTCACAGGTCATTTTGAGAAATTTCGTTTCAAGACTACTCCTCACGGTTTAGGGCCCCTAAAATGCCAGGACAGTATAGGAACCCCACAAATGACCCCATTTTAGAAAGAAGACACCCCAAGGTATTCCGTTAGTAGTACGGTGAGTTCATAGAAGATTTTATTTTTTGTCACAAGTTAGCGGAAAATGACACTTTGTGGAAAAAAACAATAAAAATCAATTTCCGCTAACTTGTGACAAAAAATAAAATCTTCTATGAACTCACCGTACTACTAACAGAATACCTTGGGGTGTCTTCTTTCTAAAATGGAGTCATTTGTGGGGTTCCTATACTGTCCTGGCATTTTAGGGGCCCTAAACCGTGAGGAGTAGTCTTGAAACAAAATTTCTCAAAATGACCTGTGAAATCCTAAAGGTACTCATTGGACTTTGGGCCCCTTAGCGCAGTTAGGGTGCAAAAAAGTGCCACACATGTGGTATCACCGTACTCGGGAGAAGTAGTACAATGTGTTTTGGGGTGTATTTTTACACATACCCATGCTGGGTGGGAGAAATAACTCTGTAAATGGACAATTGTGTGTAAAAAAATCAAAAGATTGTCATTTACAGAGGTATTTCTCCCACCCAGCATGGGTATGTGTAAAAATACACCCCAAAACACATTATACTACTTCTCCCGAGTACGGCGATACCACATGATTGGCACTTTTTTGCAGCCTAACTGCGCTAAGGGGCAGGGGCGTAGCAATAGGGGGTGCAGAGGTAGCGACCGCATCGGGGCCCTTGGACCAGAGGGACCCCAAAGGGCCCTCCCTCAACTACAGTATTAGCTCTCTATTGGTCCTGTGCTCATAATAATCACTTCTATAGATACTTTGAATAGTAGTAATCAGTAACAAACTGTTCCCCATCCCCTTCTTGCACCTCTGACACTGTAGTTGCCATTGGCAGGTTTTGGTGCGCCGTATCAATTGTTATGTATAGAGTGCTTTGGGGGCCCCATTGTAAAACTTGCATCGGGGCGCACAGCTCTTTAGCTACGCCACTGCTAAGGGGCCCAAAGTCCAATGAGTACCTTTAGGATTTCACAGGTCATTTTTGTTTCAAGACTACTCCTCACGGTTTAGGGCCCCTAAAATGCCAGGGCAGTATAGGAACCCCACTAATGACCCCATTTTAGAAAGAAGACACCCCAAGGTATTCCGTTAGGAGTATGGTGAGCTCATAGAAGTTTTTATTTTTTTGTCACAAGTTAGCGGAAATTGATTTTAATTGTTTTTTTTCACAAAGTGTCATTTTCCGCTAACTTGTGACAAAAAATAAAAACTTCTATGAACTCACCATACTCCTAACAGAATACCTTGGGGTGTCTTCTTTCTAAAATGGGGTCATTAGTGGGGTTCCTATACTGCCCTGGCATTTTAGGGGCCCTAAACCGTGAGGAGTAGTCTTGAAACAAAAATGACCTGTGAAATCCTAAAGGTACTCATTGGACTTTGGGCCCCTTAGCGCAGTTAGGCTGCAAAAAAGTGCCAATCATGTGGTATCGCCGTACTCGGGAGAAGTAGTATAATGTGTTTTGGGGTGTATTTTTACACATACCCATGCTGGGTGGGAGAAATACCTCTGTAAATGACAATTGTTTGATTTTTTTTACACACAATTGTCCATTTACAGAGAGATTTCTCCCACCCAGCATGGGTATGTGTAAAAATACACCCCAAAACACATTATACTATTTCTCCTGAGTACGGCGATACCACATGTGTGACACTTTTTTGCAGCCTAGGTGCGCTAAGGGGCCCAACGTCCTAATCACAGGTCATTTTGAGGCATTTGTTTTCTAGACTACTCCTCACGGTTTAGGGCCCCTAAAATGCCAGGGCAGTATAGGAACCCCACAAGTGACCCCATTTTAGAAAGAAGACACCCCAAGGTATTCCGTTAGGTGTATGGCGAGTTCATAGAAGATTTTATTTTTTGTCACAAGTTAGTGAAAAATGACACTTTGTGAAAAAAAAACAAAAATCAATTTCCGCTAACTTTTGACAAAAAATAAAATCTTCTATGAACTCGTCATACACCTAACAGAATACATTGGGGTGTCTTTTTTCTAAAATGGGGTCAGTTTCTGGGGTTCCTATACCGCCCTGGCATTTTACGGGCCCAAAACCGTGAGTAGTCTGGAAACCAAATGTCGCAAAATGACTGTTCAGGGGTATAAGCATCTGCAAATTTTGATGACAGGTGGTCTATGAGGGGGCGAATTTTGTGGAACCGGTCATATGCAGGGTGGCCTTTTAGATGACAGGTTGTATTGGGCCTGATCTGATGGATAGGAGTGCTAGGGGGGTGACAGGAGGTGATTGATGGGTGTCTCAGGGGGTGGTTAGAGGGGAAAATAGATGCAATCAATGCACTGGGGAGGTGATCGGAAGGGGGTCTGAGGGGGATCTGAGGGTTTGGCCGAGTGATCAGGAGCCCACACGGGGCAAATTAGGGCCTGATCTGATGGGTAGGTGTGCTAGGGGGTGACAGGAGGTGATTGATGGGTGTCTCAAGGTGTGATTAGAGGGGGGAATAGATGCAAGCAATGCACTGGCGAGGTGATCAGGGCTGGGGCCTGAGGGCATTCTGAGGGTGTGGGTGGGTGATTGAGTGCCCTAGGGGCAGATAGGGGTCTAATCTGATAGGTAGCAGTGACAGGGGGTGATTGATGGGTAATTAGTGGGTGTTTAGGGTAGAGAACAGATATAAACACTGCCCTTGGGAGGGGATCTGCGGGCGAACTATTGGTGTGGGTGGGTGATCAGATTGCCCACAAGGGGCAGGTTTGGGGCTGATTGATGAGTGGCAGTGACAGGAGGTGATTGATGGGTGGCAGTGCCAGGGAGTGATTGATGGGTGGCAGTGACAGGGGGTGATTGATGGGTGATTGACAGGTGATCAGTGGGTTATTACAGGGAAGAACAGATGTAACTAATGCACTGGCGAATTGATAAGGGGGGGTCTGAGGGCAATCTGAGCGTGTAGGCGGGTGATTGGGTGCCCGCAAGGGGCAGATTAGGGTCTGATCTGATGGGTAACAGTGACAGGTGGTGATAGGGGGTGATTGATGGGTAATTAGTGGGTGTTTAGAGGAGACAATAGATGTAAACACTGCGTTTGGGTGGTGATCTGATGTCGGATCTGCAGGCAATCTATTGGTGTGGGTGGGTGATCAGATTGCCCGCAAGGGGCAGGTTAGGGGCTGATTGATGGGTGTCAGTGACAGGGGGTGATTGATGGGTGATTGACAGGTGATTGACAGGTGATCAGGGGGGATAGATGCATACAGTACACAGGGGGGGGGAGGTCTAGGGGGGGGTCTGGGGAGAATCTGAGGGGTGGGGGGGGGTGATCAGGAGGGGGCAGTGGGGGAGATAAAAAAAAAATAGCGTTGACAGATAGTGACAGGGAGTGATTGATGGGTGATTAGGGGGGTGATTGGGTGCAAACAGGGGTCTGGGGGGTGGGCAGGGGGGGGTCTGAGGGGTGCTGTGGGCGATCTGGGGCAGGGGGGGGGGGGGGGAAATCAGTGTACTTGGTGCAGACTAGGGTGGCTGCAGCCTGCCCTGGTGGTCCCTTGGACATTGGGACCACCAGGGCAGAAGCCAGCCTGTATAATACACTTTCTAAACATTACAAAGTGTATTATACACTTTGTATGCGGCGATCGCGGGATGTTGCGGCGGGCGAGCGGTGACAGGCGCCGGCGGAGGATCGCGTCACGGATGACGCGATCGCTCCGCCCATGCCCCTACAAGGACCGCCGCCTTTGGGCATGAGCTGGTCCTTGCGGGGTCCACTTCCCGGCCGCCTCTGTGCGTTAGGCGGTCGGGAAGTGGTTAATATAGTTCTGCATTTCACCTTTAAACTGCCTAAGACTTGTATATAAAGAAGAATGGTAGGTGTGAAGCAGGCGAATAGCGTGCCTATTAATTTAGCTCCACTATTCTCCTACTGCAAATAATATGCCGCTTTGGGGGGTGGGCACTTGATTTGATATCGTATTGCAAAAAGGGTGTGTGCATCAAACACCAAGTGAACCCTTATATACCTGGCTTTGCAGATAAGGCCTAATTAGCTTATTCATGAGACACTTCTCAAGTAAATCTGCATTCGCTTTTGCATGCCAGGATATGCAGGGTGTTGCCAACTAACTCACCGCAAAATTTTTGCCCTGTGGGGGATTCGTTCGCTCAGCATTTAGCACTTATCCAGGATCGCCACGTGGAGGCCCCCCCAGGATCCCAGGAAAAGGGGGGCCAACAGGGCACTCCAAGCACACTCACTGCTCAGAGACTCTGCAGCGCCCCCCTGGGGCGAGGTTAAGAAGTGCGGGGCGGCCCCCCCAAGCGCTGCCACCGCCAGGGAGGGCCGCCCGCACCCACTTCCCAAAGGATAGGACCTACCTTATTTCATATTGGGTCCAAGTGCATTATTATTCCAGGCCAAATTTGCGCCACTTGGGAGCACTACGACAAGGCACTTGATTTGAGCAGTGGCAATGGGATATTATTTATAGGCATGTATTGGCCATGGTACATCAATTAGCTGAGCGTTGGTGCTCAGTTCATGTACTATTACGTTCATGTAACGTATTTCTGTACTTGAGCTCGATTGTCGCATAAAGATATTCAGTTTATTTTACAAAGATTCTAGAGGACAATTCATGAAACATAATTTGATTAGATTAGACGTGTCAAACTCAAACACAAAGTGTGCCGACTTTGAACACTGGGACCAAGTTGCGGGCCAACCTCAATGTCTAGTGACCACCTCTCTCCCTTTTAAATTTCCCTGGTGTCAAATCCCCCCCCCCCCCCAATTCCCTGGTGTATACTGGCTCCCTCCCCTATACAGTTCCCTGCTGTTCAGTGCCTCCTCCCTCCTCTATACAGTTCCCTGGTGTCTAGTGGTCCCCTCCCCTACACAGTTCCCTGGTGTCTAGTGGTCCCCTTCCCTCCCCTGTACAGTTCCCTGGTATCTAGTGATCTCCCTCCCTCCCCTGTACAGTTTCCCGGTGTATAGTGGTCCCCCTCCTATCCCCTGTACAGTTCTAGTGGTACCCCTCCCTCCCATATACAGTTTCCTGGGGTCTAGTGGTCCCCCCCCCCCCATATGGCTTCCCTGATGATCTAGGGCTTCACCCCCATTATAGCTTCCACAGTGGGCCAAACGTAATGCAAAATGGGTAAACCACTTGCGGGACAAATGTGATGACTCTTTGGGCCAAGAGTTTGACATGTGTGGATTAGATTATCCTAATGTCTAGCTTGTAAGTCTCTGAATGGCTGGTAGCAATGGTTTAGAAAAAAAATAGCTGAAGATCCGCACGTGTTCCATACTATCCCATTTATTGCACTATATGGAACACATTACAAGACTCACGGCCAGCCACAGCACTTAATGGCCAACTGAGCTCCAGCAAGCGGTTGCGTGATCATATCTCTCTATCCTATATAAGAGAGAACAGAGGTGCCAAAAGGATAAAAGGGGTTTTAAAGGAGCTTAAAAGCCAAAACTTGGTAATCTAGCAAAACAAACGACACTCAGCGCCTCAGCGACACTCAGGCAGAGGCGCTGAGTGTCGTTTGTTTTGCTAGATGCTGTAACTTCTTTTTCTATTGCCTGAGGAAGCGGGCGCTGACCCGTGAAACGCGTTGCTTTGTTTTATCTGGAGTTCGTTAATAAATAGACTGAATGTACAGTCGTGTTGTGTCTGCTTGGAGTGGGTAAGTCCACCACTGCCTCCTCTAATTACCAAGTTTTGGCTTTTAAGCTCCTTTAAAACCCCTTTTATCCTTTTGGCGCCTCTGTTCTCTCTTATATAATATTGTATCCACCCTGGGTGGAGGGTTGCGTCCCTTTCTACTATCTACAGAGAGCGACTTCTTATTCCTGAGTGGGGTCAGGATAATCTCCCCACCTACCTTTACAGTGGTTGCCTATTGGTGACCCAAGTTTGTGAGTATAACAACTATTACTCTTTGTCATTACCCCCTTTGTCAATACATACTACACTATTGGGGCTCTTGGTGTTCCTCTGTTTATATCTCTCTATCCTGTTTCCAAGCAACAAGCAGTAAAGCTCCGTTCACCTCTGAGCGGGAATCGCGTGATTCCCGCTCTCTGCAAACCGCTAGCGGCTTAACCGCTTAGCAGTTGTTATCACTGCCACGACCGCTTAGCAGTGTTCTCACTGCCACGATCGCGGCCGTTTTGCAATTAGCGTTACATGCAGCGTTTTGGCAGCGATTCTGGAGTGATCGCGATAAGCATGAATAGAGCCGCTAATCGCGATCATTCCCAAAACGCTACTTTGTCCAGTGATTTTTTTACGTTATTCGTGGAAAAATCACACCCGCAAAACACCCGTGGTAATCGCTAGCGGGGCCTTAGAGATTGGTGTTTACTCGATATTAGTCTTTTGCCACATTGTCCTATTACATATTAGATCAGTCAATGCAAATATGGAGAGGAAAAAGCACTTGCACAAAATGCAGCAGGGGTGGACACTGTCACACTGGGCTTACCTGCAGCGTGCTCCAATGGTAGTCCATGATTTCAATCAGAAGAGAAGGAGATGGGCACAGCTGCTAAAATACCCTTTATTGTGGCTGGATTGACACAAAAAAGCTTACAGCAGTGGGGGGAAGGACAAGTCTGACAGCTGTTTCGCAGGGGCTAGCCCTGCTTCATCAGAGACACAGACATATTAGATCACATTTTAATGCTATGGGATTCGCTGCCACTCGCACGAAAATTGACAGCAATGCTGGCCCGAATCACTCTGGCAAGTGATTAGGCCGGAGCCACCATTTTTCCCTATGTCAGAGTTTCCCCGCGCAATTTGCCTGCAGGGAAACTGCGGATTCGGCCCATTTTCTGCGCTAGTGGAAACGGGCCCTTAGGCAAAGGCAACCAGATCAGGTTAAAAAAAAGGGAGACCTAAAGGGACCCACTTTAGAAAAATGGTTTTTTTTACATATATTTTTGGGGCACTAACTATTTTTGGGGTATTTTTTTTATCTTTGGATGTTACAACCCTCTGAAATAAATCCTAATGTGGTAATTCCCCCACCCCACTTCCTACTAGTGAAACAGAGCGGATAAAACAACTCCTTCAGGCCCCTTTCACACTTGCAGGTGCAACCTGCGTTGCGATACTCTATTTTACCATAGAGGGCCGAAAGCGCATTGGAAGTCTACGGAGGCTTTCACACTTACTTTGGTCCATTGTAGTGTGCGGGAAGTATCCGATTCAACACAAGGGCTGCTGCGTGTTGCCACAAGGACTTCGTTACGTGCACAGAGCTTGGGGTAATGCAAGTCTATGAGCGACGCATGTAAACGATGGAGCACGGTGTGACGTGGCGCGCATGCGCAGACTGATGGGAATCCCAGTGACTTCCTTCCTGTGTAAAATCTCTATTAATGCCAACATGCCAGTGGGCACGATGCCCAGGTAGTAAACAGTGGTGTAGTATGCTGTGTGCGGGGTACATTTTAGGGGGTGGCGGGGATAAGGGGGGAAGAGGAATGTCCAAGTGTATTCCAGTGCTGCTAAATGCCTAACGTCCATATGCCTAGTGTTTCTGGTGCCCGAACCAGGAAAATTATTGTAAAAGTGGGTATTCTGAATAACTTACTACATTCTACTAAATGTCACCACAGTGCCTCTTTAACCAAAATTAATCTTATCATAACTTCACATATTTGCAATAAATTACAATTTTGCAATGCAAAATCCTCAAAATGTGGAATTTGTTTGGAATTCTGTGTGATTTTGTTGGATTCAGAATTCCGAACGTCTCTTCTGGTGGAGTTGGAACTCCAGATCTGCTTATTTGTTTGTTATCAGTGATTCAGGGAGTGTTAAAGGCAAGCTTTCACCTAAAGTGAACAGTATTTAAATCCACTCACAATACTCTTCTTATTTGTGTTCTTTTTCCACACAGCATGGACAAGCAGGGGGATTATGAACCGTGTGATGCGACTGGATTCATCAAGATCAATGCTGTCAGGTAAGGGAGATACTAGGCCTTAGAAGCCTGCAGATACATTTACATGTGGCATTTCAAAACTTACGCCACCCACTTCTGCTTACAACATGGTAGCCATTTTGCTCCTCAAGTACACTGACATACAGTAGGTTGCAAAAGTATTCGGCCCCCTTGAAGTTTTCCACATTTTGTCACATTACTGCCACAAACATGCATCAATTTTATTGGAATTCCACGTGAAAGACCAATACAAAGTGGTGTACATGTGAGAAGTGGATCGAAAATCATACATCATTCCAAACATTTTTTACAAATAAATAACTGCAAAGTGAGGGGTGCGTAATTATTCAGTCCCCTGAGTCAATACTTTGTAGAACCACCTTTTGCTGCAATTACAGCTGCCAGTCTTTTAGGGTATGTCTCTACCAGCTTTGCACATCTAGAGACTGAAATCCTTGCCCATTCTTCTTTGCAAAACAGCTCCAGCTCCGTCAGATTAGATGGACAGCGTTTGTGAACAGCAGTTTTCTGATCTTGCCACAGATTCTCGATTGGATTTAGATCTGGACTTTGACTGGGCCATTCTAACACATAGATATGTTTTGTTTTAAACCATTCCATTATTGCCCTGGCTTTATGTTTAGGATCATTGTCCTGCTGGAAGGTGAACCTCCGCCCCAGTCTCAAGTCTTTCGCAGTCTCCAAGAGGTTTTCTTCCAAGTTTGCCCTGTATTTGGCTCCATCCATCTTCCCATCAACTCTGACCATCTTCCCTGTCCCTGCTGAAGAGATGCACTCCCCAAGCATGATGCTGCCACCACCATATTTGACAGTGGGGATGGTGTGTTCAGAGTGATGTGCAGTGTTAGTTTTCCGCCACACATAGCGTTTTGCATTTTGGCCAAAAAAGTTCCATTTTGGTCTCATCTGACCAGAGCACCTTCTTCCACATGGTTGCTGTGTCTCCCACATGGCTTGTGGGAAACTGCAAACGGGACTTCTTATGCTTTCTGTTAACAATGCCTTTCTTCTTGCCACTCTTCCATAAAGGCCAACTTTGTACAGTGCATGACTAATAGTTGTCCTATGGACAGAGTCTCCCACCTGAGCTGTAGATCTTTGCAGCTCATCCAGAGTCTCCATGGGCCTCGGATTTCTGATCAGCGCTCTCCTTGTTCGGCCTGTGAGTTTAGGTGGATGGCCTTGTCTTGGTAGGTTTACAGTTGTGCCATAATCCTTCCATTTCTGAATGATCGCTTGAACAGTGCTCCGTGGGATGTTCAAGGCTTTGGAAATCTTTTTGTAGCCTAAGCCTGCTTTAAATTTCTCAATAACTTGATCCCTGTCCTGTCTTGTGTGTTCTTTGGACTTCACGGTGTTGTTGCTCCCAATATTCTCTTAGACAACCTCGGAGACCCTCACAGAGTAGCTGTATTTGTACTTACATTAGATTACACACAGGTGAACTATTTAGTCATTAGCACTCATCAGGCAATGTCTATAGGCAACTGACTGCACTCAGATCAAAGGGGGCCGAATAATTATGCACACACCACTTTGCAGTTATTTATTTGTAAAAAATGTTTGGAATCATGTATGATTTTCGTTCCACTTCTCACGTGTACACCACTTTGTGTTGGTCTTTCACGTGGAATTCCAATAAAATTGATTCATGTTTGTGGCAGTAATATGACAAAATGTTGAAAACTTCAAGGGGGCCGAATACTTTTGCAACCCACTGTACTTGTAATTGAAGTGGCTTTAGTGCTGAGCCTGCCTGTGAGTCCTGCTGGATCCACCATCTTATTTCAGTTCCTATGCCCCAATCTCCTCCTCAGTCTTCACCTTGGGCTCAGTTCACTAAGTTTTATCAAACACTTTACCGAACGTTTGATAATTTACCTCATGAGTCAAATCTAATTTTGAATTCACTAAGGTGTCATAGATTTATCTAATCTACAAAATGAGATTTTACTCATGAGGTAAATTATCAAACGTTCGGTAAGGCGTTTGATAAAGCTTATTGAATTGAGGCCAAGTTGTGTGGCACTGGCATGTCCCTGGTCAGCCGAGGGAAGACAAGTGCGTTGTCTCAGCACTGAGGGCCGAGGCTGTGCAGATGTATTGCTAGCCTGTTCTGTTCCCATGTGGGGGGGGGGGGGGGGGAGCAGAAGTTGGGGTAAGCAGGGAGGATAATTCGCTCGGCCATTGCTTGACCAAAGCAGTTCCCCAGGCGGATCGGTGACCAAGCTTGTTTAGTGGCTGCTCCAATCATGCTGGATTCTCGGCAGAGGTGGCCGATTCATCTAGCATGTATACGGAACTTTACACTATCCTGCCCATTACTAGACTGACACACAACACTAAGATTATAGTATCTCCACCCAGGGCCGGTTCTAGACTTTTTGAGCTGTTAAAGCTGCAGAGCACTGAATTGTAAAAAAAAAATAGCCTGGTCTCCAGGGGGGTGTAAGCCTGTGATCCTTAAGTGGTTAAATTAAATACTGATAATCCCCCATGAAGAAATGGACTAAATCCCCCATGAGGAGAGGGACTAGTCAAAAACCTGTCAAATTTCTAATAACTACTGTAAGTGACAGAAATATCGGAGAATAGTCATTTATAGGTCATTTTTACTCTAGAAGAAACATACTTCCTATTCATATGCGTTTACACGTATTTTAAATTTTTTATAATTTTTAGCATAGTGGTCCTTTAAAGAGGAACTGATTTGAAAATAATGTAATGAATAAAATTGCTTATTTTCTTTTACAATATTCATTTATAATTCATTTAGTCAGTATTCGCCCATTGTAAAATCTTTTGTCACCCCTATTTACATGCTAAAATTTATCACAGCTGGTGACATCTTTAGTCCTATCATTTGATCTCGGCAGAACGTCTATTAGTGGAAATTCCGAAGCAAGTGAAAACAATGCCTACTCTCCCAGAATGCTCTGGGAGGGGAGGAGAATTCCGCATAGCTTAACAGCCTAGGCTAAGCATCACTAGGAGGGTGGGGCTACATACCGATGTACAGCAATATATAGATACAGTGAAGTGTTTCTGATGCTGAAAGCAGGACAATTACTGTAAAAGTGGTTATCCTGAATGCTTATAGAGACTAAGAAGTCTCCTAAAAACGAGGTTTTTACTTTAAAAACCTCTTTAACCTAATTGCCCCTCCTAAAATGCCGCATCCCCGTGGCTGACAACGCCATAAATCACCCCTAATTACCCCCGGCAAAATCCATGACTTTCTTGGTCGTGGATTTTGCTGCTGGAGGAGGCAGAGCTTTCAGCTGCAGCTCTGCCTCCATGCACGTCAATCAGTGTGTGTCTCCGCCTCTCCCCGCCCCTCTCAGTGAAGGAAGACTGAGAGGGGCGGGGGAGAGGCAGCGATCCGCGCTGATGGACGCGTGTAGAGGCAGAGCTGCAGCTCTGCCTCCATGCGCGTCAATCACTGTGTATCTCCGCCTCTCCCCCGCCCCTCTCAGTGAAGGAAGACTGAGAGGGGCGGGGGAGAGGTGGGATCCGGGCTGATGGACGCGCTGAGAGGCAGAGCTGCAGCTGAAAGCTCTGCCTCTATGCGGAAGGAGCCCCACGATGTCCTCCAGGTAATTTGGGGTGATTTATGGCATTGTCAGACGCGGGGATGCAGCATTTTAGGTGGGGCAATTTTTAAAGTAAAAACCTCGTTTTTAGGAGACTTCAGAGTCTCTTTAACTGCATTCTACTATATGTCACTACAGTGCCTCTTTGAGATAGGAACTCCAATCCCTCACTGTTGCCATTTTACTAATGGGTGCCGGGGTTTCTTCTGTACCAACTACACTAAACCCCTGGACCCTAGACTACTGTGGGGATATTAGAGTGAGAGCCCTTCTTACCAATGCACTCATTGCACTCCGCACAAGTACTGTGGAAAATGTGTCAGTGCTATATAATTGTCCAATCATAGCAATAACACGTATGGCTGGCTAACCTATACTGAGAGCAACTATACCTAGCTAACCTATACTGGGGCACCTATGGCTGGCTAACCTATACTGGGGCACCTATGGCTGACTAACCTATACTGGGGCACCGATGGCTGGCTAACCTATACTGGGGCACCGATGGCTGGCTAACCTATACTGGGGCACCGATGGCTGGCTAACCTATACTGGGGCACCGATGGCTGGCTAACCTATACTGGGGTACCTATGGCCGGCTAACCTATACTGGGGCACCTATGGCTGACTAACCTATACCGGGGCGCCTATGGCTGGCTAACCTATACCGGTGCGCCTATGGCTGGCTAACCTATACCGGGGCACTTATGGCTGGCTAACCTATACCGGGGCACCTATGGCTGGCTAACCTATACCGGGGCACCTATGGCTGGCTAACCTATACCGGGGCACCTATGGCTGGCTAACCTATACCGGTGCGCCTATGGCTGGCTAACCTATACCGGGGCACCTATGGCTGGCTAACCTATACCGGGGCACCTATGGCTGGCTAACCTATACCGGGGCACCTATGGCTGGCTAACCTATACCGGGGCACCTATGGCTGGCTAACCTATACTGGGGCACCGATGGCTGGCTAACCTATACTGGGGGCACCGATGTGTTGCTGCTATATAATATCTAATCATAGCAATAACACATGCAAAATAGGCAATTCTTCCACAACCACAGCGTTCATTATTCATCAGCTGGCATGTACAAGGTTAAACTTACACGCCACATTTTTTTAATCTCTTTAGCGGTGATGCCTCCGAACTGACAGTGTTGTGTACCTGTTCTTTCAATGCCACTTCTGACAATACTGCACAAGAGTCCTCAGTATTAACATAAAAGGCTATTTTCTGCTTTAATTAGCTTTATTCAAAGCGTTTTGATTCACACAAGTTGTCTGCAGTCATCCGTCCCGCTTTTTAAGGCATTGAGGAATGAAAAAAACACGAGGCATAATTCATACAACATTTTAATAAGCTCTTCCTTGACTTATTAACAAAATAAAATTGACCTTGTGACTTTTGTTCTGTGGCTGACATTGATTTGCATGAATAAGAACGACCTTTGCTAATTTACGTTTTCCCACCCCCTCCTCCCTTCTTTATTTTTCTTTTGCGGGTTTACAGGTTAAAAGAATATCAGCGTGTGCAGAAGAAGGTCACAGGCTCAACAAAATGAAAACACGACGAAAATAAAGAAATAAAAAAGAATCAACACAATGCCGCAACGGAACAATTCCCTTCGCCGGCGCGGTTTAACCCGCCATCCTGTTTCTCTGCTTTCCTAGGTTCATTGATTAGTTTTGTGTGATCGTTACGGGCTTTTGTTTGCTAAATCACAGGTTAGCGGAGACCCGCCGCTTGTTCCTCTCAGTCTCGCCGAACGGCAATTACGGGAATTGGTAGGGTTTAATGGGTTAAACTTGCCACTAATACGTAGATATTAAAGGAAATTGTTCCGGTAGAAAAAAATAAATATATAAAACAGCAAATACTATCCACCATTTCTTCGAGTTGTAATCTTATTTGTGTTGAGGAGGCGCTGTGTTTGGTTGCGTCTTTTTAAAGTGGACTCACGCCGGGAAATAATGAAAGTTTACTAGAGGGGTGAGCAGTGTCGGACTTGGAGCTGGAAAAGCTGAGGAAATCCACCTGCTGGCCAAGCAGCAGTAACCCTGTGTTATCACTCCAAATAGAAACCTGCAGCAAGTCTTCACTGTTAGCAGCAACACCCGATTACTCATGCTTGGCCAGCAAGTGGACTTCCTCAGATTTCCCACATCCCAGTCCAACACTGGGGATGAGCTTCCGAAATTCTGGGGAATTCCTTTATCAGAGTTTCTGATGGGAGATTGGCTTTCTGCAGCAGAAATTATATGCGGAAATCCAAATTCCACGGAAATGATGCATTATCGAAACTTGGAAATTTTAGGCCAATCGCAAGACTGAAGCATTGATCCAATCAGAGAATCAGTATTGTATGGTGGTGTAGTGGTTAGCGCTCTTGCCTTGCAGCAATCTGCACGGAGTTTGTATGTTCTCCCTGTGTTTGCGTGGGTTTCCTCCGGGTACTCTGGTTTCCACCCACATCCCCAAAACATACAGAGAGGCCAGTTGGTTTCCCCCTAAAATTTGTCCTAGACTACGATACATATACTACACAATACATACATAGACAATATGACTCTGGGGGGGATTCGATTGTGAGCCCCTCTGAGGGACAGTTAGTGACAAGGCAATATTAGGGATTCAATTATTTCTGAGTTTATGCTAGTTTTTATGCAAATATATGTAGCTTGAAAATGGACCAATCAATTTAAACCTAGGTGGGACTTGATTGGTCTATTTTAAAGCTGCATGTATGTGTATAAAAATGTACATAAATTTGCATAAACTCGGAAATATTTGTATCTCAATGATCATCCCTAGACAATATACTCTGTACAGCGCTGGGGAAGATGTTGCCGCTATATGAATACTAAATGATAATAATAAATATACCACAGAAATCAGATTATCACAAAATTTTTAGGCCAATCAAAAGACCCTGAAGTATTAGGACAAACAGAGAATGCAGAAGTTTACAGCGGTTGTTTGAAATGTGCTATAGCGTACAATTTTTTTTACAATTAACTAATTTTATTGACAAAAATATTGCATTTCGCAGAAATGTGAAATTGGGTTTCCATGGAAATCTGCAGAAATCGGAAAGACGCTTCTCAGAAAGCAGAATTCCGTCGGAATCAGAAATCGGCATTTCAGACCATCCCTAGTTTACCATTGCCGACAGGCCCAGGTTATCCTCACTGGAGCCTTTAGGCACAGATGTCCTGGCACCTTAGACTTCACCCTCCATGAACCTACAAACTTCCACTGAATGGCTCTGCAAGTGTTCTGGCTTGCCCAGCTATCACCGCACCTTAGTTTCCTTGCCTATCATACTGTATGTAGCTACAGGTGCCCATTAGAATTGGGTAGCCAGAAGTACCCTCAGTATTAAGTAGATAGGGCTGCCCCCAAGTATTAGGTAGCTAGAGGATGCTCAGTGTTAAAGTGGATCCGAGATAAACTTTTACTCATTGCATAATTGTGTTCCTTTCATATAGTTTATTGAGCATTCCTCAAGCCAAATACTTTTTTTGTATTGTTTTGATACTCTAATTCCCTATAAACTAAACAAGCCTCGCCCACAGCTTCTCCAGAGAGCCCTGGCACTCTCAGCCTTAGTAGCAAGGGCTTATTGGAGCTCAGTCTGGGCAGGAAAAGGAGGAGGTTACTAGCCAGATATCTCAGAGGGAGAGGGGAGGAGGGAATAGGAAGGGGGGGGGGGAGTTTTCACAGGCTGAGGGCTGGAGATACAGATCAGCTTGTCTGTGTGTAATGTGACAAACAGAACATGGCTGCCCTCGTATCACAGGAAAAAATAACCATAAACTGTTGAACCTGTTTGCAGCTAGTTTTGCTAAGTAAACTATCTACACTTTAGATAAGATTTATAGACAAGTTACTTGTTATAGTTCGTTTTTCATCTCGGATCTGCTTTAAGTGTGTCCCCAAGTACTAAGTAGTTATAGGATCCTCCGTATCAAGTAGCTAGAGGTGCTCCTGACTGAAGAGGGATCGCGTTAGTAATATGCAGAGAGTCAGGTGAGTAACACTCTCATGAGGACTCTGCATAGGGGGGAAGGGGCATACATTTGAAATCGGCGCAGGATACAGCCGGTCTATGGCAGATCCTGCTGCTGCACAAGTCCCGGCCACGTTACTATTCCCCCTCCAGGCCGCCATGGATGGTGGGGAATGATATAATTCGTCTTCCAGCTATTGCTGGAGGCCGAATTATTATGTTTTAAAAGTAACTTCAGCTCCATCTTCTGACGGCGCCGACGTTACTTACTGAGCGCCACTATAGCTGTAATTCCTATACAGTCTATGGTGGCGCCAGCTGCGCCCAAATCTACCTGCGCTGAAAAGTACTGCTCCGAGGAAGGGAGGTGCTCAGGAAGAGGAGTGAGCCACCCTTCCATCATCAGACGCCTGTAGGCACATGCCTACAGTGCCTTATGGTAAATCCGGCCCTGATTGCCGACCATGTCCAGGGGAAAATGATGGTTGCCTGGATGCCTTGCCGATCTCTGGCTGTGCAGCCCTAATATACTGATTTGTATAATTTCATTTTACAGACAGTATTCAAAATAAATGTGCAAAATATAGTTTTAACAGTGAAAGATAAGGGCACTAGTCTACTTTAGGAGAACCAGCAGGAAACCTCGTAGGTAACAGTTCTCCAATCACAGTTCCCTCTTTCAGCCGAATAGTGTGGGCGTGGTTTACTACAACCTATTGGAAACCTAACAGTTAAGAGGGTTCGGCCATCCAATCACATTAGCTGAATTTCCCTATGAGATTTCCTGCTGGGTCCACTAAAGTAGCAAATCAAATAAACTTCCTGTCGATTTGGATTGGCCCTGCTCCATGCAATGATCATTAGCATCTCCAATAAGTTTGTCAGTAACTAGAGAGGCGTGGCTACGCAGCTCTAAGAGCCGAGCGCCGAAACTGGGCGCCGTCATAGCAACAATGCAATGATGCGCGCCCCGCGTAGAAGCTGCCAGACCCTGAATTACATCTCCCTCCGAGTTGCGGCAACTCGGAGGGGGAATGATATTTAACGGCGCCTCTGAGTTTAGCGGCAGTGGGGAAAGCTGTCATTCGGCTCTCCCCGCGCCGAACTGAGCGGCGCCGAAATAATATGTACCCGGTTAACCTCACTGCTCAAAACCTGCTCAGAATATAATCCTAACGTTTGGGGAGGGAAGAGGATTCGGGGAGCTAGAGTAGACTGTAGCCTGCCAGCTGTGATGAGCTGCAATTTTTATTGTAAAAAAAGACAAATGCAAACACTGAACATTTTTGCACTTTTATTTTTAAAGGACAACTTACCTGAGAGGGATATGGTGGCTGACCTATTTATTTCCTGCACTGCAAATTTGCCTGGCTGTCCAGCTGATCCTCCTAAAGGTGGCCACACACGATACAATAAAATGATCCGATTTTACAGTAATTCGATAAAAATGATCGTATTTCCCGAAAAAATCGAAAGCTTTTTTTTCATTCGACTGAAAAATCCGATCGGAATTCCCGTTTTCTTCGATTTTAATCGATCCGGACTGCCAGATATTTTTCTGCAATCTTTCTAAAGATCTAAAGATTGTATGGTGTGTGTTGGATTGTCAATTTATTAATATACACACCCTAGCAATTTTGTCAGAGTATCCAATCATTTTTATCATAATTGGGGGAAAAATTGAACATAGGTGTGTGGTACATTGGTCATATTTTTGAAATGTTACAATCAGTCAGAAAAATTGATTGCAATTCTTAAATTGAACAGATATTTAAAAAATTGTATGGTGTGTGGCCACCTTAAGGCTGGGTGCACACATAGCAGAAACGCTAGCATTGCATAAAACACTGCATTTTATGTAGCAATGTTAGTCTATGAGACTCCGAAAAAGATGCGGAGATCTGCAATTTAAAGTATGCATTTCGCGAACGCTGGTTTTGTTGCATATTATTCAGGATGGCTGCCAAAACGCACATAATGAAAGTATATGGTGACGCATATCCATAACGTTTTAATACGTTTTCCATGCGTTTTTTGGTATGTAAATTGTGATGTTGTATTTCTGCTTCCTCTTTACCTTCTGGTTATTTTGCATAAAACACAGGGAAAAAAATGCATTCAAAACGCATTCAATATGCATACAAAACGCAAATGCGTTTTTAATTAGTGGACCGCAAACGCACCAAAAACGCACAGCACCTCACTTTGAACCTCTTCATCAAAAACCCACAAGAGAAATGCTGCAAGAGTACTCTTTCATACTGGATGGAGTGGCAAAAAGGTAATAACCCACCTTCCCCCCCCCCCCTCTGAAAAAAAATGCAACAAAACGCACACAAATGCATCTGCGATTTGAAACAGCGAAACACAAACAAACGCAGTCAAAAGGCACCTGCGATTCGCAGATGTGAAACGCGAAACAAATTAAAACCGCAATACAAAGGCCTCAATTCACTAAGCTTATCTCCTGTCTTTAAAAACGTTTCTAGAGTTATCACCATGGTGATGAGGCATGTAGTATTCAGGAAACATTTTACCTCAAACCTAAAGTTAACTCTTCTGTCTTTAAAATAACTTCAGAATTCTGCGTAATATGTTGGCGCTTTATAAATACAATAAATAATAATAATAACTGGCTGTGGAAATAACAACAGAGAAGGTAACAACTACAGAGGAGGTAACTTAAAGAGACTCTGAAGCGAGAATAAATCTCGCTTCAGAGCTCAAAGTTAGCAGGGGCACGTGTGCCCCTGCTAAACCGCCGCTATCGCGCCGCTAAACGGGGGTCCCTTCGCCCCCAAACCCCCCACTGCAACACTTGGTCGCTCCTGGAGGCAGAGCTAACGGCTGCAGCCCTGCCTCCAGTCGCGTCTATCAGCGGCGCATCGCCGCCTCTCCCCCGCCCCTCTCAGTGAAGGAAGACTGAGAGGGACAGGGGAGAGGCGGAGATACGCGCTGACAGACGCGCGTGAGGCAGGGCTGCGGCGGTTAGCCCTGCCCCAACCAGGAAGCGCTCCCCCGCTGCACCGAGGGGATTTGGGGGATCAGGGACACCCGTTAAGCCGCGGGATAGCGGCGGTTTAGCAGGGGGACACATGCCCCTGCTATTTATGAGGTCTGAAGCGAGATTTATTCTCGCTTCAGACTCTCTTTAAGGAATGAGGAGATAAGATAACTCTCTCCCTGTGTGGAGGTAAGTTTTCTCTTGCCTTATCTCCAGCATGATCTTAGTGAATTGAGGCCATATGTCATATGTGAACCCAGCCTAATATTTTAGCCATAAACCCTGAGCAAGCATGCAGCAGATCAGGTGTTTAACTGAAGTTTTACTGGATTGGTTACATGCTTGTTTCAGGTGTGTGATCTAGGCACTACTGATGCATGAAAGCTCAGCAGGACTGCCAGGCAACTGGTATTGTTAAAAAGGAAATACATACGGTATGGCAGCCTCCATATCCCTCTCAGGTCTGTTGTCCTTTAATACACGTCATGTTCTTTTACAGTGTAAAACTAGTAGGTCAGCAGTACAATCATTTTCCTATTTCATAAAAAAACAACTGATTGAGATTGAATGCTGCATTGTGGTGAATTGATCACTGTTCCACTGATGACTTTTTCAATCAGGGAAAATCATTGATCTGGATAATTGGGTTACAGGGGTAGGGCTACCTTAACCCCATGCATGGCTGATGGATACAACTGAGAGAGCGTGTGTGTCTGTGTATAAATTGTGAGGCCTTTCCAGCCAAACACACACAACATGGTTCCTTCCATAGTTCCATAGTATCACTTGAATATTGACAGAATACACAGATAACTCACAGTGTCGCAGAACAACTAGGAAAATACAAGGGTCTGAAAGAGACTGAAAATCTCTCTTACTAAAAATCATCACCGAGTATAATTTGCCTTCTTCAAACAGAAGGTATTTGCAGTAATTAAAGAGGGACTGTAGTGAAAAGGTGAAAAAACAAATCAATACATTGCAAAGTGATGATCTATTCGAGAAAAGGTAGCGATTTCTCATGGGTAAGGGAGTATCAGCTACTGATTGGGGATGACGTTCAATCCTGGGTGATAGCTTCTCTAAACCGTAACCAAGAATTGAACTTCATCCCAATCAGTAGCTGATACCCCCTTTCCCATGAGAAATCTATTCCTTTTCACAAACGGACCATCTGGGGGCCTCTGTATGGCTGATATTATGGTGAAATCCCTCCCACAGTGTGATGTCAGAACCATGACATCACACTGTGGGAGCCTTGTTGCATTGTGGGAAATAACAGCTGTGTACAGCTATTTCCAACTGTCAAAAAAGCAAGCAGCATCACCTGCCAGCAGTAAAAATGTTATGATGTGGTAAATGTCAGAATGTAAATTAGGGAGAGGAAATATTTTACAATGGGCACTGACTAAATCATTTATACATCATTATTGTAAAAAAAAATGTTTAGTACATTATTTTCACTGGAGTTCCTCTTTAAAGTAAACCTGAGATAAAGGCAAAGAAAAACTTTATATATACCTGAGGTTTTCCTTCAGCCTATTTCAGGCTAATTGGTACCTCGCCATCCTCCTCCGCCTCCTGGATCGTCTGGTAGAAGCCCCGGTATCTCTGCAAGTCAGTAGCAGCAGAGTACTACTGTGCAGGTGCAGAATGCTCCCAGCCATGGGCGAGTGCCCACGGCTGGACTGCTCTTGCGCCAAAATGGGGCCGACTTGCAGAGATACCGGAGCTTCCACCGGACGATCCAGGAGGACGGTTTAGGATTTTTTCTTTGTCATTATCTCAGGAACACTTTAAAGAGAAACTTCAGCCTAAACAAACATGCTGTTATTAAGTTACATTAGTTATGTTAATTAAAATAGATAGCTAATATAATCTCTTACCCACCCTGTTTTAAAAGAACAGGCAAATGTTTGTAATTTCATGGGGGCAGCCATCTTTTTTCATAGGGGCAGCCATCTTTTTGGTTGAAAGTAGGTGACAGGGAGCATGAGACAGTTCCAATTGTCCTGTGTCCGGATCACCCCTCCCAGCTGCACGCACTAGGCTCCAAATCTCAAATGCAAAATAAAAAAATAAAAAAATTGAACCAAAACAGCAGAAGGAGAACAACATCAGAAATCCTATCATGCTTTGCACAGCATCAAGGGAAAAATGCCCGGGCAGTTTTCTACTGTGCAACTAAAAATGAGGCTTGGGTAAGAAAAACAAAGTCCTGATGCTGAGAAACTGTTAAAGAAACAACAGGCTTTTTCAGTGCTGCTGAGTAGATTTGTATTTTGGAGGTTCACTTCAAACTTTAAATGAGCAACTGTGCTTCCCCATGATGCATCATTTCGGAATATTGAAATCATCTCTTTATGCCCCCTGAAGCCATATATGCTACATAGCTTATGAATTTTAAAGAGCCACATCAACCCAACATGGATACAGCACTCTTTCAGAGTTTCTGGTACTTATCAGTGAATATTGAGAGTAGGGTTGCTCATTACGAGTAGCTATGTCCTCGTAGCTACTCGTCATTAAAATGAGATTGGGCTGCCCTTGGCGGGGGTGGGAGGGGTAGCTTACCTATGCACCGATGTGCTCCATTCACATCCCACGTCACGTTCCACGTCACTTCCATGCTTCCTTAACCTAGAAGAAGAAGTATGGAAGTGACGTGGAACGAGACGTAGACGTGAATGGAGCGCATCGGAGCCTGGGTAATTCACCCCCCGCCGAGGGCAGCCCGATCTCATTTAAATTTTGATTACGAGTAGCTACGAGGAAGTAGCTACTCATAATAAGCAAACCTAATTTAGACAGCCACATTCCATTTCACACATTTTATACAGTAAATGTTTGCACTTCTTGACACCTGAGCACGTTATGGTAAAAAATACAAATGTGTCTAATATGTGAAGTCAATAATATTGATTACCTCGCTCCAATATTACCTATTCAGGTACAGAATACATTAGGTTGCAAGCCAATGTCTAAAACATGGAGCATTCACTTGAAGCATTCTAATTGGCTGAATAGTGTGGGCATAATATTACTACAACCTACATCATACCTAGAAGTTTGAGAAGGAGCTGTCCATCCAATCACGTTAGCAGGATTTCCCTATGGTATTCCCATTTTTCACCTCCTTCTTTTCTTATACACAGTAAAAAACAGCATCCCCACTGTCATGGGTCACCATAGCCGGAGGGGAGGAGGAGCACCTTGGGGGGGGGGGGGGGGGGGGGCACAGGTTCTGGGGTTCTGGGGCCAGAGCTGGGACAAGGTCCTCCAGCACCCAAGGCTGAGACACCAAAGTGCGCCCCTTCATCCCTCCCACCCCAGCTGTCACACACTGCTTGCTATTAGACTAAGAGGGCCACAGGGCCCACAACCTCCCCAACTCCTTAATATCTAGTTATCTGGCTTGCAGTCACTGCTATGTATCCCCTTTTCTTATTTCTTTCTGCTTCATACACGATTAGGAATGACAGTTGAATGAATTGTGCGCCCCCTGCTACACTGCGCCCTGAGGCTGGAGCCTCTCCTGCCTCTGCCTCGGCCCGGCCCTGCCTGGGGCAATTGCCTCCTTTGCCTCTATGGAAGCAGCGGCCCCGATCGGAGGAAGAGAAGGTTAGTACTTGATGCCCTTCATAGCTCTGGGCCCCCTGTGGTCGCATGGGCCCCCTCCAGTTACGGCCCTGCTTCTAAATAAAAAATCATCCATTGTTTATGTATAACTCTACAGCTAAACAGAAAGATGCTGAATTACAATCCTACATTAGCTGGTAATGTCACATTATAGGCAGTCCATCTGCAGGAATCCTGTCTGCTTCTCAGAGACTGATTGCTCCACCAATAGACGGACCCCCTGCAGACTGACATTACCAGTGATAGGTGTAATGAAAGCCTGGATATGTAGCAGTGGCATAGGATTTACACTCAGCAATGCTAAATGAGTGTTTCCCAGGCTTCATGTGCTGCTATAATGGAGAGGTAAATGTGTCCCTGAACACACTAGTTGTTTAAAGCAGACCTGTCATTCAAGAGACATGAATGATGCTATTGTTAATTACTGCCTACTGGAGATGCAAACTGATTGTCTGTCTGGCTTTGTCCTCTGGCTAGAATACTTTTTCTGCCTGATTTAGCATGACATCACCACTGATCCCCCAAGGATACCCATTGTGGACCTCTTTAGTGCGCCAGGAACTCTGGACTGGTTTGATTAAAAGGGCACTATAACAAAAACGTTACATACATATGTATATACATATATAAAAGATGTACATTTGCTCCAGAGTAAAATGCACTCTAAATCAGGGGCGTATCTGGACAATATATTATAATAATCTCTATATATAAAATCGGATGTATGTGTGTATGTGCCGCGATCACTCGAAAACGCCTCGACCGATTTGACCGAAACTTGGTATACAGATCGCTTGCTACCTGAGATGATATGTTCTGGGGGTCTCGCGTCACCCCTGCACACCTGGGCGGAGCTACAAACAGCAAATCAGATTTGTTTAATTTCAATGGGAATATACAAATTATTGATACCAAGGACCCCAAAGCTCATAAACTTGGTAATTGAGTGACTGTATGTCAAAGTTAGAAAAAGTGGGTGGCGCCAACAACTACATTTTTTATATGGCAAAATATAAACTGAAACCATTCTTACACTGTTAATGACACAGTTGGCCACTGGGTGACTGGGATTAATATTCAGAAAGTGGGTGAAGCCTACAAAAGCCAATCAAAATTCACCTAGTGATTTTCAAGGGGAATATTTACATTGCTACCATTCTTACACTGTTAATGGCAGAGGCCTCAAACTTGGTACAGTCAGTCATTGGGTGACTGGGGTCCGAAGTTACTAACGGGGGTGGAGCCACAAACAGCCAATCAGATTTGTTATATTGATTTCCGCCATTCTGTTATTGGCATGGTTCTCAAACTTGACACAGTTGGTCACTGGATGGCTGGGATTACTATTCAGGAAAGTGGGTGGAGCCTACAACAGCCAATCAAAACTAACTTTGATTAATTTGATTTTCAAGGGGAATATTTACATTGCTGCCATTCTTACACTCTTAAAGGCAGATGCCTCAAATCTGCTACAGTCAGTCACTGGGAGACTGGGTTTTAAATTCTGAAAAGGGGGCGGGCTACAAACAACCAATCAGATTTGTTTAATTTCAATGGGAAAATGCATCTAATTGATGCAAAGGATCCCAGAGCTCATAAACTTGGTCATTGAGTGACTGTATGTCAACGTTAATAACAGTGGGTGGAGCCAAAAACAACACATTTTTTACGTGAGAAAATATAAACTGCAGCCATTCTTACGCTGTTAATGGCAGGGTTCTCAAACTTGACATAGTAGATCATTTAGTGACTGGGATTAATATTCAGAAAAGTGGGGGGAGCCTACAACAGCCAATCAAAATTCACCTATTGATTTTCAAGGGGAATATTGAAACTGCTGCCATTCATACACTGTTAATGGCAGAGGCCTCATATCTGCTTAAAGAGAACCTGTACTGAGTAAAATTATTTAAAATAAACACATGAGGTAACTTCAATTGAACATTACATAGTTACCTTGCAATCAGTTCATCTCAGAAGCTCACCATTTTCTTCTGACAATAATCCCTTCCAGTTCTGACAACATTTTGTCAGAACTGAAATATATCAGTTGCTGTCAGTTATATATCAGTTGCTGTCAGTTACAGCTGAGAGGAGAACTGATGTGTCCATGTTTCCCTATGGCTCAAGTGGGCAATGTTACAGTTTAACTGTGTGCTGACCAGGAAGCTGTTATGGTGTAATGGCCATTTTCAAAATGGAGGACAGAGAATTCCCTTGATCACAGTGGACAAACAGGACGCAGGAGAGGAGAAAGAGATTGAGGAGTAGACTACACGGGAGGTAAGTATGACCTGTGTATGTTGATTTTCACTTTTCATTTTTAGTTCAGGTTTTCTTTAAGTGACTGGGGTTCAAATTCACTAAAGGGGCGGAGCCACAAACAGCTAATCAGATTTCTTTGCTGGATAAACTGCTTACATTTACACAGTTTTGATGCCAGGAACCCAAAAGCGTAAAAACTTGGTCACTGAGTGACTGTGTGTCAAGATTACAAAAACTGTGAGGAGTCAAAAACAGATTTCCCCGGGAAAATGTAAACTGCAGCCGTTCTTCACTTTTAATGGCAGGGTTCTCAAATTTTGTACAGTTGGTTACTGAGTGACTGAGATTAATATTCAGAAAAGTGGGTGGAGCCTAAAAAGGCCAATCAAAATTAATCTGTAGATTTTCAAGGGAAATATTAAAATTGCTGCCATTCTTGCAATGTTACTGGCACAAGCCTCAAACCTGGTACAGTTGGTCATTGGGGTTCAAACTCAGAAAAGGGAGCGGAGCCGCAACCAGCCATTCAGATTTGTTTCATTTTACTGGGAAAATATAAATTATTGGTGCCAAGGACCCCAAAGCTCACAAACTTGGTCATTGAGTGTTTGTGTGTTAGGGTTAGAAAAAGTGGGCAGAGCCAACAGCAGCCAAATACATACCCGGGCAACGCCGGGTCATCAGCTAGTAATTATAATAAATAGCCCCCTTTAGGATAGGCAGTGAAAAGTGTGTCCCCCCCCCCAGTATAATTAGCCCACCAGTATAGGTAATGAGAGGTGTCCCCTCAGTATAAGTAGCCCCTCCCCACACACACACACACACACACACAGTACAGGCGCCGGGAAGTGTCCCCTCGGTACAGGTAGTAAGAAATGTCCCCCATTATAAGTAGCCCTTTCCCCCCCAGTATAGCTGGTGACCATCCAGTATAAGTAACGCCCCAGTATAGGTAGTGAGTGGTGTCCCATCAGTATAGGTAGTAAAAGGTGTCCCCCAGTATAAGTACCCCCCCCCCCCCCCCACAGTATATGTAGTGACAGGTGTCCAACCAATATAAGTAACCCCCCATTATAGGTAGTGGGAGGTTTCCCATCAGTATAGGTAGTAAAAGGTGTCCCCTGTATAAGTATCCCCATCCCCCCACAGTATAGGTAGTGACAGGTGTCCATCCAGTATAAGTAGCCCCCCATTATAGGTAGTGGGAGGTGTCCCCTCATTATAGGTAGTAAAATGTGTCCCCTGTATAAGTACACCCCCCCCCCCCCAGTATAGGTAGTGACAGGTGTCCATCTAACATAGCCTCCCCCAGGTAGTGAGAAAATGTCCCACTAGTATAAGTAGTAGCCCCCCCCCCCCCCCCCCGTATAGGTAGTGAAAGATGCCCCCAGTATAGGTGGTGAGAGGTTTACCCCCAATAAAGTTGATGAGTGGTGTCCCCCAGTACAGGTAATAATAATAATCTAAACATTTGTATAGCGCTTTTCTCCTGTTGGACTCAAAGCGTTCAAGAGTTACAGCCAATTAGGACGCGCTCAAGAGGCCACCCTGCAGTGTTAGGGAGTCTCAGTGTTAGGGAGTCTTGCCTTGAAATCCTTACTGAATAGGTACTGACCCTAGCCAGGATTCGAACCCTGGTCTCCCATGTCAAAGGCAGTGCCCTTAACCAGTACTCTATTCAGCCACAGTGAGAGGCATCCCCCAGTGTTGCAGTGCAGCATAAGGGAGAAGGAGGCAGGCCTCCACCCCTCTAGATACACTACTGCTCTAAATGACTTTATACCTATGTAGCTGTCACTTACAGTATTTTTAATCTGATCGTTCTTGCCTGTTATTGACAGGTTTTGGACTAGTCCATCTCCTTATGCAGAGTACCTGAAGTTACCTTTATTAATGCACTCCCAGGAAAGGGTCCCTACAAGGGATTGTGCACTATTCTGGCAGTTGGACTGAACAACTGTTGTTCAGTACGTGCTTTTGAAGGTAAAGAGAATGCTGGGAATCCCCCATGAGGTGACAGACTAGTCCAAAACTTGTCAGAAAGTGGGTCAGAACCATCAGAATAAAACACTGTAAGTGACAGCGGCATAGGGAGAAAGTAATTTATAGTGTATTTTACTCTGGAATAAATGTACAACGTACACATATGTGTAGACAGCATTTTAAGTTTTTCGTCACTTTAAAAACATTAACAGTGGAATATAACCCAGTATTTCTTCTTTGCTCTAAAAGATTATTTACAGCATATAATATTGTGGCCGGTGTAGGCTCTATTTTTGTACCGTTGGCTAAATTTTTGGACTCTATTTTACAGCCACTGGTCCAGGCGATTCCTTCATATTTGAAAGATACCTCCATGTTTCTTGAAAGGTTGGGGGGCATTTCACTTCCTGAGGAAGATGTGCTTTTAGTGACCCTTGACGTTGAGAGCCTCTACACCTCCTTCCCTCACGATGGGGGTGTAGAGGCGGTGGACTGGTTTTTGATGACTCAGACGGATATGACGGACGAACAGAGGAGGTTTTGCAAATGCAAGGTTTTGCTGTGGTCTGCTTCAGGTTGTCTTGCAATGTAACTACTTTGAGTTTAAAGGTCGGTTTTATTTACAGCGCCGTGGTACGGCGATGGGGTCGAATGTGGCCCCCTCCTATGCTAATTTATACATGGGCCTCTATGAGGAGGCCTTTGTTTATCAAAATTCTATTTTCCACCAGCACGCGATGTGCTGGTGGCGTTATATTGATGATGTTTTTTGCATTTGGAGGGGGCCACATTCGACCCTAATTGAATTCATGTCACGGTTACACGACTCATGTCCGTTTATACGCTTGACGTCTCACTGTGATCTGACGTCAATCTCATTTTTGGATACTTTGATTGTTAGAGTGGGGGCAAGTCTCTCCACTGACCTTTATGTCAAGGATACAGACCGTAACTCTCTGTTGCATTACAATAGTTTTCATCCTATTGGAACTAAGAACAGTATTCCACACAGTCAGATAGGGAGGGTCGAGAGGATAGTTAGTGATGAATCCCGACGCACAACACGCATAGAAGAAGTGACATCTAAGTTCAGAAAGAGGGGATACCCTTCGTCCACATTGGTACCTCGTTCCAGGGAGAGACGTAAACCGATTGGCCCTCGTCTGCCGTTTGTGTCGACCTTCAGTGCCTGCAGTGATGCCGTGTCTCGGGTCATTCGCAGGCACTGGAGGATTCTCACGGATGGTCTTCCATTTGTTCCGGAGTTCCGTTTTCCCCCCGCTTATGTCATTCAAGAGAGCACCCACTATCCGTGACAAATTGACCCCAAGAGAACGAACGGTGGTTGGTGCTAGAAATGCTGGTATGTTTCCGTGTTTGGGGTGCCATATGTGTGGAATGGTGTTGAAAGGTAATACATTCGCCCATCCATCCCAGGGCACTACTTTTTCTATTTTCCGACGTTATACCTGCGACTCCAGTTTTGTGGTTTATATGCTCAAGTGCCCATGCGGCCTTGCGTATATAGGTATGACCACTCAAAGATTAAAAGATCGGGTTTCATCACACAAATCGGCGATTCGCAATAAATTACGGGGCCAGTCGGTCGCAGAACACTTTACTAATATGCGACATTCAGTTTCACAACTTAGAGTGACGGTAATTGACTCTGTCCCTGTGAACTGGAGGGGTGGGAATAGGGAAACGGCCTTGTTAAAGAAGGAGGCAGCTTGGATTAGGAGACTGGGGACGTTGGAACCGGGGGGGTTGAACCGGGAATACGATTTGAGTTTTTGTATTCACCCACGATGATGCGTTGTCTGTTATGGGACAGCATCATTTCTTTGTTTGAACAGTAGTTGTTATTTGGGGGGAGTGATCTTGTCTGTTTATCTATACATCTGTAAATTCATATTTATATGTATTTATATACCTTTTTGGTTATTTAACCTTGCTCTTGTGTATTTTTTTAGGGTACCCCTGGGCTGTGTGGGATGCTGACCTGGTGGTGGTGAGATGATGATCCATTTGCCTGTCTGTAATAATCTTAAATTTTTCTTTATATTTTTCTTTTTTCTCATTTTTTTGAATTTTGCCTTTTTGTATTTTTATTTTTTTATTTTTTTTTATGCCTGTCTGCGCTGGGATCATGGTGGGGTTGCCCTGATATTTTTGTCCTATTCTGGTCTCGTGTTATACCACATAGTAATTTTTGTGGTTGGGTAGGCTGGATATATATTTAAGTATTTATGTTCGGGGCACTCTTCCCCGCTGTGGTCTCCCTGCAGATCGGCATCTCTTATTATTGCCTTTGCTGGGTCCGGCTATTTACGTGCAGGTTGGTTACCTGGTTACCGCAGGACCCAGCATGGTGGAGGCGCGTCACTTCCGGATATTCCGGATGTTCGGGAGGCAAGTGGAGCGCAGTGTGTTGCGCTCCAATGACGATAGCGGACTTCCTTGTTAGCGTGCGGCCGCCTATTGGTGAAGCGGCGCACGGAGAGGATGGTAAACATCATTTCCTCCTTCCTCCATGCCGGCGATTGGTTTTTTCATATCCATACGTACTTCCATACACAGGTGACAGGTAAATGGCTTATTACTATACAACCGTTTTGCATACTATGTTTCTAGTTCCCCATCAGGTCCGTTTTGCACACCACGCCCAGCAGGACACTGATTGGTGTTTTTAGAGGGGGTGGGCTATTTAAAGATTTGTGCACTGGTGTTTGCCAAGGCTATTGCAGTTTGAGAAAGAGCTATGCCCGAAACAGCGTCTGTCATTGCTGAGCCATCCATGATTGAATAAAAGAGCTTCAATACAACTTCTGAAGTGGTGCCAGTCCTACCTGTTCTTTGATTGCTGCAGATCTCTAGAGGCACAGAGTTCTTGATCGTGGCACACTGATCTTTGGATATCCTTTGGTGCTCCTCCTGAATATTGTTGCTAAAACACTGTAAGTGACAGCGGCATAGGGAGAAAGTGATTTGTGGTGTATTTTACTCTGAAATAAATGTACAACTTACACATATGTGTAGACAGCATTTTAAGTTTTTCGTCACTTTAAAAACAGTTACAGTGGAATATAACCCAGTATTTCTTCTTTGCTCTAAAAGATTATTTACAGCTTATAATGTACTAACACAATGTTTTTTTTTTTTTAGTAAAACAGCATTTAAAGGGTTACATCACAGGACTGACTTTTTCTTCTGCAGGGGCTGCTGCAACTGAACTGGTGATTAGCTTATCTTCTGTATACATTCTTTACTTGATACAATTAGTAAACATTCTCTGGCTGTGCAGAAACTTATGCTAATGAGTCCTGGAGTGAAACACAGGTCAGAAATCACTGATGGCTGCATTTAAAACAGAATTACAACAGTTAGGGCTCGTTTCCACTATAGCGAATCCGCATGCGGGCACTGCATGCGGATTCGCATAGGCAATGTAAGTGGATGGGGCCGTTTCCACTTGTGCGGCTGCGGGAGCGTTTTTTGGGGCGGCAGAAATCTGCACGGCAGAGCCGTCAGATTTCGCGTGCAGAAGGAATGTGCGCGAATCGGCGCTAATGTATCTAATAGGGAAATCGCATGCGGGGTGACCATGCGTTTTTTGCCGCGAAATCGCATGCGATTTCGCATAGGTATTAATGTTAATTTACACAGGCAGTGACATGGTTAAATTCGCATATACCTTACCTATGCGGAATCGCATGCGAAATCGCGGCAAAAACGCATGCGGAATCGCACCCGCATGCGATTTCATCCGCGGTGGAATGCAGGCGATTCCGCACCGCACTAGTGGAAACGAGCCCTCATGAATAAAATGCACCAGCAGCTTTCAAAGTAAATAAACTGAACTTTGGGAAGTTATAATTTATAAATGAATTATAATACTTGTGCACAAAAGCAAATATGATAATTGTGTGGGTTATAAAAAGTAGGAAAACATTTTGTCAGAATTTTAAACCGCTTTAACAGTTACTGCTTTGTTTAGACTTTTACACCGATGAGACAAACAGACAGAGGAGAATTCTGGTTATTTTTCATACCAAGCTGTATACTGTTTCCACAGTTTCCAGCAAGATTCCACCCAAAAAGTTAAAACAGCTGCAGACTGAAGTTGAAAAATATTTAATGGCATTCAGCAATCATATATCCCATATCACTTTGTGTACAAAAGTAGAGTAACCCTTTAACTTGGCTAACTTGCTTTGTGGAGTCAGTTTCCTGCAGAAGCCATTTTGTTGGTTGTATTCCCGCTCGTCACCCACAATCCCCCTGTACAATCAGCCTGGCTGCTCGCAGGTCACGGGCTCCCTGCTATCTTACTCCCCGGAGCGGCGGATTCTCAGGCTGATCTGTAAGCGCGTCAGGCCCGCCGGGATGACCTCGATCAATATCTCATCTCTGGGCCTCTCCTAGCGGAAGTGATAGTCTATTGCACGCCAGTAATGGCTCTTCTCTTGTGGAAAAGGCTAATCTCCCTCAGCTGTACTGTCACCGCGGGTGTCCTGGATCTTTGGGAGGCGCCACTGTCCCTAGCAGGAGAGGGAATAGGAGAGCAGTGGCTGCGAGACCTGCTTGGCTACAACTCGGCTGAGAGGCAATGTAAGTGGGGGCAGCCAACCATATAACACCTTTTTAATGGCTAGGTTATAGGTTAACCCCTAGGCTCCCAGAGGGAATTTCATTCATCCGCTTAGCATAGAACTTATACATATGAGTCTGGCTTGATAAACTACATTGAGAATGACCTGTGTGAAAAGGGAACAAAAAAAAGGTTTGATGAGCTGAAGACAATGTACGACTCAAATGACATATATGTAATGTGAGAAGCATTTAAAGAAAACCTGTGACTTCCGCTGTGCAAAAAGTTAGATCCTTACCTTGGTAGAGGCTTCCCACATCCTCCTACTGACCACGGATTCAACGCTGGGACCCCCAGAAGTTTGCAGCCCCAGTCCCGTACGTGAACAAGAGCGGTTGCACTGCGCAGGCACAGGCTTAGCAGAAAAACCCGATTCCGTTCTGCTCCGTGCTACTCCGCAGACGCAAACTGTCTTTGCCTGGCACAGCCCGACTGAGCTCCATCCACAAGCCAAGCTGAAGCGGTGAGGAAAACAGGGGCAAGGGGGAGCCTCTAGAGATTATTCAAAGAATTCCCTCTACTTAGGTAAGTATACTATTTGGAGCATGCTGGGGCACGAAATATCATAGAAGACTTGAAGCAGCACTGGAGTAGATAAATATTAAACTTCTTCCTTCAAAAGCACTCTGGAGAAGGGGTAGGAGCAGGCCCCCCATTGTCACTATAGTTACGCCATAAAGGAGGTTGCCTGCAAAACGTGCACCGTTGGGGAGTCACCAGGACAAGTTTGAGAAACAATTTAGAGGATGTTTTTTGCTCACTTGGGATGAGAGGGTGGGGCAGAGGAGTAGCTATGGGTGGGCAGGGGGGAACATATGTCCCCGGGTGCAGCACTGTAAGGGCGCTCAGCATGGCCATTGCACCCCCACGTGCATGAGAGGCGGCTCGCTGGCTGCCTGTAGTTTCCCTGCTTTTCTCCCTCCCTCTGCAGAAGTGTTAGCAGCAGCAGAATAAGGCTATCTAAAGGGGGCACATCTGACTATCTAAATAGGGTGAAGGGGAGCACATCTGGCTAACTAAAGGGGCACACATTTGGCTATTTAAAGGGGGGCACATCTGGCTATCTGAATGGGGTGAGGGGGCACATATAGCTATCTAAATAACTTCTGACTCCACCCATGACCATGACCACATTTTGATGTGTGGCCACGCCCATTTTGTCCAGAGCGGGGGGGGAGGGGCACAAAAACTGTCTATGTCCCCGGGCGCTGAAAACCCTAGCTACGCCTCTGGGGTGGTGGTGACAAGCCCAAAACGGGCAAAATCAGGACCTTTCTATAGACTTAGTGCCATGACTCAGTGACAAAGTCTAGAACCAGCTCTGGGTAGTAGTAGTAGTAGTAGTGGTAGATTTGGAATATGAAAGAGAACCAGTCACAATTATTTATAGTAACTTGAATCTCCGCTCAAAAATGTATCTGAAGTGGGAAGTCTACCAGCCTATATCTTCTTTTTCTTATTTATTGTATTTATAAAGGGCCAAAATATTACGCAGCGCTGTACATTAAGGTTACAGACAATATTTAAGGTTGACGTACATCAATAAGACAATACAGGAATACAAGAAAAAACAGATCCAGTATGAGTACAAGGTAATGCTTAGTCAGTCACTGGATGGGAGCATGTAGATTAGGCAAGTCAAACTCACTCAGATCCATAGGATGGGTGTATACGGTAATGGAGGTGCGTGAACAGGTAGGAGACATAAGGAGGAGGACCCTGCCCAAAGGCTTACAATCTAGAGGGAGAGGTGGGGAGCAAAAGGTAGGGGACCAGAGTTCAGCTTCGGTTTTAGAGCACTAGGGGGGGGGGGGGGGGGAGTAGGCCAGAGTAAAAAGGTGAGTTTTGAGGGCTTTCTTGAAGATGTTGAAGGGGGGGGGCATAATGGGGGGAAGTAGGGGGTTCCATAGTGTTGGAGCAGCTCTTGAGAAGTCCTGGAGGCATGCATGGGATTGAGTGATGCGGGGTACAGTCAGGTGAAGTTCATTGGATGAGCAGAGTGAGCAGCTAGGTGTGTACCTCTGGCTAAGATTGGAAATGTAGGTTGGGCAAGTTTTGTGGACAGATTTGTAGGCCAGACACAGTATCTTGAATTTGATCCTGGACTGGATAGGAAGCCAGTGGAGGGATTCACAAAGGGAAGCAGCCATGGTGGAGCGATGGGAGGAGTGGATAATTCTGGCTGCCGCATTCATGATGGACTGCAGCGGGGCAATTCGTGTCATAGGGAGACCAGCCAGAAGGGTGTTGCAGTAGTCAAGGCAGGAAATTATGAGGGCATGGATGAGGAGTTTGGTGGTGGAAGAGGTCAGGAAAGGGCAGATCTTGCAGATGTTATGGAGGTGGAAGTTGCTAGACTTTGTGAGGTTTTGGATGTGGGGGGTGAAGGAGAGTGCGGAGTCTAGGGTGACACCCAGACACCGGGCTTGAGAGGTAGGGCGAATGGTTGTGTGGTTAACAGTGACATGCAACTCTGGGAGGGTCAGGGATGGCCGGGGTGGCAAGATCATAAATTATGTTTTGTCCAGGTTTAGTTTCAGGAACCTAGCAGACATCCAAGAGGAGATGGCTGATAGGCAGGAGGAGACCTTGTCCATGGTAGTGGTGGATAGGTCAGGGGTGTGGAGATAGATCGGGGTGGCATCTGCATACAAATCATAATTAAATCCCATGGAGGAGATAACCTTGCCAATGGAGGATGTGTATGGGGAGAACAGTAGGGGGCCAAGGACCGAGCCTTGGGGGACTCCTCGAGAGTGTGACCTGCAGTGTTGGTGGGGGTGTTGGTGTGTTGTACTAGACCAAGGGAGTTGGCTATGGTGAGTAGCCAAGTCAACACGGAGTTGTTGGGTATATCGATGGGAATGTTGAAATCCCCGAGGATGATGGTGGGGAGGTCAGAGGAGAGGGTGTGTGGGAGCCAGGAGGCAAGATTGTTCAGTAAGTGTTGAATGGAGCTCGATGGAGGGCGATATAAGACCGTAACAGTGGCTTGGAGGAGGTAGTAGAGGTGGATGGTGTGGACCTCGAATGATATCAACTGTAGGGAGGGAGGTGAGGTAAGGACACGGAAGGTGAAGGATGGGGAGAGGAGCAGACCCACCCCTTCCCCGGTCCTGTTGTCTGGTCTGGGGGTGTGACTGAGGTGAAGCCCACCATAAGATAGGGCAGCCTCTGCGGCAGAGTCAGAGGTAGTGAACCATGTCTCAGTGAGTGTGAGGATCAGGGCCGGGCCGAGGCAGAGGTGAGAGAGGCTCCAGCCTCAGGGCGCAGTGTAGGAGGGGGGCACACAACTCACTCAGCTATCATTCCCCTCTTATGTTTGAAGCAGAGAGAAATAAGAGAAGGGGACACATGACAGTGACTGCAAGCCAGATAACTAGAGAGTAAGGTGTTGGGGGCCCTGGGGCGCCTCTTAGTCTAATAGCAATCAGTGTGTGACGGCTGGGGTGGTGGGGTGGGAGGGATGGGGGGGGGCGCACTTTGGTGTCTCAGCCTTTGGTGCTGGTGGACCTTGTCCCGACTCTGGCGAGGATGGTGAGGGATTTGGAGAGGAAGAGGTCGTGGACCGCTGTAAGTTTATTGCGGACAGATCCGGCATCCAGAGACCGCAGGGTAGGGGGAGCATGTGTTTGTGGGTGGGATGGATGGAAATAAGGTTGGGGCGAGGATGGATGTTGAGGCTATTAGTGGACAGAGAACTGTGAGGTGTGTGAAGCAAGTGAGCAGGGGATGTTTGGCTGGCAGCAGGCTGTGGCCCTGGGCTAGGCGATATATCACCAGCTGCAAGTAAGAGTAGGAGGGAGAGAGTAAGCAAATGTGAATGAGATTTAAATGTTTATGAGTTTTTTGAGCTGCTGGGGGGGAAGGAGAGATTTCGGGAGAGCCAACAGTTCATGAGAAGCTGAGTAAGGTGAGGAAGGCAGAGCAGGTGAAATGAATATGGAGTGTGGTACAATGGGAGGGAGCATGTAGCAATGCAACTTGTAGATGTTAGCAGACAAGCAGAACATAAGAAAAAGTGCAGTAAACATGGTAAGTGCCTCTGATTATACGCAGGAAATTTCCAACCACTAAACAGTTTATATGGTTATGCAGGTAGTGCAAGCAAACCTGTGTAAATGCAGGAGCAGATTCTACTTGGCTGTGCAACATATTCAGCTGTGGCATTTGCAGCAACAGCATTGGAGGCAGTTCAGGATGCAGATTAGTTTTCTTATTTCAGCAGAGTCCTGTGGCTGTTGAATCCTGTTTGAATTCTTGGTAAATTCTTGGTAAGTTGTAAAGCACTTTGAAATAAATAACACTTAGAAATTCAATGGCGCAAAGTGACCAAGGCCACAAGTGACCTCACTCCAGCTCTTAAATAGGTGTGATAGCTGCCATGGTTAAATTGGAAGTGATTCTCTATTAGAAATTGGGAAAAACAGCTCAGCTGAGGATGGGAGTGGCTACAAAAACAGGCCTTCTGCAATAAATAATTTTTCTTGTTATTTAACATAAATGTCCAGGATGTTATACATATCTATCATTGCTTTGCCTACCATACATATACTGTAGCACAGAAAAAAAGCAATGTTTGAAATAAACCCGTTTCCAAATACTCTGTTCAGAAATTAGAGTTTGCAGTCACATGGCCACTGTCGAGTGTTCTCTCCTTCGTCCTCTACCACTTTAGACATGACATGTGACTGGCGTAGTGCTTCTCTACCTCTCACAGAGCCATAGGGCTTGTTTCCACAAATAACGCAGAGTTGTGTGATTCTGCATTGTGTGTCATACGCTGGGGGCGGAGCTTGCGATCCCATTCATTATACTGAATGGGATCGTGGGTGAAATCGACCAGAAATGCAGCAAACCATGTGCGGCGATGCAGCGGCGAATCACCGCACATGTATGGAAACGGCAAACAGTGCCGTCTATGCGCTGTCTGCTGTCCCTGCAATCGCATTTCCATAAGTGCGCCTGAAAGAGCTTTATGGAAATGAGCCCTTAAGGGAGGGTGTGTACTCTGCAGTTCAACAGGTTCAAGAGAGCCCTTTGGAAGTAGGTCATGGCTAGTCTCCTGGAGAGTGCATGGTCTTCACAAAACTTCATGAGAAGGTATGTAGTCTACTACTACTACTACTACTACTACTACTACTACTACTACTACTACTACGCTCCTTCAGTTCAAGAGAGCCCTTTGGTAGGAGGCCATGACCAGTATCCTGGAGAGTGCATGGCCTTTCAGTAAACCTTATGGGAGGGTTTGTAGTCCACACTTCTCTGCCCCTTGGGTTTAAGACATTGCTTTGGTATGAGGTCATGCCTCTATCTTCAAGAGTACATGGCCTACACAAAACCTTATGGGTGGGAGTGTTGTCCACACATCTATGTTCCTTTAGTTCAAGAGGGTCCTTTAGTAGGAGGTCATGGCCACCATCTTAGAGAGTGCATGACGTACCCAAAACCTTATGGAAAGGAGTGTTGTCCACACGTCTATGTTCCTTCAGTTAAAGAGAGTCCTTTCATAGGAGGTCATGGCCACTATCTTAGAGAGTGCATGAACTACAAAAAACCTTACGGGAAAGTGTGCAGCCCACACTTCTATGCTCATGTCAAAAGAGTCTTTGGCTGCTAACATCCTGGAGAGTGAATGACCTTTCCTATCAGTCAAGGATGAAGAGAGATCCCTGTCTATGGGCTTTAGTCTCTAAAAATTGGCCTTTCATTTTTTAGCATAGCCGAACCTGGGGTGTTTGAGTTGTGGGGGCAGTGATAATAAGTTTTAAAGGGAACCGGTTGTGCAGAAAATTAATTCCAAGAAACAGCAGGGTCTAACAGCAGGCATCACCAGGCAACTGTGATACTGATAAAATCTCCTTCGGCACAGCCCAGGAGGTCCCGAATCCTGGATGCACTCAGCAAGCGCCATGACATGAGCTACAGGTCACTGCTCCGCCTCCCTCCTACCATCTTGCAGTGTTTGTGGAGGAGCCTTCATGTCAGAAAATGCCACCATTATATCCCAGGACGGTGGAGCACACCTGACAAGAAGAGACACAGGAATGTAGCGTGACCCCAATACATAGCCTTAGACTTGGTTTCAGCAACCGGCACTGTGGCCTAGTTGATGCTGTTGGTTCAGATTTTAACTGTATGGACTAGTAAACACGTGCTGATCTTCACTTCCGTTCTGCTCAACAGAAGGATTTAAATTTTTGAGCATTGGAAATGGACTCCAAGAATAAAATTATACCTGAATGTTTGATTTGTTATTTATTCTTTTTAACAAATGGTGAGGCTGGAAATTTCAAAAGTGCACATCATGGCTGTAGTCTGCAGACGCTCCAAGCCGTGTGATACTTTCCCTAAAAACTATTTGTTGACATGAGGAAGCGGATTGACTCCTGTGAAATGCGTTGTATGGTGTTTTTGTTTTGTTTTTTTTAAATAAACTACCTCTTTTTTTTCTTTAAACTACGTGTCATCCTCCCTCCCACATTGTAGGGAATCCTTGGTAACTCCTGCAGGGACAAATGACACGGGGCAAAGTGATCTGACCTGGCTGATCGTGAAACAGGTGACTAGCAATATGGGGGGAGGATGGAGACGTAACTACAAATCATGTGGTCCCCCAGCAAAATTTAGGTCCCCCCATGTTCATACTCTTTCCGTTGCGCAACCCTGGTGCAGTGTTGCCAACTCATCCCTTTAACCTCTTGAGGACCACAGATTTATACCCCACTAAGTGACCAGGCGATTTTTTACAATTCAGCACTTCGACGCTTTAACGATTTATAGCACATCCATACAACTTAGCACCCAAATTAATTTTACACCCTTTTCTTGCCACAAATTGAGCAATTTTTTGGTCTCTGATTGCTGCTGCAATTGTTTTTATTTTTTTTATTAATTGAAAAAGTACTTTTTTTATTTAAAAAATCCTCTTTTTTTACTCTTCTTCCCCCCTAAATTTGGTTCTGACTGCGAGATCCTTATACTACACTACCCTCTCATAGGCTGATGCCTAGGGTTAGATTGTGAGCCACTCCTGGGGACAGTTCAGTGACAAGGGAGTCCCCTGTACATCACTGCGCTAGATCATAGCGCTGTACAAATGGTCTGTGTTTTTTATTTCCTAACAGCCTGCCAGCCGTCATCACGCGCTGGCAGGCTGATCACAGAGCCCTGCACGTTTGTTTACATGCGCTCATGTTCTCGCCAGCGCAGGCTTCCATCTAATGTCGTGATGAGCGAGATGACGCTATATGGCGTGACGGAGGAACAAGGGAGCCACTCTGCGGTTGTCATCCTGCGTAAGGCAGTCACAGAGTGGTTAAATGCGGACACATATGAAATATACAGGTCTTGTGGCTAGATAGATGCAGTTTAGGCACTGATTATGTCTAAGTAGCCCAGAACCTGTATAACATATTTGTGTCAGTATTTAAAGGGATGATTTGGCAACTCTTCCCTGGTGGCCCTCACAGCCTAGGGGGCCCATCTTGCAAGATGGGGTCATAAAAGTGTGAACATCGTAATCTTCACACCTATAACAGGTGTAGCCACAAAAACACTGTGGGTGGACCCTTTTATTAGAGGGAATTAAGTGGTAGTTGGGGGCCCCCTTACAGCTCTGTGTCTCCAGGTCGCATGGGCTGTTCCCCTGTAGTTATACCCCTCCATGGCGGGGGGTTTACACTGGTATACAGTGGCGGCGCTACACTGGGGCTTGCCGGGGCGCAAGCCCCAGCTGACAAATTGAAAGCCTCCTCAAAAGCCCTCCTGAGTCGCCACAGGGGGGCGGGGGCCTGGAGCTGAGAGAGGGCTTTTTTTTAAAAAAAAAACCCTCTTCTCCCCATGCTGCGGCTGCTAAAATATACATATTTACAGCTCCTCTTCTTCTCCTCCGTGCTGTCGCCGCTAAACCAACAGACCTCAGATCGGCGGCAAGCAGGAGATAGGAGACAGCCAGACCGGCGCATAGCAACTGTGCGGTGGACTTTAAATGCTGGACGTGACTGATGATTTCATTTCCTGCATTTGAATTCACCGCGCGGCTGCCATGCGCCGGTCTAGCTGTCTCCTATCTCTTGCTTATCGCTGATCTGAGGTGTGTAAGTGGTTTAGCAGCAGCAGTACGGGCAGTAGGGCTGTAAATATGTACATTTTAGCAGCTGCAGCAAGGGGGGGGTTTACGGTGGACTAGATAGCATTAGTGACATGGGGTAGAAGGATGGGGGACATTAGTGGCACGGGGGAGAAGGAGGGGAGAAATTAGTGGCATGAGGAGAAGGAAGGGGACATTAGTGGCATGGGGGAGAAAAAAAGTTCATAAGAGTGGCATGGGGAGAAGGAGGGGGTCATTTTAGTGGCATGGGGGAGAAGGGGGGGGGGGGCTACCTGTATGGAGGGGGCATTTACTGGCACGGAGGAGCAGGAGGGGACCATTTTAGTGGCTTGGGGTCGGGGAGTATGTACAGTATAAGCTGTGACTCTGTGCCTGTACTGATAGTAAACCAGCTGCAGTGTGCGCCGATCTTTGCTACTTCCAGTAAGTACAGTTTAAGCGGTTTGCCATATTATCTGTATTTTGGAAGATCCTCTGCCAAATTACGTGTATTTTTGGTGAAATACTGTCAAATTACATGTATTTTGGGGGAAAACACTATGGCAGAGCTCAAACTTCCCTGGCAGACCTTTTACACCACTGCTAAGGTCGTGTATATTTGGCCCCACCCATAACTACGCCCACATTCTGGTGTGTGTGTGTGTGGCCACGCCCATTTTTGGCATGAGCCCCTCTTGCCAACCATTGAGCCCCTTTTGAGCCCCCCCCCCCCCCTCCAAAAAAAAAAATCTGGGGGAAATCTAAATTGTATGCACAGTGATATGTAAATGTTTCCATATTCTATAAATAGCACTATATAATAAGCGTCGGTGGTTATTTAAATTGTACCTGAGAAAATTGTACATACCTGGGCAGAGCCGGGACAAGTTCTCTTTAAATGCACTATAATTCACTGTATCAATTTCACATTTTTGCCACGCTGCAGAAGCTGCCTGCCTTTTAATATTCCCTATGCTAATTTTTAGTCAACCCCTCGGTGGTTAGATGGACAAGTTTATAAATGTTCCCTCAATGCGTACCACAAGAAGACGCCTTTTCAAAGCGTAACCTCTGCCGCTGCTTGGCTCGGGTGAGTGTTTTCCCAGTGAGGCTGGGGGTTGAACTTCCATCGCATGCCGCTCACAGAACCATATGAACAAGGTGGCTTTGTACCGGCCGCTCTTAGATTCCTCAGCAATGGCCTACTGATCACTTCTCAGCTTCGGCCTAGTGCCTTCTGAAAGAGCACATTATCCTCCAGCCTTTGGGACAGGCCGCTGATGTGGACAAGGAGGGGGGTATCCCCGGGATCAGAGATTTAACAGGCCAAATACACACACATCCACACATCACAAAGATCTTGCCTCGGGGGACAGCAGTCAAAGTTACAGTGTACAAAGATGACAAGGGCCTCATAGAAGCCGGCAGAGACCGAGATGTCCATCTGGTCACTCAGTGCACGGGGCTTAGAAAACACAGGGAGAGTTCCCAGCCCCTCTAGGCTGCCTCCGTGACCCCAGGGGCAAAAGGAGAGGAAGAGGTGACGGCTTTGTGAATAGCACAAGACAGGTAACCGTTTGTGACTGGTATGTAAGAGATCACTGAGGAGGGGCGACTCGGAGAGAGCCAGGAGGTCACACCTGCTGAAGTGAGGAACCTGCAAAGCTGGCTGTGTTTTTAAAGGATGAATGCACTTGTAGCGTAAAATATGCTAAATCCACCCAAAATTGCCCTCTGATCAAAAATGCAATTATCATCCATTCAGTAATTTTATTTTCTTGCAACCTGAACCGAGTAAAATTATTTAAAATAAACACATGATGTACCTGCAAATGAATATTCCATACTTACCTCACCATCAGTTCCTCTCAGAAGCTCACCATTTTCTGCTTACAAAGATTCCCTCCAGTTTTGACAGGTTTGTTTTTGTCAGAACTGAAATATAACAGTTGCTGTCAGTTATATATCAAATGCTGTCAGTTATAACTGACAGTAGAACTGATGAACAAGGTAATGTCCATGTTTCCCTATGGCTCTAGTGGGCGATGTTACAGTTTAACAGTGTGCTGACCAGGAAGCTGTTATTGGGTAACGGCCATCTTCAAAATGAAGGACGGAGAATTCCATTGATCACAGTGGACAAACAAGATGCAGGAGAGGAGAAAGAGGATGATGAGTAGACTCTTCGGGAGGTAAGTATGAACTGTGTATGTTTATTTTGACTTTTAATTTTCATTTCAGGTTTGCTTTAAAAGCTTTAAAGAAAACCTGTAACTAAAAAAACACACCCTCTGGTGGATACTTACCTCTGGATCCAAACAAGGCTTCCCCTCGTCCTCCTCAGTCCCGGCAATCCAGCGTTGCTACCCCCCCCCCCGATCGGGCTCGGCTATTTCCGCCTAGACCGGTACTGCCGCTACTGCACCTTGTCAGGATTTGTCGAGGAGGTTTCGGGGGAGCCAGTTCTGGATCCCCCCCCCCAGAGGTAGGTATCCCCCAGAGGGTTTTCTTTAAAGAGGCACTGCAGTGAAAATAACGCAATGAATACAATTGTTTTGTTTTTTTTTACAATATTCATATATTAATTATTTAGCCAGTGTTTGCTCATTGTAAAATCTATCCTCTCCCTGATTTACATTCTGAAATGTATCGCTGGTGGTGATATCTTTAGTCCTTGCCAGGGGATCTGTACGGAATGAGAGTTCTATGCACAGAGGGAGACACTGCTTGCCTGGCAGCTGAAAAAAAAAACAACTATTTCCCACAATGCAATGAGGTTCACAGACAGCAAACTGTCAAGAGTCAGGACCATGGTCATGACATCAAGCTGTGGGAGGGGTTTTACCACAATATCAGCCATACAGGCACAGGGCCGGTTCTAGTAACAGTGGGGCCCCTAGGGCAAAATGAACCCGGAGACCCTCCAACAGACACAACCCCCCCCCCCCCCCCCCGACCAAAAAGTGGCATTAGGGGCCCTTTGTATCAGCCAAATTTCTCCCCTGGGCCCTTTGGCAGTGTTGCGTCTTATCATCTGCTCACCAGCACAGGTGAGACACTACTCTGACAAAGACAGGGAGCAACAGTTAAGGGAGGAGACACCTTGGGGGCCCCTACAGGTTCTGGGACCCTGGGGCGATTTCCCCCTTTTTCCTCTATGGTAGCGCCGGCCCTGTACAGACAGACCCCCTGGTGATCTATTCAAGAAAAGGTAAAGATTTCTCATGGGAAAGGGGGCATTAGCTACTGATTGGGATAAAGTTCAATCCTTGGTTAAGATTTCTTGTTACGGACTCCCTGGCTGCCTCCACTTTTACAGCAATTAGTGTACGGTGATACTAAAGTATCCTTTACAAAAAAATAACATTTACATAAAAAAGTGCTACACATAATTAATGCATGCGGATTAGCCATACTATGCCAGGGGAAAAAGACACATATATAAGTAGATAAATACTTGATCTACTTACATAACACATGTATTGTACTGTCCGCGTTTTGATTTCAGTGAATTTATATAGTAAATGAAGAGAATTCTGTTCCTGGTGGGAACCATGTCTTTTGCCCACAGTTTGAGGCTAAATACTGATGTCATTTCTTCCCTAAACTTTTTTTTTTTTTCTCCTCCAATCGCTGACTCACCTCAGCCTTGCTTGTAAACACAAGTGAGCAGAGAATCATGTTTCAGCTAGGCAGCTAGGCAGGGCAATAAAGGGAAGAGGAGGATTATAGATAAAAAAATTCCCCCAGCATGCAACTGAATGGCAATGGCAATGGCTATTAAAGGGCCAGTGCTCCTAAAGTATGGAATAACTCCAAACCATAAAAGCAGAAAAAGTTTTGAAAGTTTTGAATGGAGAATTAGCATCTTTATCACATAATACACTTAGACCAGCTGCTGTTGAAATTTGATTTTTATGGTGACAATCCCATTTAATGCAAAAAACAAATATGCAGCCACTCTACTATATTTAACAGTAAAGTAAAAGTAAGTAAAGAGAGTTACTATTTGTACATTCAGTTCTTTGCTACAAAGCTCACAGCCCTCTATGGGAAATATATTACCCTGGGTTGCTCTGCCCATAGTCCTAGTCTTTTCCTTGGCCCTGTCGGATAACCCCACAAGTATGACTTCATTAGGGAAAATAGTTAACACTGAAGGGACTTCATTATATCAGTTTGAATATTGGAGAGCTGATTTAACATGTTCCTATTAAAGACTGTTCAATCTCTGCCTTGTTTCATCCCTTTCCACCACAGCTAATCATAACACAGATTTACTGTCACACATTAAGCATGTTGGAGGTCGCCGGGTCTCAAAGGTTACGCCATGCCTCTCTATCTCACTATTGATCTGTTTTTACCGACCTCTTCTCAAGCACTCTGGCCTCAGTCCTGTCCCCCTTGAGCCATATCAGAGTACACTCCGGCCACCCCCTGATGCCCGATTCGGCATGCCAAGAGACAGATGTGTTCCGAAACCTCTGACCTGCTGTGGATTCTGACTCTATCCAAGTGGATCGATCCATCCATAAGGCTGGTGGGGGGGGGGGAGGTTAGAGATCTGAGGGGGAGTCGGGGTATGTTATCAGCTTATGTTGACTTGTTTAGTTGGGGATTTTAAAATGTTTTTTTTCTGTTTACAAATATATTGATCGACCTCTTACAAAAGGCTCAATCACACTGTTGCGCTGAAAGCCAGAGGGCAAAGATTCAAAAGATCAAAACATTGCAAGGGAACGTCACTATTTTTGTGTGCTCTGGTTTGATAAAATGACCTCAAAGTTTGAATTATATTCGTTACACGTGGTAGAAACTACAATCAAATGACCATAGGACCAAACGGGAGTTCTAAAGGCCCATACACACGGGGTACGACCGTCGCCGCAACCACGTGGCACGCGCGTGTTGCGGCGATAGGTTGCCCGTGTGTATGATGCGCGCGCCCCGAACCGTCGCCCGTCGGAGCTGTCGCCAAGCGATTGACATGTTTAATCGCCGGCTACAGCTGTCGCCGCAACTTTGCCGGAACTGTCGCTAGTCCCACGTGAGTACGCGGGCTAGCGACAGGAGACCTACGCGAGTGAATGGAGCATCCGGCCGGGGGATGCTCCATTCACAAACAGCTTCCGCCGCGTCTCTGTCTTTCTGGCGAGACGTGTGGACAGCTGTCGCCGGCAGGGAGCTGTCGCTCCCTGTTCGCGTGCGCGCATGCAATGGAGGACAATTGTCCCCCGTGTGTATGTAGCTTAAGGCATAGAACCTTTTAAAGTGAATGTTTACCCATTTAAAAATAAAAAAGTCAGATACTCACCTAAGGAGAGGGAAGGCTCGGTCCTAATGAGCCTTCCCTCTCCCGGTGCCCGGTCCCGCGCAGGATCCCCCATAGCAGTATTCGACCAGTTCGGTCAAATACTGCCACTTCCGCTGCCGAAGGGATGTTTCGGACGCCTTCGGGAGCACTCGGGCTCCTGAGGACGGGGCCGCCCCATAGTACGCATGTGCCAGCGCCCTCTATGACGCACTCGCGCGTACGTAGTATGGAGTGGCCCGTCTTCGGAAACCCGAGTGCTCCCGAAGACCTCCGAAGTCCCTGCGGCGGCGGACGCGAACGGGGGAGCCAGCGCAGCACCGAGGGCACCGGGAGAGGAGAGGGAAGGCTCATTAGGACCGAGCCTTCCCTCTCCTTAGGTGAGTAACTGACTTTTTTATTTGTAAATTGGTACCCATTGGCTTTAGAGGATACCCGAAGTGACATGTGACTTGATGGGATAGACATGTGTATGTACAGTGTCTAGCACACAAATAACTATGCTGTGCTCCTTTTTTTCTTTCTCTGCCTGAAAATAAAATAAGGTGTGTAAGTGGCTGACTTAGTCCTGACTCAGACAGGAAGTGACTACAGCGTGACCCTCACTGATAAGAAATTCCAACTATAAAACACTTTCCTAGCAGAAAATGGCTTCTGAGAGCAAGAAAGAGGTAAAAGAGGGGAATATCTTATCAGTGAGGGTCACATTGTAGTCACTTCCTGTCTGAGTCAGGACTGAGTCAGCCACTTACATATCTGATATTTACCTCTTTCAGGCAGAGAAAGAAAAAAAGGAACACAGCACAGTTATTTGTGTGCTAGGCACTGTACATACACATGTCTATCTCATCCTGTCACATGTCACTTCGGGTATCCTTTAAACTTTATTATGCCCATTATAGTCACACAAGAAACTCTTTGTAGTGGTCAGTTTTTTTATCAAAAAAGGCTACCTATCAAACAGGACCACCACCTAAACTAGGGTGAACCTAAGGCAGGGGCGTAACTAGAGGGAGCACCCCCTGCAATTGCAGGGGGGCCCAGAGCTGTGGGGGGACCCAACTAGTAGAATTCTCTTCCTCAGGCGACCATCGTTCACATCAGGTGGTTTTCGTGAAGATCATGATGGCCACACTTGTTTTATGACCTTATAAGTCTGTCTCCAAAGCTGTTAAGGGCACCAAGGGAAAGGGTGTGACCATTGGCAGGCCCTATTAAAGTTTTGCTGGAGACCCTATGAATTGTAGTTACGCCACTGACCTAAAGCTCCAACTAGTGGAGCTCAGCTTTAAAGAGTAACTGTCAGGCTGCAGAAGCTAATTTAAACCTCTATTCTCCTGTGTTAAACAGTTTAGAAGGAAGCCCAAAAGCAATTAGTGAAGATAAAAATCTCAGTTACCTTTGATGTGTGCTTATCAGCAAGTCTGTTATTCTTAAGAAGACGCAAGCCGCATACCATACTGCAAAGCATTCTGGGGCTCTCCCCTCGGCTGCTAATGAGACGTTACAGCAGCTTGTAATCGCGTAGCACTGATAAATCTCGGGCAGACTACACTGCAGGAGTCAGCTATTGTTCCTAGCCACATGGCTCATTAATATTCACTGCACACTGTGTTATTTAGTACAAGCTTATCTGTGATCAGGAAGCAGGCAGGACATGACGACACATTTGACAGAAAAACATGGAGCCTGCCATGAGCTGTCAGGAGCATCTATCTCTGCATATACTATATACAAATTCTGTGAAATCCAAACGTGGACAGTGAAATGCATATGTAATGTAAGTACAGCCAATCTTTAGCTACTGATATATGTGTTTATTTTCTCTGAGACCTTATACCTAACAGCTCCTCTTTAAAGGGTAGGGTAAAAGTCATCAGAGTAAGGCAACAGGCGGAGATGTTGTTAAAGTGAACCTCCGGACTAAAAATCTACTCAGCAGAACTGAAAAGGCTTGGTGTTTCTTTAACAGTTTCACAGCATCAGAACTTTGTTTTTCTTACCAAAGCATCATTTTTAGCTGCATTTTTAGCTAAGCTCCACCCATCAAAGAAAACTGCCCTGGCTTTTTTTCCCAGATGTTGTGCAAAGCATGATGGGTTTTTTTTATGTTGCTAGTCACGTTGCCTAGCAACTGGGAGGGGTGATCAGCACACAGGACAGTTGGAACTGTGTCTCGTGCTCCCTGTCACCTCCTTTCAACCAAAAAGATGGCTGCCGTCATGAAATCAAACATTCGCCTATTCGCCTGTTCTTTTAAAACAGGGAGGGTAAGAGATTTTATTACCTATCTATTTTAATTAACATAACTAATGTAACCTAATGACAGTGTGTTTGTTTAGGCTGAAGTTCCTCTTTAACCACTTCACCCCAAAGCGGTTTTTACCCTAACGGTCAAGAGAGATTTTCAAGTTTCAGTACTCATCCATTTCATTTGCCAATAGGTTAATCACTACTAATCACAATGAAATGATCTGTATCTTGTTTTTTTCACTACCAATTGGGATTTTTGGGGTTAATATTTGTTTTCAGTAATTACTTTATTTTCTATGCATTTTAAAGGGAAAAACAAGAAGAAAAAATACACTATTTCTCCAATTTAATCCCCTATAGTTTTTATATAAACACTGCTGCTGTGCATAAAACCCACACATTGTATCTGCCTATTTGTTCTGGTTATCACAACAAGATCTTAATTATGTCCCTAGTACAAAGTATGGTGACAATATAGTATTTGGAAATAAAGGTGTATTTTTTCTATGGTGGGTTTTTTCCCCCACTATTTTCACGTGCACGTGCACTGGAATGCACGTGCACTCGCGGGAGCGCGATGACGTCACGCCGCTCCGCTGCTCCAATTGGCCGCCGGGTCCCCGGAAGAATAGCGGGGACATGGGGATCCTGGCGGCCAGGGAAAGACCCCACACTGCCGGGGAGAGAGGCTGGAGTCCCGCTGCACAGCGCGATCGCACGCGGGACTCCAAAACTGATAGGTAAAGCGCTGCACTGCCTACCCTGACCTGAGCTTGGGATCACCGCTAACAGCTTCTTTTTTTTACCCCGAGCTCAGGTCGGGAAAACCGGCAAGGAGGTTAAGAGGCTCTAGCAGGACGTTTATATAAGTCAGCTTGCCATTAAGTTGTTAAGGTAGTGATCTAGGCAATAGACAGGGATTAAAGAGAGGCACCAACTGAGGCACAAGGTGGATTAAGATTAAGCTCCAGGAGGAAAGCCCTAAGGTTAGGCACCAAGGTGGGGAGGTGTAAAGGTACATACACACGTCGGATATTTCCAAACGACCGGTCGTTTGGATGTCAAATCGGGCATGTGTAAGGTCGGTCGTTCAGATGATAAGACTGGACTGGATTTGTACGATCCGCCAAGTGGATCCGTCAAAACCCGACTTATCAGCTAAACGACTGACCATGCGCACGCCCGTTTTGACGTCCAAACGACCGGATGTTAAACGTCCAAACGACCGGTCGTGTGTACGAGCCTTAATATTCAGATATCTGAAGTAGGGGTGGGGGGATAAATAAGAATTACGCAGCACAAGGGGAGGAAGGGAGCCACCGGAGCTGCGGTGAGGGCACAGGACAGCTGCCAGCAGCTGGAGGAAGCCCCAGGTAAGTAGATTTTGATTTTCTAAGCTACCTAGACATATCCTTTAAAACCGGTTTCCACTAGCTGACATGGTGAGTTCATAGAAGATTTTTTTTTTTTTTGTCACAAGTTAGCGGAAATTGATTTTAATTGTTTTTTTTTTCACAAAGTGTCATTTTCCGCTAACTTGTGACAAAAATAAAATCTTCTATGAACTCACCATACTCCTAACGGAATACCTTGGGGTGTCTTCTTTCTAAAATGGTGTCATTTGTGGGGTTCCTATACTGCCCTGGCATTTTAGGGGCCCTAAACCGTGAGGAGTAGTCTTGAAACCAAATGTCGCAAAATGACCTGTGAAATCCTAAAGGTACTCATTGGACTTTGGGCCCCTTAGCGCACTTAGGGTGCAAAAAAGTGCCTCACATGTGGTACCGCCGTACTCAGGAGAAGTAGTATAATGTGTTTTGGGGTGTATTTTTACACATACAGATGCTAGGTGGGAGAAATATCTCTGTAAATGAAAATTATTTGATTTTTTTACACACAATTGTCCATTTACAGAGAGATTTCTCCCACCCAGCATGGGTATGTATAAAAATACACCCCAAAACACATTATACTACTTCTTCTGAGTACGGCGATACCACATGTGTGACACTTTTTTGCAACCTAGGTGCGCTAAGGGGCCTAACGTCCTATTCACAGGTCATTTTGAGGCATTTGGATTCTAGACTACTCCTCACGGTTTAGGGCCCCTAAAATGCCAGGGCAGTATAGGAACCCCACAAGTGACCCCATTTTAGAAAGAAGACACCCCAAGGTATTCCGTTAGGGGTATGGTGAGTTCATAGAAGATTTTTTTTTTGTCACAAGTTAGCGGAAAATGACACTTTGTGAAAAAAAAAACAATACATATCAATTTCCGCTAACTTGTGACAAAAAATAAAATCTTCTATGAACTCACCATACTCCTAACGGAATACCTTGGGGTGTCTTATTTCTAGAATGGGGTCATTTGTGGGGTTCCAATACTGCCCTGGCATTTTAGGGGCCCTAAACCGTGAGGAGTAGTCTTGAAACCAAATGTCTCAAAATGACCTGTGAAATCCTAAAGGTACTCATTGGACTTTGGGCCCCTTAGCACAGTTAGGCTGCAAAAAAGTGTCACACATGTGGTATCGCCGTACTCAGAAGAAGTAGTATAATGTGTTTTGTGGTGTATTTTTACATATAACCATGCTGGGTGGGAGAAATATCTCTGTAAATGACACATTTTTGATTTTTTTTACACACAATTGTCCATTTACAGAGAGATTTCTCCCACCCAGCATGGGTATGTGTAAAAATACACCACAAAACACATTATACTACTTCTCCTGAGTATGGCGATACTACATGTGTGACACTTTTTTGCAGCCTAGGTGCGCTAAGGGGCCCAACGTCCTATTCACAGGTCATTTTGAGGCATTTGTTTTCTAGACTACTCCCCACGGTTTAGGGCCCCTAAAATGCCAGGGCAGTATAGGAACCCCACAAGTGACCCCATTTTAGAAAGACGACACCCCAAGGTATTCCGTTAGGGGTATGGTGAGTTCATAGAAGATTTTATTTTTTTCACAAGTTAGTGAAAAATGACACCTTGTGAAAAAAACAATAAAAATCCAATTTCCGCTAACTTTTGACAAAAAATAAAATCTTCTATGAACTCATCATACACCTAACAGAATACCTTGGGGTGTCTTCTTTCTAAAATGGGGTCACTTGTGGGGTTCCTATACTGCCCTGGCATTTTACGGGCCCAAAACTGTGAGTAGTCTGGAAACCAAATTTCTCAAAATGACTGTTCAGGGGTATAAGCATCTGCAAATTTTGATGACAGGTGGTCTATGAGGAGGCAAATTTTGTGGAAACAGTCATAAGCAGGGTGGCCTCTTAGATGACAGGATGTATTGGGCCTGATCTGATGGATAGGAGTGCTAGGGGGGTGACAGGAGGTGATTGATGGGTGTCTCAGGGGGCGGTTAGAGGGGAAAATAGATGCAATCAATGCACTGGGGAGGTGATCGAAAGGGGGTCTGAGGGGGATCTGAGGGTTTGGCCGAGTGATCAGGAGCCCACACGGGGCAAATTAGGGCCTGATCTGATGGGTAGGTGTGACAGGGGGTGATTTATGGGTGTCTCAAGGTGTGATTAGAGGGGGGAAATAGATGCAAGCAATGCACTAGCGAGGTGATCAGGGCTGGGGTCTGAGGGCGTTCTGAGGTGTGGGCGGGTGATTGGGTGCCCGCAAGGGGCAGATTAGGGTCTAATCTGATGGGTAACAGTGACAGGTGGTGATAGGGGGTGATTGATGGGTAATTAGTGGGAGTTTAGAGGAGAGAAGAGATGTAAACACTGCACTTGGGAGGTGATCTGATGTTGGATCTGCGGGCGATCTATTGGTGTGGGTGGGTGATCAGATTGCCCGCAAGGGGCAGGTTAGGGGCTGATTGATGGGTGGCAGTGACAGGGGGTGATTGATGGGTGACAGTGACAGGGGGTGATTGACAGGTGATCAGTGGGTTATTACAGGGAAGAACGGATGTAAATAATGCACTGGCGAATCGATAAGGGGGGGGTTTGAGGGCAATCTGAGCGTGTGGGCGGGTGATTGGGTGCCCGCAAGGGTCTAATCTGATGGGTAACAGTGACAGGTGGTGATAGGGGGTGATTGATGGGTGATTGATGGGTAATTAGTGGGTGTTTAGAGGAGAGAATAGATGTAAACAATGGATTTGGGAGGTGATCTGATGTCGGATCTGCGGGCGATCTATTGGTGTGGGGGGGTGATCAGATTGCCCGCAAGGGGCAGGTTAGGGGCTGATTGATGGGTGGCAGTGACAGGGGGTGATTGACGGGTGATTGACGGGTGATTGACAGGTGATTGACAGGTGATTGACAGGTGATCAGGGGGGATAGATGCATATAGTACACGGGGGGGGGGTCTGGGGAGAATCTGAGGGGTGGGGGGTGATCAGGAGGGGGCAGTGGGCAGGGGGGGGGGATAAAAAAAAAATAGCGTTGACAGATAGTGACAGGGAGTGATTGATGGGTGATTAGGGGGGTGACTGGGTGCAAACAGTGGTCTGGGGGGTGGGCAGGGGGGGGGTCTGAGGGGTGCTGTGGGCGATCAGGGGGCAGGGGGAGGGAAATCAGTGTGCTTGGGTGCAGACTAGGGTGGCTGCAGCCTGCCCTGGTGGTCCCTCGGACACTGGGACCACCAGGGCAGGAGGCAGCCAGTATAATAGGCTTTGTATACATTACAAAGCCTATTATACATTGTTTCAGCGGCGATCCGGGTGCTAGTAACCCGCCGGCGCTTCCGAACGGCTGGCGGGTTACTACGAGCGGTGGGCGGAGCCAGTCCCCGGCGGCTGATCGCGTCACGAATGACGCGATCGCCGCATAGCCACTCCTGCAGCCGCCCCCGCCGATGGGCGTATTGCGGTCGTTTGGGCCCGGTCTTTGCCGCCGCCCATCGGCTGGGGGCGGTCGTTAAGTGGTTAAAATCCTCCTGAGCCTTGGTCATAAACCTCTGCAAAGTTTTGAAATTCTGTGATATGGATTTAATAAGTTCGTCAGCAGCTGGTACAGTAGTCTCAGAAATAAGGTCGGGTAACGGAGTTGGATGATAACCATAATTTGCAAAAAATGGTGATTGTTGCATAGTGGAATGAACTGAATTATTATAGGCGAACTCTGCAAACGGTAATAACTGAAGCCAATTGTCTTGTAAACTGTTCAGGAAGCCTCTAAGGTATTGTTCCAGGGTTTGATTCGTTCGCTCAGTCTGTCGGTTTGATTGTGGGTGATATGCTGAAGAAAGACATAGCTGAATATTAAGAAGTTTGCATAATGCTTTCCAAAATTTTGGGGTAAACTGTACCCCCCTGTCGGAGACTATGTCACTGGGCACACCATGTAGCCTGATAATTTCCTTGACAAAGGCAGATGCAGTCATTCGGGCCGAAGGAGTACCTTTCATCGGAACAAAGTGAGCCATCTTGGAAAGTCTATCCACAATCACGAAAATTGTATTATATCCTTCGGATAGAGGAAGATCCACTATGAAGTCCATAGAGATGGAATGCCAGAGAGGGAACTGGAAGTGGATTTAATAATCCCCATGGTTTACTGTTGCTACTTTTACATCTGTTACACGTAGGACAAGAGTCAACATACTTCCTGCAGTATATCTTCAAAGTTAGACACCAAAAATATCGTTGTAGCAGATCTAACGTCTTGAAATATCCAAAATGTCCAGCTAAAGGGTGGTCATGAGATAGACAGAAGGCTTGAATTCGAAGTGATTCAGGGACAAAGATCTTGTTTTCAAAAAGCCACAATCCGTTCTTAAGCACTAACTTGGAGCGGAATTCCTCTGGGGGAAGATCTCTTGTTTGTTGAAGTTGTTGAGTTAGATCTGTGTGTAGAAGCAAAAAATGTTGAGTAGATAAGATTGTATCAGGAATGATGGGCTGAGATTCTTCTGAATACATGCGGGAGAGTGCATCTGGTTTTATATTTTTCGAACCCGGATGGTAAGTAATGTGAAATGAAAAACGTGAAAAAAATAAAGCCCACCTTGCTTGGCGTGGATTAAGTCTCTTTGCTGTTTTCAAATACTCAAGGTTTCTATGGTCTGTAAAAATGAGGACTGGTTGAAGTGCTCCCTCCAGCAGATATCTCCACTCCTCTAATGCTTCTTTAATTGCAAGTAGTTCACGGTCTCCTACACCATAATTCCTCTCTGCTTCTGATAGTTTCTTGGAGAAAAAGGCCAGTGGATACAGAACAGACTTGGGTCCCTGTCTTTGTGAAAGAATTGCTCCCACAGCGGAATCAGAAGCGTCCACCTCCAAGCTGTATGGAAGAGCAGGATCAGGATGCTTAAGGACAGGAGCAGAAGTAAATAATTTCTTCAACTTATCAAAGGCCGCCTGTGCCTCAGGGCTCCATTTAAAAGGAACATGTTGTCGTGTTAGCTGGGTAATAGGAAGGATTATTGCAGAAAACCCCTTAATGAATCTCCGATAAAAGTTTGCAAATCCCACGAACCTCTGTACTGCTTTCTTATTTGCTGGTGGAGGCCAATCCAAAATGGCCTGCACTTTTTGTGGATCCATAGTTAGACCTTCGGTAGAGATTATGAGACCTAAAAACTGGACTGATGACTTGTGAAACTCACACTTTTCGGCCTTGACATACAGATTATTCTCCCTGAGTCGTAGTAACACCCTCCGTACCTGCTGTTGATGTTCCTCCAAAGACGATGAAAAGATTAGGATATCATCCAAGTAAACAATAAGAAAATGGTCGATAAATTCTTTAAGGACATCGTTGATAAAGTGTTGAAACGTTGCTGGCGCGTTGCACAATCCAAAAGGCATAACTAAATACTCATAGTGCCCGTATCGTGATCTGAATGCCGTTTTCCACTCATCTCCTTCTCTTATTCGTACCAAATTATAGGCTCCACGCAGATCGAGTTTAGAAAAAATGTTTGCCTCTCTGAGTTTCTGGAATAATTCTGTAACCAGGGGTAGAGGATATCGATTTTTGATTGTAACCTTGTTAAGCTCTCGATAGTCAATACAAGGTCGTAATGTCTTGTCTTTTTTTCCCACAAAGAAAATGCCTGCTCCCGCAGGTGATGTTGATGGGCGGATGAACCCTTTTTCCAGATTTTCATCGATATATTGTTTAAGGGCTGCCTGTTCAGGTTCAGAAAGGGAGAACATCCTTCCAAACGGAATTCGGGATCCTGGTAACAGATCAATCGGACAATCATAGGGGCGGTGTGGAGGCAATTGGTCAGCTTCTCTCTTATCAAAAACATCTGAGAAATCTTGATAACAAACAGGAACAAGACTATCTGGAGGCAGAGATGAACAAAGTAAAGATCCCTCAGTAGTTTGACCACTGTTGTCCTTACAATGGTTGTTACAGTAGGTCGATGGGAATGACATTTGGCCGGTGGACCAGTTGATATCAGGGTTATGTGCTTTTAACCAGGGAAGTCCTAGGATGATAGGGTACATAGGAGAAGTAATCAGGTCGAATCGTAACAGCTCTTGATGCTGATCCATCACACAAGTCATAACAGGAACAGATTCACTGAGAACTGGACCAGAAGAAATAGAAGATCCATCGGCTAATCGGATATGAAGAGGTTCCTGACGGGGCCGGATGGGAAATTGATGGATGGCGGTGAAGTTGGAATCTAGGAAGCAACTACAAGCTCCTGAATCGATGATGGCAAAGGCTCTAAGTAGTCTTCCGGGAAACTGAAACGAGATAGGCACAACAAAGTGATTAGTTGGTGCAATAGCCGATTCTTGGGCGAGATTCCGATAATTCACATTCTTACCTGTGGGTCTCACAGGACAGGTCCTTAAGAAATGTCCCACTGCCCCACAGTAAAGGCACAAATTTTCCTTCCTCCTCCTCATCCTTTCTTCTGCAGTCAGACTTAGACGCATGACACCTAATTGCATAGGTTCAACTTGATCGGGTATAGGCCCAACAACTGGAGCAGGATTGAAGGAAGCCCCTGAAGACCAAGGCTGACGTCCTGTACCAGTCTTTTCTGCCTGTCTTTCTCTGAACCTTCGGTCAATCTGTATAGCAAGTAGAGTTAAGGCCTCTAATGTTTCAGGAACACCTACACGGGCTAGCTCATCCTTTAAAGATTCTGCAAGTCCAATCCGGAACTGAGACTTCAGAGCGGCCTCGTTCCAGTCAAGATCCGCAGCCCATCGCCGAAATTCTGAGGTGTATTCCTCAACAGGTCTTCGCCCTTGCCTGAGATTGCGAAGCATGGTTTCCGCTGTGACAGCTCGTTGAGGATCATCATATAATGTGGCCATTAATTCAAGAAAGGTGGTAGTAGAAGCTAAGGCTACATGTTTCTGCTCTAACAGTTGGTGTGCCCAGGACTGGGGTTCTCCTTGTAATAGGGAGATAATAAATCCCACCTTGGTTCCTTCATTGGCAAAGGTGCGGGGTTGAAGAGCAAAGTACAAAGTATAGGAATGACAGAAGGCTCGGAAACTGGAACGTTCTCCTGAGAACCGATCAGGAAGTGGAACACGAGGTTCTGGTGGGAGGTTAACGGGTGCTGGAAGAGCTGGAGGTTCGGTAGGAGCTGGCGGAAGAACTGGAGCTTCCACTGGAGCAGGAACTGCAGGTGCGGCAGGAGCTGCGGTTAGGGTGTTCATTCTTTCTTCCAGAGCAAGGTAGCTGGACTAGAGCTCTTTTATTGCCTCGGTCAATGTAGTCACTTGCTGGCATAACGTGGACAAAACTTTAGCTGCCTCTTCGGCCTGCATTTTTTCGCTGTAGTATTCTGTCACAAGAATAACTACGTACCTGGAGCAGGTACGGCCGATTTGTAGAGGACAGCCTCCCCTGCGACTTACCACCCCCAGGCCCTGAGGATGAAACAGGGACCAGTGGGAGACAAGGAGCAGGAGCGCTAGTGAGACAGCCGGTGTGACGTCGAGAAGCGTGACCAAACTGACTCTCCGGCACTCCCACGGGGGTTGTGCAATGACCTTGCAGCAAGATTGGTGTATTCTGCAGGTCGTAACCCCAGAGGATGACTGTTCAATTGTAGGCTTCTCAGTCTTAGTTGCACAAGTTGAGTTCTTTAGTGAAGCAGATCCGAAGACGAGCAGGGATCCAATACTGGAGCAAGTAGTCAGCCAGGCAGAGGTCAGTATCAGAGCGGATAGTCGGACAGGCAAGGGTTCAGCAACAGAGCGGGTAATCAGCCAGGCCAGGGTCAGCATTCCAGGAGCAGAGGACAGATTCAAAGATCAAGCACGGAAGACACGACAAATAACACGAACGGACAAGCTGCAATACTACAGCACCGATCGTTAGTCTCTCCAGGTTTAAATAGGCCTTTGGACGGAAGTGACGTACGCGACGCATGCGCACGTCAATACGCATCACGCCGCGCATGCGTACGTCAGTACGCATCATGCCACGCACGTGCACATCAATCAATGCATGTACACGTGGACACCCTGTACGGGCGCACGCACGTCCGCACCCACATGGACGCGTTTCCACGCCCATGCCATGCTAACGCGCATAACGCCCACGGGCACGGGCAGCAAGGCCCCCAGGAGCCCGGCCACCCACACCAGGACGCCCACGGACACCAGTCTGTAGCCCCCGACTTACCTGGACACGTAAGTGACCGTGACACAGCGTTTCCCGACTTGTCTGCAGGGGAAAATTGCTGATACGGTGCAGATTTGTGCCAAATTTGGCCCTAGGGGAAATGGGTCCTTAACCACTTATGTGGTTTGAGATGGATTATCTACGTCTTGCAGTTTTGCAGTTACTGCTCAGGAATTTAGATAATCGCCTATTGCGGCGGTTGGCCTGCCGCTCATTCCCGTATGGGTACTCATTGCCACACGTTAGAGGAGAGATCAATGAATTGGAATACTGCTCCGATTCATTGATCTAAGTCTTTGTGTCAATGATTACCGGCATCAATGAGATGCCTGCGGTCCTTGTAATACCGAAAGTTACACAACCACACATAACTTCCTGTTCGCGTACTAATAGTACGTGCAGAAAGATTATAAGCAAGAGCATCTTGTGGCTATATAGTAAAATTACACCTACATACATTTTTTTAATAAACAGACCTACAGATACCACACATACACCATTAAAATTAACCCCTTACCTCCCACACTCTCCCATAGTTACCCAAATAAAGTATATGCATTAAAAAAATTACAATTAAAAAAAAATGCATAGATGGTTATTACCTTAGGGACTGAACTTTTTTAATATGTATGTCAAGAGGCTATATTAATGTTATTTTTGAAATTATGAGCTTGTAATTAGTGATGGACGCAAAACTGAAAAAATGGGCAAGTAAAATGTGTGAGTTTTAATTATGGTAGCATGTATTATTTTAAAACTATAATGGCTAAAAACAAAAATATTCAATTTTTTCAATTTTTTTCTTATTTTTCCGATTAAAATATAAATATAAAAATAATTTTTAGCAAAATGTACAATCCTAATTGGCTGGGAGAAAAAATCAAGATACAGATCAGTGGAATTGAGGGGAATACCTCCTCAATAGGAGTACATTTGAATTCGGCGCCGGTAGACTTGGGCGCAGGATACAGCGGTATATGGCTGATCCTGCTTCTGCACAAGTCCGGGCCGAACTAATTACTATTCCCCCTCCAGGCCACCATGGATAGTGGGGGGATGAATGAAGCCGAATTATTATGATTTTTAAGCAACCTCGGCTCCGTCTTCTGACGGCTCCGACGTTACTCACTGAGCGCCGCTATAGACTGAATCCCTTTATAGTCTATGGCGGCGCTGGCTGCGCCCAAATCTAGCGGCGCTGAAAAGCACTGCTCCGCTCAATAGCGAAAAGGGAACCTAAAGCCAATTACACACCTGAAACAAGCATGCAGATAATCTTGTCAGATTTTTGTCAGAAACACCTGATCAGCTGCATGCTTGTTCAGGGTCTATGGCTAAAAGTATTAGAGGCAGAGAATCAGCAGGACAGCTAGGCAACTGGTATTGTTGAAAATTAAAAAATAAAAAAAAACATGTCAGCCTCCATATTCCTTTCACTTCAAGACCCCTGTAACTGACATCCAGTTTCCTGAATGTCAGTTTTAAATACATTCCGTTCTGATAACCCCATAAAACTTTTACCTATCCATACCATCCATGACCGTTACGAAGCTGTTTTAACATGAACCAGGCCAAGAAGGTTAAATACTATGGGTACAGCAGCCATTTAATTACCTAATTAACCAGAATGCAGACATGGAAAGGGGAAGGGTCGCAAGTTACACCTGATCCAAGCGCCATCTCCGATTTTGCCTTTTAACGCTGAGCAGTTTGAGAAACACATCCTTTTATCAGCAAAGAGCGTCCTTGAGAGGGTTCAAACACAGAAAATTGCAGTAATGTACTCAGAAAAAAAGCTTAGTTGGCTGTGATGGGGGGAGGGAGAACATATTATGTCTTTAACAATATGATAGTTCGCTAATCATTTTATACTGTTTTATTCTGCTTTTGTATACGTATTGTTATTTAAAGCAATCCCTCTCTCCAAATAAAAAAAAAAGTATAAAATAAAAAAATGTTGCAATGGCGGGCCCCATCTGTCAGTACCACTCCGCGGTCTCTTAGCCCATTATCCCATCTCCGGAATCGGTAGGAATCTTTTCATGCCTTTTTATTTTTCTCCTCTTTTTATTTTTTAAGCTTTTCTTTATTCCCCCCGCCATCTCCGCTTCCAAAAAGCTGGATTGACGTTGCCTCATATAGCAGCGACACATGTGTGCAAAGCAGACCAATAAAACCTAATGCACTTTGCCTTTGTCTGTTAGCTCGCTGGCACAGACATTTCCCACTCAACGGGCCACTTAAAACACATCAACCACAATCCTGTACAAAACAGCCACTTGTTAGCTAATTGTGCCGCTACCCGCGGCCTCGTCTGTTTCCGCAAACACACGCGGCTGGCTAAACAAACATACGGACGCTGGAGTAGGTGGGCAGCAAGGCATGTAGAGGAGCTCTTAAAAAGGCACATAAAGGCATTAAAGGGAGACTCCTCTAAAAAAAAAAAAAAGTCACCCTAAACAGATTTTTTTTTTAAATTGACATTTACATTGACATCTGGTTTCAAAATCTGACACTAATATCAAATTGCAATTTTTTTGTAAGCATGACAGCAGTTCTCTTTTTGGAGTACAGACTGTCCAGAAATTCCTAATTTCCTGCATGACTAGTTAGCTGCAAAGAGAAGGCGCCCGCTTTGCTCTGTTTGCACACCTGCTTAAAAGAGCATCAGAACTCTTGTGCAGCACACAATGAAATGTTTTCATTCCACATATAAATGTTGTAGAAATTCAGTGCACTGAGATTTGGGTATTTGTTTAGTTGCACCAGAGTGTAATCAGCCTTATAAGTAGCGTAAATCAGTAGCTTGCACAGAAAAAGACTGAAAGACTTCGGTTTAACCCTTTCTGTGCTCTCTGGTAAGTTAATCCAGTTAAAACTTCATGGGTTTTCTTTTAGAGTTTCTGTAAACAGTAATGAAGATTGTTTTCCCCTAATAAGGCCTCGTTCACATCATATGCGCTTCCGTGTGGATATGGAAGCGCGTATGATGTGCTGAAATGCAAGAACGGCAGAAGGGCATAGACTGCCCTTCTACCGTTCACATCTACTGCGCTGCGCAGCAGTACGATGCGCTGGGAAGCGCTTGCGTACTGCTGCCTGCATTTTGAAGCACAGAGCTGATCCCATCACTGTCAATGGATGGGATCAGCAGCGCAGGGGCGCAGATGGCGTGCGATCGCATGCGCTGTGTTCCAATCGCACAGCCATCTGCATTGGCTAGATGTGAACAAGCCCTGAGAGGGCTTGTTTCCAGTGCGCTTCTGTCCGCTTTTATCAGCACATCAATGTTTTACATGTTGCTGAAAAGCGGACAGAAGTGCACAGATGGAAACGAGGCCTCAAGGTTATTATGCTGTGGCTAATCTTTTAGAGCAGAGAGGAAGTTATGAGTTTAGATCCACTTTAATTGAGTGATTGGCAGCAGCCTGTGACACACTAAGCTGTATATTCAGCTGTATTCAACTACATAAGCAAGCTGAAATACCATTGACATTGAAGGGATTCATTTATCTTAATAAAAGTAGAATTTAACCTTCAAGGATTCCAGTCAGAGGATGAAGAAACGAATGTGACAATAACAATTGCCTCTTTCCTAACAACATTGGGCCTCAAGGACTAGGATGCTGCTACTCCACTTCCCCATCACCTTTCCCTCCTCCAGTGTTTGCACTCAATTTGCAAAGTAGCACAATGGAGAAGTGTAACATTTGCCTGTTTGCAGCGCTGGGTCTCCTCCCTTTACTGTAGCTACTCACTGCACAGCTTACCTGTATACAGCTCCCAATGCATGTCACGTGACTTGCAGGAACTCTTGGAGGTTGTAGTGAGATATGCGGCACAGCATGCAGCTGTAGTGAAAAGGAGACCCAACCCAGTGTTTGAAGCAGGAAATTGTTACAGTGCTCCCATGCAGTATAAGGAAAGGGTGCCAGGGAAGAGGGGGATCACTTGCTGGGAAAAGAAGTGTTGTATTGGTCACACCCAGGGGCGCCTCTAGCCATTTTGTCACTCTAGGCGAGAAAGAGGGACAGAGGAAGGCGCAGGGGACAGAGATGGCACATGGAGACAGAAGGAGGCACAGGAGGACAGAAGGAGGCAGAGTGGGACTGAAGGAGGAACAGGGGGGCAGAGGTAGCACAAGGGGACAAATAAAGACAAAGGGGACATAAGGAGGCACAGGGGAACAGAAGAAGACACAAAGGGGCACAGGGGGACTGAAGGAGGCACAAAAGGGACAGAAGGAGGCCCCCAGGGGGACAGAAGGAGGCACAAAGGGGGACAGAAGGAGGCACAAAGGGGGGCAGAGGGAGGCACAAAGTTGGAAAGAAGGATGCACAAGGCACAGAGGTAGCAGCTGCCTGCAACTTACGCTAAGTAGATGCAGCAGAAGCAAGTAATAGAACACCCATGGGGCGGGGCTTAATGTGGGGATGGGCCTTAATCCATCAACATGGCACCCCCCAGGACCAATGGCACTCCAGGCAATGGCCTGTACTAGAGTGACCAGACGTCCCGGATTGCCCGGGTCGCGTCCCGGATTCGAGGTCGGCTGTCCCAGGCAGCATGAGGTCCCGGGAAACGTCTTTTAGCAGCGGGACGTCCTGGCCTCGGGACTCTGGCCACTGTTTCTGCATGAACTGGCAGCGGCGTCTATAGACGCCGTGCCAGTTCATTGCCTGCAGCCCCGCTCCAGCCTCCTTAGTGTCTTGTCTTCTTCCGGTGTTCCGACACCGGCAGGCGAGCAGGGCTACGGCAAGATGGCTGCCGGAGCCCTGTACTGGAGACTATTTGTGTCTCCAGTACAGGGCTTCGGGCGCCATCTTGCCGTAGCCCTGTCAGCGCAGGAGACAAGAGAAGGAGGAATGTGGTCCCGGGAGCAGCGCGTCAGAGGCCGGAGACTTCTGCCAGGTGAGTAAATGCTTTCTTTTCCAGGGGAAATGTTTGCCCGCATTGCGTTTATTTTCTGGTGAAATGTTTGCCCGTATTGCGTTAATTTTCTGGTGAAATGTTTGCCCGCATTGCGTTTATTTGCTGGTGAAATGTTTGCCCGCATTGCGTTTATTTTCTGGTGAAATGTTTACCAGCATTGCGTTTATTTTCTGGTGAATTGTTTGCCTGCATTGCTTTATTTTGTACTGACATGTTGCCCGCATTGCGTTTATTTTGTACTGACATGTTGCCCGCATTGCGTTTATTTTATACTGACATGTTGCCCGCATTGCGTTTATTTTGTGCTGACATGTTGCCCATTGCGTTTATTTTCTGGTGTCCGGGGTTACTACATTTATTATTTAATGGTCATAGATGGCTATGTTTGCTGCTTTGTGGTTACAGTATACTATTAGCATCACACAGTTTCTGCACACCCATGAAGCAAAGTCTCGTTTGACCACATCATGGTGTAAACACTGCTTTCTTATGCCTCGCTGTTACATCATTAAGTTAGCTCCGCCCATACAATGTCATGGCCACGCCCATTTTTCGCCCCGCAGCCCCTCCCCCAGTCATCGTCACAGCGCGCTCCTCAGTGCCCCCACTTTTCGCCCCCACCCCCTCCCCGTCCTAGGTTGGACCCACAAAAATCTGGTCACTCTACCTGTACTGCCTATGCCTAGAGGCGCCCCTGGTCACACCTACTAGGTAGGAGTGGCAAGTGGGAATGGGGGAGGGTTGCTACACTGGCCACACTTGCTCCAGGTAGGTGCTATATTGATGGTCGCAATTGCTGGGGAGGGGGTCTATAAGACGGGTGCTATACTGGGAACAATTGCTTTGGTGGGGTGGGAATCTATACTGGCCACGTTTGGTGCTTGTTTCACAAACCCGTGATAACTGTTAGCGCGGCCGTGCTAAACAGTTAGCACATGAAGTGGCGCACACAGACTTTTTCACGTGCAAAGTCCCGCAATCGTGCGATCGCAGACATTTGTGCGCAATAACGCGGGTGCCGATAACGCGTGCAAAAGTCCACAATATAGTGCGCAATCGCGGGACTTTGCACTTGCACGGCCACGGCCGCGGTAACAGTTAGCACAGGTTTGTGATCAAGCCCTTGCTGCGCTAGGGGAGGAACCTAGAGGAGACCCATAAAATTTTCACTGGGGGACCCCATGATTTGTAGTTACGCTCAGAATGAAGGAATTTTTGCCCATTATCAAAACTGGAGTAATGAGTGTATGCTGAACTCGAGTATCAAAGTTCTCTAGGATGGGTACAGCAACTCCCTGGAGAAGAGAGACCGGGAGCCCAATGGTGCAGTACCGTATAGGAGTAAAGGGAAGTGCAAGTAAATATACTCACAAAGACACAGAACATTTATATCACGCTTTTCTCCTGGTGGACTCAAAGCACCAGAGCTGCAGCTACTGGTACACACTCTATAGGCAGTAGCAGTTTTAGGGAGTCTTGCCCAAGGCCTCTGACCAATTAGGTGCTGGCTTACTGAACAGGCAGAGCCGAGATTTGAACCCAGGTCTCCTGTGTCAGAGGCAGAGCCCTTAACCATTACACTATCCAGCCACAAAGGCAGGTTGCAATCCTTACAACCAACATATAAGCTTGCAGGAGAAAAAAACGTCCCCACTCGGTTGTCCAGGCGAAACTGGATGCTGAGTGGTCCCTCTCCTGGAAGACTTTATAATTAACAACTGTAAAGCTATAAAAAAAACCTCTAGGTCTAGAACTCCACTAGTTACTGTGGTGGAGGTGGCCAGGAGATCTATAGTGGATCCATAGCTATATATATCCATAGAAGGTAAAAAGAGGCAATCGCTTAACTCTGAAGATGATATGACACCAATATACCAGAAAAAGGTTTCATTCAACACAAAAGGTAAGACAACGCATTTCACGGGTACTCCCCCGCTTCCTCAGGTCAATTAAAAAAGTTGTGCCTGTATAATCCAAGTCCTCCAGAGCCTTCCCTCCCCGTAGGTATCTAATTTTTTTTTGTCTAAAACGTTACTGTAACGATCGGTGTCAGCACACAGAGAGAATCTGATTGTTGATGATCTGCAGAATAATCAACAATACAGATGTATACCTGATTATGGATGATCTGCAGAATCACCAATAATACAAGTATGACTAACCTCTGAACACCTAATAAAGTGTAAGTGTTTGGTGTAACAGTAGGCTATCTCCAGAGAGGCGGGAGATAAAGGCAGCTTAACCAAGAACTACCTAAGGGGCAGGTGGCCCTGGGAAGTGCAGGAACTATCCCCTAGAGAGAGGGAATAGAGAGGACCTGGCAACCAGGAATATCTGGAGATTAGATATAGACTGTACTGCAGCCAGGGGACTCCAGGAGAAGAGGCCACTGGCTGCTAACAGGCCAGACTCCCTGAGGAGCAGGAGTCCTAGCTGCAACTGACACTAGGTGGAATTGTGTCACTGCTAGTACAGATAGACTGAGCACTCCAGGAGTGAGTGACAGCCTGGGAGGTCGGGCAGGCCAGGTCGGCAACACACGAGCAGATAAGGTACAGACACAGAAGGCTGATTCGGTAACCGGGTACAGGCAGGGTCTGGCAACAGGAAGACAGATATGCAGGGGTACCGAATCAGAAGGCAATAGAGAGGTTGACAGAGCAAATAGTCATAACAGAAATAGAGCAGAGTCCTAGTCTGGGGTGTGAGGTCCGTGGTCTCGACACCCAGGAACTAGTCTAAAGAATAACACAGCAATGACACAGTAATCCTAAGCTTGGGTGTGAGGACCTTGGTCACAACACCCCGGAACTGGTCTAAAGTATAACACAGCAGTGACACAGTAATCCTAAGCTTGGGTGTGAGGTCCTTGGTCACAACACCCCGGAACTGGTCTAAAGTATAACACAGCAATGACACAGTAATCCTAAGCTTGGGTGTGAGGTCCTTGGTCACAACACCCCGGAACTGGTCTAAAGTATAACACAGCAATGACACAGTAATCCTAAACTTGGGTGTGAGGTCCTTGGTCACAACACCCCGGAACTGGTCTAAAGTATAACACAAGCGTAATCTGGCTAAGTGTGAATTCCCAGGTCCACCTGGTTCTAACACACTGTGGGATCTGACTATGGTCTGAGTGCTCACACGTATGTATTCGCAACGGCAGACAACTTGAGACTGACCAGCGAGATCTATATATAGTGAAGTGCTCCTCAGCGCCACCCAGCTCTCTTCAGCCAATCACTGCCTGCGCTGGGATCAGCTGATCAACCTGATCAGCTGATCCCTCTCCTACTGGCATAAAGGTCCTGCCTCCCAGCGCGCGCGCGCGCGTAGCTCTCCATCTGTGTGCACTAGAAGGCTCAGACAAACCAGACGCATGCTGCTGTGCGGAAACCGCCGGTCTGAACACAGAGACAGCCGCCTCGCTGCCAGACCGTGCGGCAGCATCTTCGCAATCCATTACAGTTACAGTTGTTCTTTAAATATTTATATTTTTTGGGCCACCTCCTATCTAAAACAGAACTGTTTCAGGGTGTGGATTGAAACCCCAACAGAGATTCTAACCTCTTTTAAAGGGGCACTATGGCAAAAAATTTTAAAATTTAAAATATGTGCAAAAATATACAAATCAGAAGTCCTTTTTTCAAGAGTAAAATGAGCCATAAATTTATTTTTTCCTATGTTGCTGTCACTTACAGTAGGTAGTAGAAATCTGACAGAAGCGACAGGTTTTGGACTAGTCCATCTCTTCATAGGGGATTCTCAGGGATGTATTTATTTTCAAAAGCACTTAGTGAATGGCAGTTGTTCTGTGCCACTGCCAAAATAGTGTGTAGGGAGCAGGGAAGCTGGCCAGCATCATTGTTTAAATCCTTTTTAGGGAATATCTTTATAAAGAATAAAAGCTTTGCTGAGAATCCCCTATGAAGAGATGGACTAGTCCAAAACCTGTCACTTCTGTCAGATTTCTACTACCTACTGTAAGTGACAGCAGAAACAAAAGGACCCAGGAGCACCGATCTAGGCAAGGAGAATCAATGTGTGCCTTGGTCCCACCCTTGTACCACGGGGTCACAATAGTCACTCTCCACAAAGGACTGGCACCACAGCGAGGTATTATAGCTCTAATACGTTAATAGAACATGCAGTAATAGCAACGACAGACTGCTGTTTCGGCCAAACCTGGCCTTTGTCAAGTTGCACAAAAACCTTAATGTTTTTGCGCAACTTGACAAAGGCCAGGTTTGGCCGAAACAGCAGTCTGTGGTTGCTATTACTGCATGTTCTATTAACGTATTAGAGCTATAATACCTCGCTGTGGTGCCAGTCCTTTGTGAAGAGTGACTGTAAGTGACAGCAACATAGGAGAAAAGTAATTTATGGATCATTTTACTCTGGAAAAGACGTACTTCTTATTTGTCTATGTTTGGACATATTTTAAATTTTAAAATTTTTCGCCATTGTGCCCCATTAACACCGTTCATAACCAAGAAGTCCTATATATTATTTTTTTTCAATGGAGATGGGCTTCACATGAGGTTTCTGCTTTGGCAGCCCCTCAGGATGTGTGATCACAACTCTATCATCCGAGACATCACTGGAGTCTATTATGGGTTTAACCTCCAGCCTCCACTGAGGCCATCATAACATCACGGCGCGAGTGGCAGCCGAGGGAAGGCTTGCGCTCACCATCGGGGTTAATAACGCCCCGTGTCCACCTATCACAGGCTCTCTAATTCCAGTTTCCAGCAGCATTTTCTCCGGTCGGGTGCCTGCAGCACTGCAGATCCCAATCATCAGGTGTCAGGCAGAAATCACGGGATTACAGGTTCTGGGGCTGGACTGTCCCATCTGTCAAGGCGACGGGGAGGTGCCCCGCCCTCTCTCTGTCACCTCTGGTTCCCCCCCCTCTGCGGTTGAAGCTGTCAGCTCCCGCCGCACACTGCATTACAGCTCCATTATGCAGACGGGAGCAGCATAAAATGGCAGTTGTCAGCACTATCATCTGTGTTGTAATTCACTGTACTTTTGTACCAACAGCATTTAAATAACAGTCCTACCTACTGAGCCAATTTCCTCAGCTCCCTCTCACCTACATGAGTTTGTGTGTTTTTTTCCCCCCTTTATTCCTCTTAAAGACACAGCACACATATTTATCCCCTGCAGGTTAATGCATGTCTGGGTTTAGCAAGAACATTAGCAAAGTAGCTTTCCAGCTCCCCCTGTGAACAAATTTTCTTCTTACAGTTTTTTTTTCCCCCTGCATACCGTATTTATTCATGAAGAAGCCAATCTCTTTCAGAAGAATTCAGTAGAAATTGATTTTTCTGACAATAAAAATAGCAGCGGTGGGTTCAGGCTGGCGATGTTGTGGCAGGCGGCCTAGAATCTAGTGAGCTGGAAGTGAAATGAACTTTACGGCTCAATATATAAGAGCGCTTAGCAAAGCCTCGGAGAGCAACATCAAGGTGCTTGTGTTCCCTTAGCTCCTCCCACCTGCCTCAGCCTCTGGGATTCATTCTCATGGAGGGATCTCGGATTAAAGCAAGCATGAACTGAAAATGAAAAGTCAAAATAAACATACAAATGTCATATTTGCCTCCCTCATAGTCTACTCTTTCTCTTTCTCCTCTCCTGCGTCCTGTTTGTCCACTGTGATCAATGGAATTCTCTGTTACCATACCTCCCAACTTTTTGAGATGAGAAAGACACTTAAGCCGCACCCTTGCCACACCCCTGATCATGACCCCCGCCACACCCCTAGTCACGCAAACCATAAGAAAAATGTTTTATAATTCAAACCACACTGGTCCTTTCTATCCTGGTTCATTTTCCTTCATATTAAAAACTTAAAGGGGCACTACAGTGAAAAAATGTAACATTTAAAATATGTGCAAACTTATACAAATAAGTACCTTTTTTCCAGAGTAAAATGAGCCATAAATTACTTTTCTCCTATGTTGCTGTCACTTACAGTAGGTAGTAGAAATCTGACAGAAGTGACAGGTTTTGGACTAGTCCATCTCTTTAAAGGGGATTCTCAAGGATATATTTATTTATTTCAAAAGCACTTATTGAATGGCAGTCGCTTTGTTCAACTGCCAAAAAAGTGTGTAGCGAGCAGGGAAGCTGGCCAGCATAATTGTTTAAATCCTTTTTAGGGAATATCTTTATAAAGAATAAAAGCCTTGCTGAGAATCCCCTATGAAGAGATGGACTAGTCCAAAACCTGTCACTTCTGTCAGATTTCTACTGCCTACTGTAAGTGACAGCATTATAGGAGAAAAGTAATTTATGGCTCATTTTACTATGGAAGAGACGTACTTTTTATTTATATATGTTTGCGCAAATTTTAAATTTTACAGTTTTTCGCTGTAGTGACCCTTTAAGCCCACAAGGTTGTTCATTTTTTGGGTGCATGTCATATCGGCATCGCTCAGTTTGGTGCGGGGAGAGACGAATGATGGCTCTCCCTGCTGCCGCTAACCCCCCGAGGCAACTCAGAGGGAGATGTAATTTGGGGTCTGGCAGCCGTCGGAGCCCCGAATTACCACTACGCGGGGTGTGCATTATAGTATTGCTGCTATGACGGCCCCCAGTTTCGGCGCTTGGCTGTCAGAGCCGTGCCCCGAAATCAGCTGATTCATCATTTTTTGCATCTGAGCAACTTTCACGTCCCATTCATTCGCCAATAACTTTATCAATGGTTAAGGAGTTATCCAACAAAAGAATTAACATATTAAAATCCACCTTCTAAATCTGACTGTTGTCAGAAATCCCCTCCGGAGCCAAAAATAGTGAATACACGTATAAAGGGAGACAAACCAACTTTCTACTAACAAATCACAGTGAAAACATTTCTGGGGAAAAAACGTCCATGTACTATGTGTGAACCAACCAATTACAAATATACCAGTAAAGTGCTCCGTGCCAATACGTTAAAATGTCCTCCATTTTGAAAATGGCCATTACCCCATAACAGCTTCCAGGTAAGCACACTGCTAAACTGTAATATCGCCTACTTGAGCCATAGGGAAATATGGACATTACCTTGCTCATCAGTTGTCCTTTCAGTTATAACTGACAGCGACTGATATATTTCAGTTCTGGCAAAATCTCGTCAGAAATGGAAGGAATCATGGTATGAAGAATATGGTGAGCTTCTGAGAGGAACTGACAGTGAGGTAAGTATGTAATATATGATGTGTTTATTTTAAATCATTTTACTCGATTCAGGTTCACATTAATACTACGCAGGCAGTTGTCAAGGAGGGTTACTGTATTTTGGGGTGACTGCACAGGAGGTACCACAAAGGCGACTTCTAAAAATTCAGAGTGAAGAATGTTACTTCCTGGAAGAAAAATGAATCAAACCTCTGGAGCAGAGCAGGATCATCCACCAGGCAACCTAGGCAGGTGCTTGGGGCTTAGTGGGTGTCAAGGGGCCCAACTGCCACCTTCTCTGAGCCCTCTCTACTTCAGCTTACCAAAAGAACCAAAAGGGGGCCCTAAATCTACTATCTTAGATAGGGCCCCATTACATCTTAAAGAAGATCTGTGGTGAATTTACAGCCCATTAAAATAAACATATTACTGTTTCCCCCATAATTCCCCATCTTAATTAACTTAATTAATAAAATATAATTTTTAAACCTTTGGGCAAGATGGCTGCAATGTAAAGTGCTTCCGGTCAGTACACAGTCTCCCGGTACTGCTGTGAGCTGAGAGATGAGCTGAGCTGAAGCCACAGGAGGCAGATCTCCCTCTCCCTGCTGTCTGGAGCTTGCAGAAAGGTCAGGGATGACTCATCAGATGAGGTGCAGCAGGGGGAGGGAGAGGCTGAGAGCAGGGAGGAACAGCTGCTAAACGGTCTGCCTCTTCCTGCAGCACAATATTCGTTTAACTAGACGAATAATTAGAAAGGAGCAGGAGAGAGACAGCACAGCTGTTTCTACATTAGACAGTTAAAAAAAGATTAGAACATATCTGTTCATTTAAATTGGATTTTGAAAAAGGGCCACAGAACTCCTCTGCTCTGGCGTCATTTAATTGTGAATAAAAAAAAATCAGACTCATTATTTTTCAATCAGCCTTTGTAGCACTGGCAAGTCAGACAGTGTCTGCAATAAAAACTTTGTAAAGGGACCCAAAAGAGTTGCATATGTGGGACAGGGCCCATATGCAATTCACTTCTTCTCCGGAGTTATCTCCTTGAAGATATTATTATTTATTGTATTTATAGAGCGCCAACATATTACGCAGCGCTGGACAATAAATATATACAATGACACAAGAATGACAGACGTAACAAGGTTATACAACATAGCACAAAGTTATACAAGGCAAATGGTACAAGATACATGATCATGCCATGGTGGGCTGGTTAGGTAGGCCCAGTAATACAAGTACAGGCTGTCAAAGGAAAGAAGATCATTTTCATTTTCTCTTCAAATTAACTTTTCACCATTTTACAATTGGAAAAGTACCCAAACGTTATGAAAATTATTTTGGGTATTTTCTTGCTTGCTCCTAGGTGAGATTTTCACACCTTATCAATAAAATGCCCTTTAACCACTTTATCCACCACTACAGTATATCTACGTCCTCTGTGACTTCATCTAAGCCACGAGGATGTAGATATACGCCTTGAAGCAGAAGCAGTACTGTGCAGGATTGGGCTTGCTCCTGTGCACATTTCTGGCACTATCTGATGCAGCACTAATTGGTGAAAGGGAATATATGTTCCCTGAGCTAATTAGATTTATTTTTACCATTAAAAAGACTTTTATTTTTTCAGTTCATAGTGAAAAATACACACTGTAGCATTATTTCAGAATCCAATATCTTCACCATAAATTGTGACAAGAACATAATCAAAGTTTTGTGATAAGCAGTAAGAATAGCCAAACAAAATTTGTAGTTTTATTCTACAGTAGCGCTTTTTATTTTTAAACTAGAATTGGTGAAACTGAGAAATAATGTGTTTTTTCTATTTTTTCCTTTTTTTCCCATTAAAATGCATTGAAAACAAAATTGTTCGAGGGAAAGAATGTCATACAATGAAAGCCTAGTTTGCCCTGAAAAAAAATTATTTCATTTAAGTGTCATAAATAGGGATAAAGTTATTGCTGATTAAATAGGGACATAGCTAAACTGTCAAAACTGCTCTGGTCCATAAGGGGGAAACAAGGCCTGGATGCAAAGTGATTAGACCACAAACAAGAAAATACTCAAAATAATTTTTATAGTACTTATATTAATCTTCTTTTTGGTACTTTTTCATTTGCAAAGTACTGAAAAGTTATTTTAAACAGAAGATGAAAAATTATCTTCTAGGAGGAGAAAAAGTGAATTGCATGTGGGCCCGTATGCTATTAACTTTTTCTCCTAAGTTTTCTTCTAGGTGATATTCTCACAACTTGTCAATACATTTTCTTTAAGGCTTCTTGCACACAGGGACGTTACAGGCGCACGTTAGTGCAGCCTGTAACGCTCCCCCAACACACAGCAATGTAACACAAGTGGGCTGTTCACAGTGCCCACGTTGCGTTACATTGTAATGCAGCAAAGTGCTGCATGCTGTGCGTTCTAGGCGGCAGAGCCGTGTTAGACTGCTTGCACATGCTCAGTAATGTTAGGGAGGAGTGGAGAGCGGCCAGGCACATGACTAATTAATATTCACTGCACTCAGCGACGTGCAGTGTTTACTTCCTGGAGCGGCCGCTCTGTGCGGCGATTGGCCGGGCGGGACCACGTGATGCCGCATGCGTCCAAGAGTACGCATCACGGCATCACGGACGCCAGAGTGAGCTGCACAACGCGGCTCACTCCGACGTCCACACCAGAGAGCACCAGGCGTTGCGTTAGGGGCACGTTATGTGCCCTATAACGTCCCCTAAACGCAACGTCCTGGTGTGCAACTAGCCTTAAGCCTCCAGCAAGGGAGAAAATACTCAAAATAAGTTTGATAGTACTTTCTGGTAATTTTTCAATTTCCAAAGGCTGAAAAGTTATTTAAAAATAAGTTGTAAAACTATCTCCTAGGAGAAAACTCAGCAGAAAAAAAAATTGTATATGGGACCAGGGCCCTTGTTCAATTCACTTTTTCTCCTACGAGATAATTTTTCATCTTCGATTTATAATAACCTTTTAGCACTTTTCAATGAAAAAAAGTACCAAAAAGTCAGTGAAAAAGTACCATAAAAATTATTTTAAGTATTTGTTTGCTTGCTGGTGATTTCAAAGGCATTTTATTGACAAGTTTGAAAATTTCACCTGGGAGAAAACTCAGGTGAAAAAATGAATTGCATATGGGCCCAGGTGTTATTTCTTCTCCCTTCGGAACACACAACAAACAAACATTCCGCAGAGATGCACCTTGCCAGCAGCAACCATGTCGCCACCGGTGATAAATGTAGGACTATAAATCAGGGTGAGGAAAGATTTTTTTTTACAAACGGCAAAGACTGAATAAGTAATTTCTAAAGTAATACTGTAAAAAATAAGCAATGTTATTTATTCAGTTATATTCACTAAAATTCCTCTGAGTTATTTTAAGCACACTTTTTTCATAAGTTTATAGCCACTGTATGGCCAGCTTCAGCCCTCCTTGTTTACATATGGCAAGTGATTACAGCCTATCGCTTTCACTACCTCTCAAAGCATCTTAAGCAGCAATGCTGCACCTTTAACCTGAGTTATCTTGCATGAACTTCTGGAACAAAGTGGCTGATGCTATCAGGATATTAACATCCCTTACCTGGGGCTCCAAGCTGTCACCGCATCAGCAAGCAATAAGAGCAAGCAGCTGTATTTTTACAGGTGGAGTGTACACAATACATGCTGAAAGGAATCTCGTACATCCATCACAGCTAGCAAAATAAACTATAAGGGCTGGTTAAAGGCCCGTTTCCACTAGAGTGAATCTGCATGCGTTTTCTGCATGCAGATTCGATTCGCATAGCCAATAATAGTCAATGGGCCTGTTTCCACTTGTCAGAAATTCTGTGCGGTGGACTGTGCAGAAAAATCTGTAGTGCAGAGCCATCAGAATTCGCACACACCACAAGGTTAGTGTGCGACTCGCATGTAATGTATTTAACAGGAAATTCACATGCGTTTTCGCTATGCGAATTTTCCATGCGAATTTGCGCACGTTTTCGTGTAAAATCAATGTAAAAGCACACAGGCACTGACATGGTTAAAATCGCATACTTACAAACAGATGCGAATTTTAACGCATTTTCGCATTAAAATTTGCATACAAATGCGTACGAATTCGCAACTGCATGCAAATTTGTTTATGCGTTTTCCGCAAAGAAATCGCATCTCACTAGTGGAAACGGCCCTCACACTATGGGCCATATGCAATACACTTTTTCACCTGAGATTCCTCCTAAGTGATATTTTCACAACTTGTAAACAAAATGGGCTTGATTCACTAAGACAAATAGCATGCCTTAGCAACATTAACACGCCTTATCAAAGTTAACACGCCTTATCAGAGTAGCTTAGCGAGGTATCCAATAGATTTCAACATAGAGTCTGACACTGAGCCTAGAATATTGAGGGGTTCTCATAAGCTGTAAGCCATAATCATCAAAATGATAACAATTAAAGGCTTGAAATATCTCACTTTGCATGTAATGAGTCTACACATTAGTTTCACATTTTAAATTGAATTACTGAAATTATTTAAATTTTGCACGATATTCTAATTTTTCGAGATTCACCTGTATTGTTAACCTGTTAACAAAACAAAAAACAAAACAAACAAAACAGTAGCATCAGTTGGTCAGGAGGGGGAGAGAGGTGGCACAGATTAGGATGTTGCAGTAGTCAGAGTGGGATATAACGATGGGCGCAAGCATATTAGCAGCATCATTTGTAAAAGATTCAGGATATATTTTTGAACTGAGGTAGCAGGATGTGACAGATGAGTTAATATAAGGCTTGAATGACAGCTCAGAGGCCTATTCTGCCCCCAGGCAGTGGGCTTGGTGGGTTGAGATTATTGAGGTGTTGACGACACGTATAGTAATTACAGGGAGGAGAATGCAATGAGATGGTGGAAAGATAATAGCATCAATTCTGGTAGCTATATATTTTTTTGTAGGTAAAATACCTTATGAGGTATTTTCGTTTTTTTTAAGCAATTCTGAAAGATTTTTCTTCATTTCCGAACATGAGGTAAAACATGAGGTAAATGCATAAAGTGAGGTATTTCAGCATGCAGTAAATAAATAATAGTAGTCTTTAATGGGACTCCGAGCAGTAAATTAATACAAAATTGGAACTTACCTGGGGCTTTCTCCACCCCATCGTAGGTCGGGAGGTCCCTCGGCATCCCTCTGGCTCCTCTCCCAGGGCCTGGCCAGAAATGGCACCCGGCGACACTGGGCCCGAGTGTCGGGCTCCTTCTTCCTGAAAGGTGACGTCAGTCATCACCACGCCGGCCGTCTCGCGTCATAACGGCGGCCGGCGTGATAGTACTGGGCTTGCGTGGTTTAATTGCGCATGCGCAGTACTGTCACGCCGGCCGCCGTGATGACGTGAGGCAGCCGACGTGGTGAAGACTGATGTCACCTATCAGGAAGAAGGATTCCGACACTCAAGCCCAGTGTCGCCGGGAACCACCGGGAGCCATTTCTGGCCAGGCCCTGGGAGAGGAGCCAGAGGGATGCCGAGGGACCTCCCGACCTACGATGGGGTGGAGAAAGCCCCAGGTAAGTTCCGATTTTGTATTTATTTACAGGTCAGAGTCCCTTTAATTGTCTTCCATAAGTTAGAATAGTCTTTGGAAGTTTTTTTTTTTTTTTTTTGATGGGGGAAGGTGTGTTTGATTATGTAGCAACCTATGAAAAGCATATTTATAGGCATCCCTTATTAAAAAAAAATTCCAGTAAATATTTGGAGTTTTATTTCTACTATTCTTTTCTATTACGCAGCCTGAATAGAAACAACACTAAAACAGCAATAGGAACGCCACTAAAAACTGCAAAATGCATACAAATTGACTTTACCTCCAGATACAGGCAGGTCTTAAAGGGGCACTTAAGTCTGTGGAATAAAATGAGTTTTACTCACCCGGGGCTTCCAGCAGCACCCTGCAGCTGTATTGTGCCCACGCCGACTCCATCAGATGCTCCTGGCCCCGTCGGCAGCCACTTTCGGTTTCGGCGACAGGAGCCGACAGGCCAGCCACAATAGCGCCCTCTATGCTGCTATATGCTATGTGCCATGTGCTATAGCAGCATAGAGGGCACTCGCGTTCCTGGCCTGTCGGCTCCTGTCGCCGAAACCGGAAGTGGCTGCCGGCGAGGCCAGGAGCATCTGATGGAGTCGGCGTGGGCACAATACAGCTGCAGGGGGCTGCTGGAAGCCCCAGGTGATTAAAACTCCACAGACTTAAGTGCCCCTTTAAACTGATCGGTAAATTATGTGCTAACATGCCCCTTAATTTCCATGAGAATAGCTATTTTCGGTAAATGACCTCACAAATTACCTCATAATTTACCTCACGAGTAGAGATGGCCCGAACCTCCGATTTTCAGTTCGCGAACCGGGTTCGCGAACTTCGCCTGGGCACAGCAGTGGGGGGAAGATGCAGAGTGCGCAGTTAACTCACCTGTCGAGATCCATGCGCTGCATTTACTTCCTGGTTTCTTGCATGCCGTCTCTGTCACTGGTAGCAATAACAGCACACTCTAGGGGGAAATGTTACCAGTGAGAGAAGCGGGATGCAAGGTGGAACCAAGAAGTAAATACGGCACGTGGATCCCGTCAGGTGAGCTAACATAGATGCAACTGCTGCGCAGTGCGCACTATGCATGTGTCTCCCCCTTCCGGCTACCAAAGGGGGGGGGGGAGGTGGAGTCTCTCTGGCAACCAAAACGTGGGAGGAGGGCTCTTTGGCTACCAAAACAGGGGCTCTCTGACTACCAAAATGGGGGCTCTCTGGCAAACAAAACTGGGGCTGTCTAGCTCCCAAAAGGAGGGGGCTCTCTGTCTTCCAAGACAGGGGCTGACTTCCACAATGGGGGAGCTCTCTGGCAACCTAAATGGGGCCTCTCTTGCTACCTACAGGGCGGCCTTCCTTGCTACCTACACTTCGAGCTCTCTGACAACCTACAAGGGGAGGGGACTCTCTCGCTACCTGTCCTGGGAGGGGGGGGGGAGAGGGGGGGCGACGGCTGCATGTGGCTACCTAAAACTTTGTGCTCTTTTGGTTTCCTATACTGCGGGCTGCATTCAACTACCTAATATTGGGGGCTCCTGTGGCTAGCTATCTGTACTGGGGGGGCATCTTATATAGTGGGGGGCTGCATGTGGCTACCAAATACTGGGAGCTCTTGAGGTCACTTATACTGTGGGGCTGCATCCGACTACCTAATATTGGGGGCTACTGTGGCTAGCTATGCTGGGGGGCTGCTTCTGGCTAAAGGTGGCCACTAATGATCCAATCTTTTCCATCCAATCTTAACAAATCTATGTAGTAGAAGGGTAAACTGAGTGAATATTTTAAATGGATAATTTAGGCAGTTCCCTTATATTACATAGAAATAGTAAGATTGGATGAAAAAACAAATGTCGTAAAAGTAATACATTTTAATGGCTAACTGATAATGTTAAAGGGGTTTTCTGATATATTTAAAAAAGCTAAAACTGACACTTACCTGGGGCTTCTATCGGCCACCTGCAGCTGTCATGTCCTGCGCTGTCCTCCTTCGATGCTCCGTTCCCCACCGCCAGTAACCTGCTAGTTATTCCTCTAACTAGATGAATAGAACTGCGGCTCATGCGTGCTCGCTCCCGCGCACATCTTTGAGCAGGGCCGGATTTGGACTTCCCAGTGCCCTAGGCCTGGTACCACCAACCGCCCCCCACACACACACTCAGGGTGCATACACACATCAGACTATAGTCTTTGGAAAATGAAAGATCACAGACCAATTTTATCCCCTTCCATGTAGTATGAGAGCCATACCTTCACTGTCTTTTCTATGGAGCTGAACTCCCCATCAGACAGAAATCTTTGCAAGATGCTGCACACAAAGATGCTGTACAGACACAAAAGATCAGTATCTGCAAAAGATCTGTTCCTGCAAAAGATCCGTTCCTGCAAATTGCATTCATAGTCTATGCTATCCGCAGATCTCATACACACCTTGTTTAACAGACATTCATCTGCAGATTAGATCCACCAGGATGGATTTTCAGATCTGCAGATGATTGTCTGATCTGCAGATGAATGTCTGTTAAACAAGGTGTGTATGATGATCTGCAGATCTCATAGGCTATGAATGCAATTTGCAGGAACGGATCTTTTGCAGGAACAGATCTTTTGCAGATACTGATCTGTTGCATGTGTACAGCATCTTTGTGTGCAGCATCTTGCAAAGATTTCTATCTGATGGGGAGTTCAGCTCAATAGAATAGACTGTGTAGGTATGGCTCTCATACTACATGGAAGGGGGTAAAATTGGTCTGTGATCTTGCATTTTCCAAAGACTATGGTCTGATGTGTGTATGCACCTTTAGTCTATGATATCTGCAGATCCTCATACACACCTTGTTTAACACACATTCATCTGCAGATCAGATCCACCAGGATGGATCTTCAGATCTGCAGATGATTGTCTGATCTGCAGATGAATGTCTGTTAAACAAGGTGTGTATGAGGATCTGCAGATATCATAGACTATGAATGCATTTTGCAGGAACTGATCTTTTGCAGGAACAGATCTTTTGCAGATACTGATCTGTTGAATGTGTGCAGCATCTGTGTGTGCAGCATCTTGCAAAGGTTTCTGTCTGATGGGGAGCTCAGCTCCATAGAATAGACTGTGTAGAGTATGGCTCTCATACTACATGGAAGGGGGTAAAATTGGTCTGTGATCTTTCATTTTCCAAAGACTATGGTCTGATGTGTGTATGAGCCCTAGCGATCACTTGTTTGCAGGAGGAAATGCCTGTTTAGTGACTCTTGTATACCTATGAATGTTTTCTCTCTGAAAAATGATGAATGATTGTTTTTCCTGTTAGAGCAGTGAGTCCCTAATGCCTGGTACGCACCAAATAGATGGGTTGAATCGATTTTCCGATCACTTATACAAAGTCGATTAGAAAAAAGATCAGAAATCAGATTGGACCTGTCAGAAATAATCAATTTGTCCCGTCTATCTGATGGCAAATTGCATGGTGTGTACCAGGCATGAAGTAGCAGAGCGACGTTCATCTCCCTCTCTGCTCTTCTGTAATCACAGATCTGTTGCATTTATATTATATTATTTATTGTACTGATTGTCTCACAGGTTTTTTTTTTTTACTGTTTGCCAACACGGTACAAATATATTTGTTCTTAATTTTTAGTATATGTTATTACTTTTGGTATACAAAACAGAATGTAACAATACAAAAGTATACAACAGTACATTTGCAATTATAATTATAGAGAAGTTGTCTATCTCATACTACTGCAGACAGTACTGCTGCCTTTTAAAATGAGCCAGCAAGGGGTTAAGATTTAGCTTAGAAGGGGCTGTCATAAATCTCTCTAAGGAAAAAAAACAAAACCTTATCTTTCTGTTTAAGATTTACAATCCAGGGGGAGAGAGGAGAAGGAATGGCTCAAGTCATTAACAGAGTCGAACCAGCAATACATTGTTTAGCCCAGCTAAGTTGTAAAGTGGAAATAATTCTGTTAAAAAGTTTACCTTAAAGAGGAACTGTAACATAAAAATATCCCCTGGGGGGTACTCACCTCGGGTGGGGGAAGCCTCCGGATCCTAATGAGGCTTCCCACGCCGTCCTCCATCCGTCAGGGGTCTCGCTGCAGCCCTCCGTGGAGTCCGGGCAGCGGTGACGTCATTATTTACCTTCCTGGCTCCTGCGCAGGCGCTCTGACGGCTGTCGGCTCCGAACTACACGGAAATACCCGATCGCCGTCGGGTCCGCTCTACTGCGCAGGCGCAAGTTTCCTGCGCCTGCGCAGTAGAGCGGACCCGAATGAGATCGGGTATTTCCGTGTAGTTCGGAATGGAAAGCCGCCACAGCGCCCCCGCTGGAGCCAGCAAAGGTAAATATTGAAATGACAGTCGGCACAGTCGCCGGCTGTTCGGAGGGCTGCGGAGAGACCCCCGTGGGACAGAGGACGGCGTGGGAAGCCTCATTAGGATCCGGAGGCTTCCCCCACCCGAGGTGAGTACCCCCCAGGGGATGTTTTGAATGTTACAGAGTCTCTTTAAAGAGAACCCGAGGTGGGTTTGAAGAATGTTATCTGCCTACAGAGGCTGGATCTACCTATACAGCCCAGCCTCTGTTGCTATCCCAAACCCCCCTAAGGTCCCCCTGCACTCTGCAATCCCTCATAAATCACAGCCACGCTGCTGACAAACAGCTTGTCAGAGCTGGCTGTGTTTATCTCTATAGTGTCAGTCTGCTGCTCTCCCCGCCTCCTGCAGAACTCCGGTTCCTGCCTGCATCCCTTCCCTCCCTGCTGATTGGAGGGAAGGGATGGGGGCAAAGACCAGAGCTATGCAGGAGGCGGGGGAGCAGCCGAGACTGACACTACAGATGTAAACACAGCCTCACAGTAGGGCTGTGATTTATGGGGGATTGCAGAGTGCAGGGGGACCTTAGTGGGGTTTGGGATAGCTACAGAGGCTGGGCTGTATAGGCAGATCCAGCCTCCGTATGCAGATAACATTGTTTAAACACACCTCGGGTTCTCTTTAAAGAAATTGTGTCTACAACCAGAGTCACAGACTGGTGATCCATGTTTCTCTACATCCCTGGCATTAAACTGAAGCTTGTATGTTCAGGAGATAGCACTGTCTCATTGCACACCAAGAAGTAAGGAAAATACACAGAGCTCTGGAATTCTGACTGTGAGTTCAGCAAAGCCGGGGCGGCTTCGAGAGCAGGAGAAATGATTTATTTTGACATGCAGCCTCTTATCTCTCTCAGGTCCTGCCGCCCTTTTATCCTTCTGATTTTTTTACCACCCTAGGCCATGGCCTTTGAGGCCTTTGCAGAAATCCGGCCCTGTCTTTGAGAGCTTACTGCGCAGGCGCAGTAAGCGCTTGATGATGCTAGTGGGACTCACACCGCCACAGTCACGCAGCTGCAGTTCTATTTGTCTAGTTAGACGAATAATTAGCAGGTTACTGGCGCGGGGGAACGGAGCATCGTAAGAGGACAGCGCAGGACATGACAGCAGCAGGGGGCCGATAGAAGACCCAGGTAAGTGTCAGTTTTAGCTTTTTTAAACATACCAGAGAACCCCTTTAAATTATGCAAGCTGTTTGGGATCTAGTCCCCTTCTTCAGGCATATTTCCAGATGTTAGCAGAAGTAAAACACTGATGCAGGTAAATAGTAAACATGAAGATGACAGGTATCAGTTAGGGCCAATTTCCATTTGCGAATGGGAGCCGAAGGGATGCGATGCGGCTATGCGTCACTTCCGCTCCCCATTCACGTCACTTCCTTATCCCCCGAATGGAGGAGATGGGGCAGATGCGGGCGCAATGCTATGTACCCGCATTGCACTGCGTGTAGTGGAAACGGGCCCTAAGCCATTTAAAGATTTTAGTTTTGCAAAACTTTGTTTTTTCTGCCTACGTAATTTATTACTTTTTTACTACTAAGATTGTATGAAAAAGATTGGATCAATAGTGGCCATCTTTACACTGGGGCTCCTCTGGCTACCTTCCAGGAAAAGGAGGGTGGGTGGCTACGTCCGCTAACTAATACTGGGGGCTTCTGGCTAGTGATATTGGGGGCTACCTAATACTGGAAGGCACCTCTTGCTACTGCATAGCAATAATGTGCCCGAGACTAAGGGCTTGATTCACAAAGCGGTGCTAACCTACTTAGCACGTCTAAAGTCTTTAGACGTGCTAACCAGGGTGCTAAGTAGGTTAGCACCGGATTTCTCAATTGAGAAAACCGGTGCTAACCTACTTAGCACCCTGGTTAGCGCGCCTTAAGACTTTAGACGTGCTAAGTAGGTTAGCACCGCTTTGTGAATCAAGCCCTAAGTGTGTGTTCGTGTGTGTGTGTGTGTGTGGGGAGGGGCAATTTATATAACCTCTTCCCGGGAACTCTGTGGCCTAGAAACTGCCCTGGACACCTGAGATACATTTCAGAATGTTAATTAGGGTGAGGAAAAATTTTACAATAGGCACTGACTAATTAATTTATGAATGAATATTGTAAAAAAAAACACTACAGTTCCTTTTTAAAGTAAAGTTCAGCTTACATTAAGATCATCCACACGGTAAACCTAGCCAGATTCCTAGGGCCTGGAGAGAGTCTTGGGGCCTGGTGGATGCTAACCCCCACCAAATCTTACTAAAATAGCCAGGTGATCATCAGCAGTGAGTGCTGTCTTGCCTAGGGCCCCATTTCATCCTAATCCTTTTCTGACTGTAAGGAATAGCTGATAAATAAAATACAGCACATTTCTCAGAATTTAATGTTTAGCAAAAAAAAAAAAAATAACATTTTGAAATCAATGCTGATAATTTCATAAAAAAGGATATCTATAAAAATACATTTTCTAATGACCAAGCACTGTTAGTAAAGTTTACAGGAAGAAGATATGTTAAAGGGGAACTTCAGCCTAAACAAACATACTGTCATTAAGTTAGGCCTAGTGCACACCAGAGCGGTTTGGCTACGGTTTGCGATCCACTTGCGGGTGCGGATCCGCTAGGGTAATGTATTTCAATGGGCTGGTGCACACCAGAGCGGGAGGCGTTTTGCAGAAACGCATACTCCTGGGCTGCTGCAGATATTGGATTGCGGATGCGTTTCTGCTTCAATGTTAAGTATAGGAAAAACGCAAACCGCTCTGAAAAACGGCACTTCAGAGCGGTTTGCCAGGCGTTTTTTGTTACAGTAGCTGTTCAGTAACAGCTTTACTGTAACAATACATGAAATCTACTACACCAAAAACGCTTCACAAAACCGCAAAACACTAACTGAAACGCTACAGAAAAATAAGAAAAAGCGTTTCAAAATCTGGTAGCATTTTGCGGATCTGCTAGCGGTTTTTGGTGTGCACCAGGCCTTACATTAGTTATGTTAATTACAATTGATAGGTAATATAATCTCTTACCCACACTGTTTTAAAAGAACAGGCAAATGTTTGTGATTCATGGAGGCTGCCATCTTTGTCATGGGGGCAGCCATCTTTTTGGTTGAAAGGAGGTGACAGGGAGCATGAGACACAGTTCCAACTGTCCTGTGTCCTGATCACCCCTCCCAGCTGCATGTGCTAGGCTTCAAATCTCAAATTCAAAATAAAAAAAAAATTGCGCCAAAACAGCAGAAGGAGAACAATCCCATCATGCTTTGCACAACATCAGGGGAAAATGCCCAGGCAGTTTTCTTCTGTGCAGCTAAAAATGAGGCTTGGATAAGAGAAACAAAGTTCTGATGCTGTGAAACTGTTAAAGTGAACCTTAAGTCTATTAAAAAAATGAGATTTACTCACCTGGGGCTTCCCCCAGCCCCCTGCAGCTGATCGGTGCCCTTGCAGCCCCGCTCCGATGCTCCAGGACACGCCGGCGAACACTTCGGGGTTCGCCATAACCGGCCGACAGGCATGGGAACGCGAGTGATTCTTTGCGTTCCCAGCCATAATATCGCCCCCTATGCTGCTATTGCGGCCGTGCTATTGCGGGGAGCCGCGCTATACAGGAGGCGGGGGAGCGGCTCCTTTACCAATTGTGTCTGTTATGCCACACTCCCCGTTTTAACTGTTGCTTCTTGGTTTGCATAGGGATCCCTCAAGAGGCAAATGAGGACTATCCCTAGGCTTGTGCAAAGGACTAGGGGACATGATCTGCGCATGGAGGAAAAAAAGTTTTAGACCTTTTATTTAGGAAAGGGTTCTTTACAGTAAGAGTGATTAAAATGTGAAATGTACAATATTACCAAAGGAAGTAGTTATGGCAAATTGGATATCTGGGTTTTTATGAGGCTTATGCTAGGTACACACGATACAATTTTCTGACAGATTGTGTGCCTCTTTGTGATTGATTACCACTATTGAATATTGTTAGTACTACTGCATACCCCAATATGGAAAAAATGACAAGCAGAGGCAGAGGCAGGCCACCCCGCAGGTCTTTTCAAGGTCGTGCTGGTGTGGTTTTGTGCGGCCTCCCACCAATGCACAGTGTTCAGAGGGCATATACCCTCAACCCCCCAAAATTCTGAGGACTTAGTTGACTAGTTAAAGGGGCACTACAGCAAAAACTGTAAAATGTAAAATATGTGCAAACAAATACAAATAAGAGGTACATTTTCTCCCAGAGTAAAATGAGCCATAAATTACTTTTCTCCTATGTTGCTGTCACTTACAGTAGGTAGTAAACATCTGACAGAAGTGACAAGTTTTGGACTAGTCCATCTCTTTATAGGGGATTCTCATCTGCTCTGTCTAACTGCCCAAAAAAAATGTGTAGGGAGCAGGGAAGCTGGCCAGCATCATTGTTTAAATTCTTTTTCGGGAATACCTTTATAAAGAATAAAAGCCTAGCTGAGAATCCCCTATGAAGAGATGGACTAGCCCAAAACCTGTCACTTCTGTCAGATTTCTACTACCTACTGTAAGTGAATGACAGCATTATAGGAGAAAAGTAATTTATGGCTCATTTTACTCTGGAAAAAATGTACTTCTTATTTGTATATGTTTGCACATATTTTAAATGTTACAGTTTTTCGCTGTAGTGCCACTTTAACACAGAATACCTCCTGACAGTGCTAACAATATTCAATAGTGGTGTAATCACAAAGAGGCACACAATCAGTGTCAAATACACAGCAGCTGTGTGTGTGTGTATCACTGGGTTGTGTACTTTAACACACAGAGAGAGATATGCTGTTGTGATATTACAATGGTTGTAAAAAGGCTGAAGTGTTGTAAAAGCAGTGTGCGCAATCAAATGATTGCGTGGGCTGTGGGTTGTATGCAGTGTGTCACCCACGCAGAGAGCTATGCTATAGTAATATACTGGGTATGTGCAGGAGGTGCCCAAAAATATTTCGGTATCAGGATTTAGAAAATAGGTTAAAAAAAAGGAGTCGGTAGTAGTGGTACTACTACGTGCCGACTCAATGTCAGATAACTCAGACTTATCCAACATTGAGCCGCCACGTATTTGACCAGAGGAAGCAGCTTACGCCGAGAAACGCGTTGGGCTCTATATGTTTTTTACAATAAACTTGGAAACTTTTAGTACCACTACTACCAACTCCTTTAGAGTGAGATTTTTTAATCTACTTTCTAAATCCTGATACCAAAATATTTTTGCCCGCCTCCTGCACATACCCAGTGTATTCTAATATACCCTACTTCGTAGGGTGTTCACTTTCGCAGATTCTGCGAAACGAACATTTTTTTTTGTAATTGTTTACTTTTTATTGAAAAAGGTGAACAGCGACAGAGAAACATCTTGAATACATGTGTTGCAACATACAGAAAGTTATATCTCACAGTTACAGAGTTCTTCAACAAAATATGGAATAGATTGTGTACACTGATAATTGGCGTCAATTCACCAGAGGTTACCAACCTATTTATCTCTTGGGAGGTAATTTACCTCCTGTGATATCTCCAAATAGCAATTCTCCAGAAGTATAGGGGAAAATATCGACAGAGAGAAATGCAAGAGATAAATGTGAGATAAGTACGAGATAAATAAGTGATAGTTAGTAGTTAGTTTTTCTCCAAATCACAAGTCACCAGGGAAGAAAGGGGGTGTGGCCATTCGTTATTTTTTCATCTCTTTATCCCCTGAATGAACCTGAAGATATCGTGGTTTTCACACAGTTGCTGCTGCTGTGGAAGATGGAGCCTTTTGAGCTTATTCTGTTAGGCCTGGTGCACACCAAAAACCGCTAGCAGATCCGCAAAATGCTAGCAGATTTTGAAACGCTTTTTCTTATTTTTCTGTAGCGTTTCTCCTAGCATTTTGAGGTTTTGTGAAGCGTTTTTGGTGTAGTAGATTTCATGTATTGTTACAGTAAAGTTGTTACTGAACAGCTACTGTAACAAAAACCGCCTGGCAAACCTCTCTGAAAGTGCCGTTTTTCAGAGCGGTTTGCGGTTTTCCTATACTTAACATTGAGGCAGAAACGTCTCCGCAATCCAAAATCTGCAGCAGCCCGGGAGTATGCGTTTCTGCAAAACGCCTCCCGCTCTGGTGTGCACCAGCCCATTGAAATACATTACCCAAGCGTATCCGCAGCCGCAAGCGGATCGCAAAACGCAGCCGAACCGCTCTGGTGTGCACTAGGCCTTAGAGCTTGCTTCTATTATGAGGAGACGAAGGCGCAGGAGGAGGGTCTGTTTAATCGCCCCTCGTATTTTTCGTGAGAGAACAGTTCTTGATAATTTTACTGAGACAGAGGTGGTGAAGAAGTTCAGACTCGCTCGTGATATGATTTATGATATGATCCGGCAGTAAAAGGCGGGAATACTCTGGTCAGGTAGTGGTAAAACTCCGCCTCCTACCCACAATGCTTCACTTTCAAGCTTACAGAGAGGAAAAGTATCCCATGTAAATCATTAATACCGATTACCTAACTCTCTGCTTTCTCACACTTTCCTCATGCATATCTCTCCATTATCCCCTGCTATCCAACACTTTTCTCTCTGTCCTCTCACACTGGTGAATTGACTCCAGAGTGTTAAAATGCCTCATGAGATAAACTACCTACCTTTTTTCTCTTAGTAAATCCTCGCTGGTGAATTGACGCCATTGGTTGATTTAGATGCTGACATGAGGAATATTACATAGAACTCAGGTTGAAAAAGCTGCAGCTATGGAATACCGGGTTTAAACTAGTCCATATTATTCTGTACGTCACATATGGCAGATCCCCTCTATGCGCCCTTCCCCTCGCTCTTTTCATATTTATGAAACATATAACATCAGATAGAGACAGAGAAAAGGAAAAAGAAAGAAGAGAAAATAAAGAAAGGAGAAAATAGAGGAGAAAGAAAGAGCATTAGGAGGCGAATGAGGGTGCCACAGTCCCCACACACCCCCTCGCTCTCCCCAACTGGTCCAACCGCAGAAATTATGTGCTATTAGGCTGTATTACGTTGGTTTGTGTGATTTCGGAGATAATTGCAGCACCAACCCCAGGTCTAAATTTGAACATTTCATATAAGCAGGGATTTGCCTTCTTCAGATTCCCAAAAAAATTCCCATCTTCTCCAACGAACATTTTTTTAGGAGCATCGACCATAACATTTGGAAAAGACTGAGTAGGGATGTTTTTTTTCCCTACAGGCCTACACGAGTGGTTGCCTCAGGGAGCAACCCACGTTTGTGAGTATATTTCCTATCTATTTAACATATATACTCCACCCGGCGATACTACACCAGAACGGGCTCCCGGTGTCCGTGTGTCTTCTCTTGTTTTACCAGCATGTGTCTATGCTATAATAAGTTCAATCACAAACACAGTTTAAAGATATGCACCGGTAATAGAGTGTGCTGGTGGACTACAAAAAGGGCCAGCTGCGACTGTGGGCTGTATGCAGTGTGTCACCCACACAGAGAGCTATGCTATAGTAAGTTCGATTACAAATACAGTTGAAAGATATGCACTGGTAATAGAGTGTGCTGGCGGACTACAACAAGGGCCAGCTGCGATTGTGGGCTGTATGCACTGTGTCACCCACAGAGAACTACGCTATAGTAAGTTCAATCACAAATACAGTTGAAAGATATGCACTGGTAATAGAGTGTGCTGGCAGACTACAACAAGAGCCAGCTGCGACTGTGGGCTTTATGCAGTGTGTCACCCACAGAGAGAGCTATGCTATAGTAAGTTCAATCACAAATACAGTTGAAAGATATGCACTGGTAATAGAGTGTGCTGGCGGACTACAACAAGAGCCAGCTGTGACTGTGGGCTGTATGAACTGTGTCACCCACAGAGAACTATGCTATAGTAAGTTCTAACACAAATAAAGTTAAAAGATATGCACTGGTAATTGAGTGTGCTGGCGGACTACAACAAGGGACAGCTGTGACTGCAGGTTGCATGCAGTGTGTCACCCACAGAGAGCTATGCTATAGTAAGTTCAATCACAAATACAGTTGAATAATATGCACTGGAAATAGAGTGTGCTGGCGGACTACAAGGGCCAGCTGGGACTGTGGGCTGTATGCAGTGTGCAGTGACAGAACTAAGGAGCCGTGGGCCCCGATGCAAGATTTACATTGGGCCCCCTCAAGCACTCTATACATAACAATTGATAAGGCACACCAACATCTGCCAATGGCAACTACAGTATCAGAGGTGCAAGAAGGGGATAGGAAACAGTTTGTTATTGATTACCAATATTCAAAGTATCTATAGAAGTGATTATTATGAGCACAAGACCAATAGAGAGCTAATACTGAAGTTGAGGGAGGGTTCCCCGGGGCTCCTCTGACCCAAGGGCCACGTTGCAGTCACAACCTATGCACCCCCTATTGCTACGCCCCTAGCAGTGTTTCACCCACACAGAGAGCTATGCTATAGTAAGTTCAATCACAAATACAGTTGAAAGATATGCACTGGCAATAGCGTGTGCTGGCGGACTACAACAAGGACCAGCTACGACTGTGGGCTGTATGCAGTGTGTCACCCACAGAGAGCTATGCTATAGTAAGTTCAATCACAAATACAGTTGAAAGATATGCACTGGTAATAGAGTGTGCTGGCGGACTACAAAGGCCAGCTGGGACTGTGGGCTATATGCAGTGTGTCACACACACACACACACACACACACACACACACACACACACACACACACACACACACACACACACACACACACACACACACACACACACACTAGAATAATATTAGCCCTCAAAAGGGCTTTTTGGGGTTCTTTCAGCAATAAATAATAGTGAGGAGATAGCTACAGTAACAACAGCCTAACTCTTTCCCTATCTCCAGCAATGGCCTTAAGTCATAAAGCATTACCGCATGCGGTAATGCTGAAAACAGCAGACTTTCCCGAGCACTTAGCAAAGTGTCAATTCATAAAGGCTATTACCGCATGAAAAACTGAAATTACAGAGCAGTGAGGAAAATTACCGACTTGGCTGTAGTTACCTCCAACACATGTCAGTAAATTGTCAGCAAATGTCAATTCATAAAGCCTTCAATAAGCGGTAAACCAGACAATAATTACCGACACCTCTGGTGAGGTCTTAACAAGTTACCGACACCTCTGGTGAGGTCTTAACAATGCAAAGTGCAGGGAGCCGAAAGTCTGTGCAGGGAGCCGAAGTCTCTGTGAGTCTGTGCAGGGAGCCGAAGTCTCTGTGAGTCTGTGCAGGGAGCCGAAGTCTGTGTGAGGCATCTGTGCAGGGAGCCGAAGTCTGTGTGAGTCATCTGTGCAGGGAGCCGAAGTCTGTGTGAGTCATCTGTGCAGGGAACCATAATTACAGCTTGTAACAAAAGAGCGATATCGCCACACTTCAGCTGTACCGCTCAATGGGCTGCGTTAATTTACCGAACTTCAAAGGCAGCTGTGAAAATCTCTTTATGAATTAGCACACAAAGGTCTAAAATACAGAATGCGGTATTTTCCCTCCCAGATTTTTTTCACCGCAAAACCTTTTATGAATTGAGGCCAATGTCTCTCCCTTCCTGTCACTACAGCAGCAGTTGAAGACTGAGAACATGGCCGGCGCTGCTGTGTTTTTATAGGGGGGCGGGGGGGTCCGTGGGGGAGTGCAGCCTGATTGGCTGCCAAGTATCTGCTGACTGTGATGTAGAGGGTCAAAGTTTAGCCCAATGACGAGGTATAGGGGTCGGTCGAACGTGCTATGTGCTTGCACACTGCCACGGACAGATGAATTTCGGCCGGGAACTGTCCACCGGCAAACCGTTCAGGCAATCTCTATCCACTGCCTGGGTCACAAGAGCATTTTTTTTTATTTTTGATAAAAATAAACCGTGCAGTCAACAGTTTTGCAAAAAAAAAAAAAAAAGAGCAGTGAACAGCTCATCACCAGAAATTGTGGGTTTGTTCAATGAGGTCCGACATGTAGCTTGAAAAAATAATGCTTACAAGGACCATTATATCTTTGCAGTCTCTGCACACAACATGCTGCAATCAAATCAGAATCCCGAACTATGACAAATGCGCGCCATAGCAGCTAATACACCTACACAGTTTAATATTTTCCTTTTAACACTTGAAAAAAATATTCAGTCCTATTCCCTGAAAAGCCACTATTAGCAATGAGATTTTAGACCAGATGAATACAAATCACTATTACCACACTGGACCAAAAAAATATTTTAAAAAAAAAATCATTCTCTAAGTATTAGCCTCGAACTGAAAAAGAAAATTGCACCACCCCCACCATAAAAAAAAGGGGGGGAAGAAAACAAAATATCTCCAGTTGTCCAGACTAGGGGAGAAAAATACAGGCAAACATCCATAATTTTCTCTGTGGGGTTTTGCCGTAATTGAACCATTACAATACAAATAGAGTCAGCGGCAGCCCAGAGGTAAGGGAAAGCAAGAATGAGCTGAGATGCACGAATTATGTCATATGTTGCTTTAAATACCCAGCCCCCTCCGCACCCATTACTTACACCCATCACCGGGGAAAAAAACACTTTCATATTTCTTGTTATTCTTCCCCCTCCCTCCTTCAAGTTGTTCCACGCTTTGTCACAAACCCATCTCAGGGTGCCACGTGGTCCAAATAATTTATCGCTTTTTCGTCTGCTGTGATGGGGAACGTGATGTTTAAATTCTTTTTTCCGTTCCCTCTGTTGTTATTCGCATTTAAAAAAATGAGAGAATCATCTCGGAAATTTGTTTCTACAGTGTTTAAGAGATGCAATTTCCTTTTGCTGAGAATTATCGCATCTTCGGAGCATTTTGATTAAGATCCTGCAATTTTTTCTTAATTTTCCTTCGCCCCCCCCCCCCCCCCCTGCCAGAGGGGGGGCTGTTAATATTGCTCTAGAGCTGTTAACTCCTGACATGGAAGATGGTGGAGTGTCTTTGGAAGGATGTGACAAGTTACAGTTTTGAAGGGGGACAAAATGTAATTACTACCCTTTATTTAAAAAAAAATACTTAATCACATAGAGACAGGAATAATAGTAAAAAAAGAAACAAAAATCTAACTGGAAAATTATAAATTATTCTCATTTCCAGTTTCTAAGGTCCTTTTTGTAAAAACAATAGGTGAACTTAGGCAGATTTGTAGTGAACAGGCACATCTGTACACAAAGATCTTTGGTAATAAGGAAATATGGTTTAAAGGAAACACAAGGTAAAAATAAACTGGTGAGATAATAATTGAATCTGTCCTCCTTCTCCTAAAATGACTTATTTAGCGATATCCAACTGTTTAATTTTTTTTAAAGGACGGAAAAATTGTAAAATTTTAAATACACGTAAAACAAATTCAAATAAGTACATTTCTTCCAGAGTAAAAAGAGCCATACATTACATTTCTCCTATGTTGCTGTCACTTACAGTAAGTAGTAGAAATCTGACATTACCGACAGGTTTTGGATTAGCCCATCTTCTCATGGGGGGTTCTCAGAGTTTTCTTTATTTTTAAAAAAGCACTTAAATAAATCTTTTTCAGGCAGTGTCTTTTAAAAAATAAAGGCCATGCTAAGAATCCCCCATAAAGAGATGGACTAGCCCGAAACCTGTCAGTTCTGTCAGATTTCCCTCTTAGGGTCCTCTTCCCTCCAGGGTCAAGATTTTGGTATTGTGATGTAAAGTTTCTATTCTACAGTTCTAAATAATGTATTGTTCAGTGCTGGGTAATATTTTAGTACTTTATAGATTACATTTTTTTAATAATAGATACCTAATGTTTTGAACATTCAGTTATCCTATTATGCTTGTACTTAAAGCACACTTGAAGTGAGTGGGGTATGAAGGCTGACATATGTATTTCCATTTAAACTATGCAGATTGCCTGGCTGTCCTGCTGATCCTCTGCCTCTTATACCATAGACCCTGAACAATCATGCAGATCAGATGTTTCTAACTGAAGTATGACTGGAATAGCTGCATGCTTGTTTCAGATATGTGATTCAATCAGGCTGCACTCCCTCCTGGAGCCTCCCCCCCCCCCCCCCCCGTATAAAAGCAGCAGCGTTGGCCATGTTCTCTCACTCTGTGTGCTTCTGCAGTGCTGCAGTGGGAGAGCAACGTGCTGCAGAGATAGGGAAAGCTTAGTTAGGCTCTTGTATCTTGCTCCTAGCTGATATTTGTTGCTGAAAAGATCCACAAAAAGAGCTCTTTTCAGAGCTAATGTTCTTGTGAGGTTTTTTTGTGTGTGTGCCACTGACACAGCCATGTGTGTCGCAGCTGGCCCTTGCTAATTGCTATACTGTGCTAAGCCCAGCACATTCATTGTACAGGATCTTCTAAAAAAATTAGCATATTGTGATAAAGTTCATTATTTTCTGTAATGTACTGATAAACTTTAGACTTTCATATATTTTAGATTCAAATACACACAACTGAAGTAGTTCAAGCCTTTTATTGTTTTAATATTGATGATTTTGGCATAAAGCTCATGAAAACCCAAAATTCCTATCTCAAAAAATTAGCATATCTCATCCGACCAATAAAAGAAAAGTGTTTTTAAAACAAAAAAAGTCAACCTTCAAATAATTATGTACAGTTATGCACTCAATACTTGGTCGGGAATCCTTTTGCAGAAATGACTGCTTCAATGCGGCGTGGCATAGAGGCAATCAGCCTGTGGCGCTGCTCAGGTGTTATGGAGGCCCAGGATGCTTCGATAGCGGCCTTAAGCTCATCCAGAGTGTTGGGTCTTGCGTCTCTCAACTTTGTCTTCGCAATATCCCACAGATTCTCTATGGGGTTCAGGTCAGGAGAGTTGGCAGGCCAATTGAGCACAGTAATACCATGGTCAGTAAACCATTTACCAGTGGTTTTGGCACTGTGAGCTGGTGCCAGGTCGTGCTGAAAAATGAAATATTCATCTCCATAAAGCTTTTCAGCAGATGGAAGCATAAAGTGCTCCAAAATCTCCTGATAGCTAGCTGCATTGACCCTGCCCTTGATAAAACATAGTGGACCAACACCAGCAGCTGACATGGCACCCCAGACCATCACTGACTGTGGGTACTTGACACTGGACTTCAGGCCTTTTTTGCATTTCCCTCTCCCCAGTCTTCCTCCAGACTCTGGCACCTTGATTTCCGAATGACATGTAAAAGTTGCTTTTATGCAAAAAAAAGTACTTTGTACTGGACCACTGAGCAACAGTCCAGTGCTGCTTCTCTGTAGCCCAGGTCAGGCGCTTCTGCCGCTGTTTCTGGTTCAAAAGTGGGTTCATGCTTCCATCTGCTGAAAAGCTTTATGGAGATGAATATTTCATTTTCCAGCACGACCTGGCACCTGCTCACAGTGCCAAAACCACTGGTAATTGGTTTACTGACCATGGTATTACTGCGCTCAATTGGCCTGCCAACTCTCCTGACCTGAACCCCATAGAGAATCTGTGGTATATTGTGAAGAGAAAGTTGAGAGATGCAAGACCCAACACTCTGGATGAGCTTAAGGCCGCTATCGAAGCATCCTGGGCCTCCATAACACCTGAGGAGCGCCACAGGCTGATTGCCTCCATGCCACGCCGCATTGAAGCAGTTATTTCTGCAAAAGGATTCCCGACCAAGTATTGAGTGCATAACTGAACATAATTATTTGAAGGTTGACTTTTTTGTTTTAAAGAGGAACTCCAGTGAAAATAATTTAATATAAAAAGGTGCTTAATTTTTACAATAATTATGTATACATGATTTAGTCAGAGTTTGCTCATTGTAAAATCTTTCCTCTCCCAGATTCACATTCTGACATGTATTACATGGTGACATTGTTACTGTGGGCAGATTATGTAGCTGTTCTGGCTTTAACAGACAGCTATAAACAGCCATTTCCTGTGTGTGTCATTGTTACATTGTGGCAGTTTGCCCAGAGTACCGTACGGTACCAGAGCCTCTTGTGGGAGGGGTTTCAGCACAAAATCAGTCATACAGCGCCCCCTGATGGTCTGTTTGTGAAAATCATTATATTTTTCATGTAAAAGTGGGTATCAGCTACTGATTGGGATAAAGTTCAATTCTTGGTCGGAGTTTCTCTTTAAAAACACTTATCTTTTATTGGTCGGATAAAATATGCTAATTTTTTGAGATAGGAAATGTGGGTTTTCATGAGCTGTATGCCAAAATCATCAATATTAAAACAATAAAAGACTTGAACTACTTCAGTTGTGTATTTGAATCTAAAATATATGAAAGTCTAATGTTTATCAGTACATTACAGAAAATAATGAACTTTATCACAATATGCTAATTTTTTGAGAAGATCCTGTATACCTTTCACTGGCACTGGACCTGTGTGTGTGTGATAGCTGCACATTGTATTGTGTAATACCAGTCCGTGCATACCTGTAACTACACCTGTGAGTGACAGCACATTGTATTATATACCAGCAGTCAGTGCATTCATTTTCACTGGACCTGTGTGTGTGGCAGCTGCACATAGTATTGTTTAATACCAGTCCGTGCATACCTGTAACTACACCTGTGAGGGACCGCACATTGTAATATATACCAGCAGTCAGTGCATTCATTTTCACTACACCTGCGTGACTGCACATTGTTCTACCAGCAGTCACTGCATACCTTTTACTGCACATGCCTGTGTGACAGCTGCACATTGTTCTACCAGCAGTCACTGCATACCTTTTACTGCACATGTCTGTGTGACTGACAGCTGCACATTGTTCTACCAGCAGTCACTGCATATTTTTTACTGCATCTGTCTGTGTGACTGCACATTGTTATACCAGTTATACCATTGTTATACACATTGTTATACCAGTCCGTGCATACCAGTAACTACACCTGTGAGTGACCGCACATTGTATTACATACCAGCAGTCAGTGCATTCATTTTCACTGCACCTGTGTGACTGCACATTGTTCTACCAGCAGTCACTGCATACTTTTACTGCACCTGTCTGTGTGACTGCACATGGTTCTACCAGCAGTCACTGCATATCTTTTACTGCACCTGTGTGACAGCTGCACATTGTTCTACCAGCAGTCACTGCATATCTTTTCACTGCACCTGTGTGAGCATGACTGCACATTGTATGGACAAAACAACAGGCAGAGGCAGTCCCAGAGGAAGGCCACCTGGCAGGTCTGTTCGAGGTCATGCTGACGTGATTTTGTGCAGCCCTGGACCAAAATACAGTGCTCAGAAGAAAGCACGTGCGATCAACTCCCAAGATTGTCAGGACGTAGTTGACTATTTAACACAGAACACCTCATCTTCCGCAGCCACCAGCGCTACTACAAGCACCACATCCGTTACATTTGACACTTCGCAGGAGTTATTTGGTGGGGAATTAACTGATTCACAGCCATTATTGTTTCAACAATATGAAGGCGCTAAGCAAGTTACACCTCCTCCTATGTCTGAGTTAGGCGGCACTATGGACGTAAGGTGTGAGGAGGATGATGAAGTACCTGCCGTTGGTGCAGTTTATGAGGTGTCTGATACAAGTGAAGCTATGGAGGATGATTATGATGATGATACTGGCATGGATGTCACGTGGGATTCTAATAGACATGATGACCAGGGGGACAGTTCAGAGGGGAAGTCAGAGATGAGTAGGAGGATACGAGTTGCTGAAAGAAGCAGGGGGAGCTCGTCATCAGAAACAGCTCATGGCAGTGTCCGGCGCCATGTATTGCCACCTATGGACAGCCAGCCAACATACCCTTCAACGTCACCTGCTGACACCACCACCAAAGTGCCATTGTTCCAGGGCTCAGCGGAGTGGAAATTTTTGTGTGTTTCTGCCGCAGATGAGAGCAATGCCATCTTTACTCTCTGCCACCAAAAATTGAGCCGTGGCAAGGCCAAGACCCACGTAGGGACAACAGCCTTCCGAAGGCACATGACGAAAAAAGCACAACCTGCAATGGGAAGACCACCGGAGGAAAAGCAGCACACAAAATCAAAGCCACCCTCCTTCTCCTCTTCCTCCTTCAGGTGCATTATTTTCAGCCGCTTTCTACCTTGCACCTTCACAGCCACCCTCCTCCACTCCGCCTCTCACTTTGAGCGGTTCCTGCTCCTCTGCCCACAGCAGCAGCCAGGTGTTCGTGAAGGAAATCTTTGAGCTGAAGAAGAAGCCAATTACTGCCAGTCACCCCCTTGCCCGACGTCTGACAGCTGGCTTGGCGGAACTGTTAGCTCACCAGCTGTTACCATACCAGCTGGTGGACTCTGAGACTTTCAGAAAATTTGTGGCAATTGGGACACCGCAGTGGAAGATACCAGGCCGCAATTATTTCTCTAAAAAGTCGATACCCAAACTGTACCATGAAGTTGAAAGGTAAGTGGTGTCATCTCTGGCACACAGCGTTGGGTCAAGGGTTCATTTGACCACAGATGCCTGGTCTGCAAAGCACGGTCAGGGCAGGTACATTACTTACACGGCAGAGCAAGATGCCTTAATACTTCAACCCAGATAAGTGTTTCTTACCAGGGAGTCGACCAGTCACACCCGTATCCACCAAAGGTGTAGCAAAGTCCAAGTAAGAATAACAACCGGGTCTCGACCTGGATTTAAGGCCTGATTGGCCAATTTTTATTGCATGTACCACAGTGCAAAGTAGCACAATGTTTCGACCACATAGGTCTTTATCAAGTGCTTACAGACTTCATGTGCAGCAACCATATATATAGACAGACTCAAATTAAAACACACCCCAGCAGGGGCGGGCACATTACTTAAAGAGACAGACCACATTATTCAAAATTCATAGGAAACATTTTAAATTGTAGGCCTCATTCATGCCATTAGGCGCAAGAGTACCCAAATCATATATCCATTTGCTTTCTCTGCATAACAGGGAGGTTTGGGGATCCACACCCTCCTGCGAGAACACCTTCTCCAGTATGCACCATCTCAGGTCACCCACTGCGTGTCCGCACTCGTAGAAGTGGCGACCTACGGGAGATTCAAATTTATCCTTACATTTTTCTTTCTCCTCTTTTTCTTTTTTATAGTTCCTAATACTACTCCTATGCTCGTTCATCCTCCTCCTCCCATCCCTGGTTGTCTGTCCAACATACCCCATTCCGCAAGGACATTTTATCAAATAAATCATATTTGTCGTAGTGCAGGAATAATTACCCTTGATCATAATCCGTGTCCCTTTTGTGGTATGAGTGACATAGTCACCCCGGATTATTGATGAGCAGTTCTGACAGTTCATGCAGGGGAACGTGCCTTTACGGCGTGAGATGAACTTCGCGGTCATTGTACTAGGTCCTTTTAGATCAGCCCTCACTAATTGATCTCTGACACTTTTTCCTTTCCTAAAAACCATCCTGGGGGGAGAGTGGAATACCTTGGACAGCAGCGGATCTGTTTCCACCACTGACCAGGCTGCACGTAGACATTTTCTAATGTCTGACGCATGATTGTCATATGTTAGAATGAATTGTACTCCATCCTGAGACTCTTTTTTACCATCCTTTCTCTCTCTCAACCCTCTTCTATCCATTCTGGCTACCTAAGCTGCAGTTTCTTCCACCATCCCTCTATGGTATCCTCAATCAAGGGTCGATTACCTGTCAGAATTGGCGAGGCAGGTGAATGATGTTTCAACTTATGCAAGATTGCAAAGTGACCCTTTATTGAACATTAAGGAGGAGATAGAGACTTTGCTATCTCAAGCGTATGACGATGGGCTAATTTCTAGTGAATTGGCGATTGCTCTGAAAAGGGATACCTATAGGGTCCCTGTGCTATATACACTCCCCAAGGTCCATAAGGATTTAATGCACCCGCCTGGCAGACCAATTCTGTCTGCAGTGAATTCATTGTTGGAACCTTTGGGAGTGTATATAGATTCGATTTTGCAGCCTGAGGTTTGGTCCAACTCCAGATGTCTGAGAGACACTACTCATTTCTTGACGTATTTGGAACAATTGACGGCAGACGATGTTACGTTTTTAGTCAGCTTAGATGTAATAAGTCTGTACACCAATATCCCTCATATTGAGGGTGTAGCAGCAGTGAGAAACATGTTTGAAAAAAAGGAAAATGTAAATATGGATCGAATGGTGTTTGCTGTAACATTATTGGAATTTTGTTTGAGATCCAATTACTTTCGATGTGGTCAAGATTTCTACCTGCAGGTTCAGGGAGTTCCTATGGGGGCCCCATATGCGCCAAGTTTGGCTAATGTATACATGGCAGAGTTTGAGGCCAGGTTTATGCTGGAGAATGATAATTTTTTGAAGTACAGCAAGGGCTTCTGCAGGTACATTGATGACCTGTTTTTTTGTTGGACAGGGCCTGAGCGACTTTTATTAGATTTTTTTAACGGTCTCAACCTCTGCCATGATACATTAAAGTTTACGATTGAATATAATGCCACCAAATTGCATTTTTGGATGTGAGTATAGAGATCAAGGGGGGTGCATTTGAGACAGATCTGTTCCGCAAGGATACAGATAGGAATAATGCGCTACTGGCGAGCAGTTGCCACCCTCCATCTCTTATTAAGGGACTCCCCAAAAGTCAGCTAATTAGAGCCCGCAGAATTACATCTAATGACGAAAACTATCAGAAACAATCGAAAAGAATGATAGTGGATTATGAGAAGAGAGGATACCATAGAGGGATGGTGGAAGAAACTGCAGCTCAGGTAGCCAGAATGGATAGAAGAGGGTTGAGAGAGAGAAAGGATGGTAAAAAAGAGTCTCAGAATGGAGTACAATTCATTCTAACATATGACAATCATGCGTCAGACATTAGAAAATGTCTACGTGCAGCCTGGTCAATGGTGGAAACAGATCCGATGCTGTCCAAGGTATTCCACTCTCCCCCCAGGATGGTTTTTAGGAAAGGAAAAAGTGTCAGAGATCAGTTAGTGAGGGCTGATCTAAAAGGACCTAGTACAACGACCGCGAAGTTCATCCCACGCCGTAAAGGCACGTTCCCCTGCATGAACTGTCAGAACTGCTCATCAATAATCCGGGGTGACTATGTCACTCATACCACAAAAGGGACACGGATTATGATCAAGGGTAATTATTCCTGCACTACGACAAATGTGATTTATTTGATAAAATGTCCTTGCGGAATGGGGTATGTTGGACAGACAACCAGGGATGGGAGGAGGAGGATGAACGAGCATAGGAGTAGTATTAGGAACTATAAAAAAGAAAAAGAGGAGAAAGAAAAATGTAAGGATAAATTTGAATCTCCCGTAGGTCGCCACTTCTACGAGTGCGGACACGCAGTGGGTGACCTGAGATGGTGCATACTGGAGAAGGTGTTCTCGCAGGAGGGTGTGGATCCCCAAACCTCCCTGTTACGCAGAGAAAGCAAATGGATATATGATTTGGGTAATCTTGCGCCTAATGGCATGAATGAGGCCTACAATTTAAAATGTTTCCTATGAATTTTGAATAATGTGGTCTGTCTCTTTAAGTAATGTGCCCGCCCCTGCTGGGGTGTGTTTTAATTTGAGTCTGTCTATATATATGGTTACTGCACATGAAGTCTGTAAGCACTTGATAAAGACCTATGTGGTCGAAACGTTGTGCTACTTTGCACTGTGGTACATGCAATAAAAATTGGCCAATCAGGCCTTAAATCCAGGTCGAGACCCGGTCGTTATTCTTACTTGGACATTACTTACACGGCACATTGGGTCAACCTGCTGACCGCTGGCAAGCAGGGAGTACATGGCTGTGCAGCGCACCTAGTTGTGACACCTCCACGGCTTGCAGGCAGGCCTGCTTCCACCTCCTCTCCTTATCCGCCTACTCCTCCTGCTACATCCTCTTCGCTGTCATCCTCCTCCTCCTCGGCTGAGTGGCAGTGCTACTCGACTGGTGCTGTGATCTCCTCTCCAGCTACACACCCCCAGCTCCCCAGGGCCTATGCTGCATGCCAGGTACGACGGTGTCACGCCATCTTGGACATGTCTTGCCTCAAAGTGGAGAGTCCCACTGGAGCAGCTCTCCTGGCTGCTCTGAACAAACAGGTGGATCAGTGGCTGACCCCGCACCAACTGGAGATCGGCAACGTGGTGTGTCACAACGCCAGCAAATTTCATTTCGGCTTTGAGTTTGGGAAAGTTGACACATGTACCCTGCATGGCACATGTGCTGGATCTAGTAATTCAAAGATTTGTGTATAAGTACTCACAGGGCCGATCCTGGACTTTCTGCTGCCTGAGGCAAAGATCGTGAAGGCGCCCCCCCCCCCCCCCCCCGGCCCCTTTGTCACCCCCTTCATTGATTCTGTTCCCCTTGCCATTTGCCAAGCCCCACATCTCCCCCCCCCCCCCCGTCATCCTCTTCATTGATTCTGTTGCCCTTGCCATTTGCCAAGCCCCCCATCTCCCCCCCCCCCGACTTTGTCATCCCCTTCATTGCTTCTTTCTTTTCCCCTTGCCAAGCCCCCCCCCCCCCCTAATGTCTACATTATAACATTACATCATCCCCCACACAATCGACCGTGAAGAAAAGCCTGCCCTGAGTGATACAGCAAACAAAGTAAGTGACAAGTGAGTGACTGAGTCTGACTCACTCACCGGGGATCTGTGGCGGCGGCGAAGGGCGGGCATCCGCACCGCATGCATGCATGCATGATCCTGCACTGGCAGGCAGGGGACAGACGGCTGCCTGAGGCCTGCGTCGGGCATGCTCCGCCTCCACCATTTCGGATCTCGCGCTGGCCTGGGCCGGTGAGCGGCGGCCGGAGGTGGCAGACGGCAGCCAGCCAGAGCCAGCCTCATCATCGTCACGCCCACGTTCGGGTCACGTCGCCGCCCGTGCGTGACAATCAGCCGCAGGGCAGCAGAGGCAGAGCGGGCGGCATCCGCCGCCAAAGGCAGCGTCACATACAGCCTTGGAGGAGGATACAGCCAGGAGAGGCCGCAGGCTGCAGAGCTGAGCTCGGAGAGTCGTCAGACTCGGAGGCCGGCCCGGCGGCATCATGTGGGTGGCGAGGGGGGGGTGCACAGCCTAATGGGGGGCGGCGGGGCGGGTCTCAGAAGTTCACAGACAGTCCGGGCGGCCTCGACGGAGCCGGAGGGGAGCTGGGGAGGATCACTCACGGTGTGTGTGCAGGCACGAGGTCGGAGGCAGGTCGGGCACCACACAGGATCAGCCGGACTTCGTCTGCACTGCAGCCTGCACTCTCTCTCTCCTCTCCCCAGTCACTTCCTCTCTATGTCTGGTGCCGCCCCTCCACTTCCTGCCGCCTGAGGAACCCGCCTCATGGGCGGGCCGGCCCTGAGTACTCATGCTTACAGGAGGTCCTGAAGCAGTCCAGGAAGGTGTGTAGGCATTTCAGGCGGTCCTACACAGCCATGGCACGCTTGGCCAATATTCAGAAGAGAAACAACTTGCCAGTGAGGTGCTTGATTTGCGATCGCCCGACTCCCTGGAATTCAAAGCTCCTGATGTTTAAATGCCTGCTACAACAGGAGTAAGCCGTCAACCAGTATCTCTACAACTACAGTGAAAGGTCATGCTCTGGGGAGCTAGGGTTGTTCTGGACGATGTACTGGACACTCATGCGAAATGCTTGCAGGCTCATGCGGCTGTTTGAGGAGGTGACAAACCTGGTGAGTTGCAGTGAAGGCGCCATCAGTCACTTGATCCCATATGCATTCTTCCTTTCCTCAACACCTGCGGCAGCACAGAGGAGGGGGGAGGAGGAGGAAAAAGAGTCGTGTGGGGAAGAGGAGTCAGATGAGGAAGGTGTTTTTTTTGAGGAGGTGGTGGAAGGACAACCACAGCAGGCGTCACAGGGGGCTTGTGCTGCTCACCTTTCCTGTGGTATTGTTCGTGGCTGGGGGGAGGAGGAAAACTCACCTGACATCACTGAGGAAGAGCAAGAGGAGATGGCTAGTACATCAGCATCCAACTTTGTGCAGATGGCGTCTTTCATGCTGTCCAGCCTGTTGAGGGACCCCCGTATAAAAAAAACTCAAGGGAAATGACCTGTACTGGGTGGCAATGCTACCAAACCCTCGTTATGAGCACAAAGTGGCGGAGATGTTAACAAATCACCTGAAGGCAGAAAGGATGCAGCACTTGCACCACAAGCTGGCAAGTATGCTCTACAGTGTGTTTAAGGGTGATGTCACAGCACAACAGAATAAAGGTGCCACTGCTAGTAATCTTCCTCCTCCTCCCATGTCCACGCAGGCAAGGACAGGAAGCTCCAGTGATCTCATGGTGATGTCGGACATGCGAACATTCTTTAGTCCAACGCCTTGCCTTAGCCCTACCGGATCCACCCTCCACCAACGCCTCGACCGGCACGTAGCTGACTACCTGGCCTTAACAGCGGATGTAGACAACAGCGATGAACCCCTGGACTACTAAGTGCGCAGGCTTGACCTGTGGCCAGAGCTGTCACAATTTGCCATCCAACTTCTGGCTTGCCCTGCCTCAAGCGTCCTGTCAGAAAGGACAGTCACTGTTGTTCTATCATTGAGCTACCTCAGCCCTGTGACCATATGGGCTTGAAAACCGCCATGGCCTGCACTCTCGCCATGGTGCGCACCAGTCCAGCATGGCCATCACTACACAAACAGCTGTTTGCGGTGCATTACTCAGTGAGTTTGGTGTGTCAGTGTGAAGCAGTACACTAATTACACTACCTGATTGATGTATACACACGCAAGATGTTTAAAGTTAAGTACTTTATGCATTCAATTTAGCATTGCAATGTGATTTCTGCCATTAAAACGCTGCTGTGCATCAAATCCTGATTTTTTTCCCCGGACTTTGGGCGTGTATCCCACTCCGCCATGCCCCCCTCCAGGTGTTAGACCCCTTGAAACATCTTTTCCATCACTTTTGTGGCCAGAATTAATGTTTTAATTTTTGAAAGTTTGCCTGCCTATTGAAGTGTATTGCGGTTCGCGAAAATTCACGTTCGAGGTTCGCGACCCTAAAATCAGAGGTTCGAGCCCTCCTTATTCCTGTGTAAAGCGTTGGTTGTTACGATAAAAAATGTCACTTAAATATATCATATAGGAGACACACACAGTGATATTTGAGAAGGGAAATTAAGTTTATTGGATATACAGAAAGTGCCAATAATTGTTTAAACAAAATTAGGCAGGTGCATAAATTTGGGCACCACAAAAAAGAAATGAAATCAATATTTAGTAGGTCCTCCTTTTGCAGAAAATACAGCCTCTAAACGCTTCCTGTAGGTTCCAATGAGAGTCTGGATTCTGGTTAAAGATATTTTGGACCATTCCTCTTTACAAAACATTTCTAGGTCAATCAGGTTTGATGGCTTTCAAGCATGGACAGCTCTCTTTAACTTACACCACAGATTTTCAATTATGTTCAGGTACGGGGACTGATAAGGCCATTCCAGAATGTTGTACTTGTTCCTCTGCATGAATGCCTTAGTGGATTTTAAGCAGTGTTTATAGTCTTTATCTTGTTGAAAGATCCAACCCTGGCGCAGCTTCAGCTTTGTCATGGATTACTGGACATTGGTCTCCAGAATCTGCTGATACTGAGTGGAATCCATACGTCTCTCAACTTTGACAAGATTCCCAGTCCCTGCACTTTCCACACAGCCCCACAGCATGATGGAACCACCACCATATTTTACTGTAGGTAGCAGGTGTTTTTCTTGGAATTCTGTGTTCTTTTTCCTCCATGCATAACGCCCCTTGTTATGCCCAAATAACTCAATTTTAGTTTCATCAGTCCACAGCACCTTATTCCAAAATGAAGCTGGATGTTCTTTAGCATACCTCAAGCGGCTCTGTTTGTACTGTGGGTGGAGAAAAAGCTTCCTCTGCATCACTCTCGCATAAAGCATCTCCTTGTGTAGAGTGCCCCAAATGGCTGACCGATGCACAGTGACTCCATCTGCAGAAAGATGATGTTGTAGGTCTTTGGTTCAGGTCTGCAGGTTGACTCTGCCTGTTCTTACCATCCGTTGCTTCTGTCTATCCGAGATTTTTCTTGGTCTGCCACTTCGAGCCTTAATTTGAACTGAGCCTGTGGTCTTCCATTTCCTCAATATGTTTCTAACTGTGGAAACAGACAGCTGAAATTTCTGAGACTGCTTTCTGTAACCTTCCCCTAAACCATGATGGTGAACATCTTTCTCATAATTGGATTCACCTGTGTATGTAGGTCAGGGGTCACAGAGCTTACCAAGCCAATTTGAGTTCCAATAGTTCTAAAGGTTTTGGAATCAATAAAATGACAACAGTGCCTACATTTATGCACCTGCCTAATTTTATTTAAACACTTTCTGTAAATCCAATAAACTTCATTTCACTTCTCAAATATCACTGTGTGTGTCGCCTATATGATATATTTTACTGACATTTTTTATCGTAACAACCAACGATTTATACAGTAAATTCATGATGATTAACAGGGTTGCCCAAACTTCCGCATCCCACTGTAGTAGTATGGGGGGAAAATAAATCGAAACTATGCGAAGTGAGAAGTAAAAAAATAGAAGATAGATCAAGAAACAATTGATTTTCACCATGTAATTCATTCATGTTGTTTGATACATTCTGAGCCTGCAGGTCAGCATCTCTACTGAGACATCAACTGCTATTATCTATAAACACACCCACTAACAATGTGAAAGGCTAAAAGGTTTTGGTTGGAAATAGCTGTTATCTCCCACAATGCAACAAGGTTCAAAGACAGCAAACTGTCAGGACCATGGCCCTGACATCACACTGTGGGAGGGGTTTCACCGCAATATCAGCCATACAGATGTCCTTGATGATCTTTTCGTGAAAAGGTAGATTTCTTGTGGCAAAGGGGGCATCGGCTACTGGTTGGGATGAGTTTCGAGCTCCTATTTAAGCTATATGTTCTTACAAATGACATTTATTGCTAGAAACAACTTTAATGATTGTTTCAGATGACGTCTGCTATGTGTGCAGGTGTCCCTTGATGTCAGCTGCCTACTCTTTAGCAATCTGCCAAGTTGAGATGCAATGGTATAAGTAGGTACTTTAATGGCTAGAAGGAGCGATCAGTGAGGCTTGTGTAATGGTGCTGCTCTTTAAAGGACACCCCTGGCGAAAATAAACTAATGAAATAAATGATTCCTTCTCCTAAAAACGACTTTTTATTTTATGTTTAAATCTTCTTTTTAAGCTGTAACTGTATTATTGTTTTTGCTCAATGACACATTCATTGAAGTATGCCAGAGCTAAATTTTATGAATTATTGACCCCTTTTATATCTTTCCTGCTCTCGGAAGCCATTTTCTGCTAGAAAAGTGTTTTATAGTTGGAATTTCTTATCAGGAAGGGTCACACCGTAGTCACTTCCTGTCTGAGACAGGACTGAGTCAGCCAGTTACATACCTGATATTTAACTCTTTCAGGCAGAGAAAGAAAAAAAGGAACACAGCGTAGTTATTTGTGTGCTAGGCACTGTACATACCCATGTCTACCTCATCATGTCACATGTCACCTCGGGTATCCTTCAAGAATCCACCTCAGTGGCCGTGAAATCTAGGATAAAGACAAGAAATAGAGCGCACTCAGAGAAGCAGTGGTACAAAAGGCTTTTCCTACCACTGATTCTCTGAGTGCGCTCTATTCCTTGTCTTTATGCTAGCTGCCAAGTTGAGACACCTTCTGCTTATCCTCTTCTCTCTCTCCTCCATAGCATGTCTGTACATTGATCATGGCTAAACTGTCACTAAAAATTAAAAGAGAAAAACGATGAATAAACCCAAAGGGTAGATGACTTTAGCATTATAGACAAGAAGCTATGATTTATTTTTTTAAAGAAGGACATTGACACTTTTACCATGACAACTTTCCCGCCTCCAGGCACAGATCTAAATATGCTGCCTGACAGCTCAGTAGCTCTAATGTCCAAATGTTAAGGTGTTTGCGGCGGCTAAACACCAGGTTTTAAAAATGTCCCCAAGTAAACTGAAGCAACTAGCTTAAGGGGTTAAAGTGGACCTGAAATCTTGCACAGGACACACGGAAAGCCTATAGAAATGTACCCTGCATGTATTTAGAGAGTTTAGCCTGTCTAATTTCCCCTCATCTGTGATTAATTTCAAGTTGTAATTTGATCTCTCAGCTGTGTCAGCTGGCTGCCATAGCAGAAAGCTGATTTGTAAACACAGGATGTTAAAAATATGTCTGCTTCTTTTCTCCTCCAATCACTGAGTCACCTCAGCCTTGCTTGTAAACACAAGTGAGCAGGGGATCATGTTTCAGCTAGACAGCTAGAAAGTGAAATAAAGGGAAGAGGAGGAATATATTATAGATAAAAAGAACCCCCAGCATGCAACTGAATGGCAATGGCTATTAAAGGGCCAGTGCTCCTAAGGTATGTGATAACACAGCAGAAAAAGTTCTGAAAGTTTTGAATGCAGGATTAGCATCTTTATCACTTAATACACTCAGACCAGTTGCTGTTGAAATTTGAATTTTATGGTGACAATCCCGCTTTAATGAATACACAAAAGTTGAAGAACTTGAGAGGGTACAACTGATTGCTAGCCAGGCCCCCATTAATGGTGATGTGGGCTGATGTGGGTGAACATGAATTTTCAATAATATTGCATTACAATAGCCAATACAAAACACTTGAGAATAGTATTAGAAGAGTTTGGAATGTTTTGCTTAGTGACCAAATTCTTGCTCATCTCTTGCCTCCTCGTCTAAAATTTATCTACAGGAAAGCAAATAATTTACAGAGTATTTTGGTCCCTACATATGTGGATGGACCAAAAGTACAGATGGGTGGTATATTGGGTCAGGTGGGTTTCTTCCCCTGTGGAACATTTAATGCATGTCTCAAAACTAGACCATCTAGGACAGGGGTCTGCAACCTTTAAGACATAAAGAGGCACTTGGACCCGTTTCCGAAAAGAGAAAAAAAACTGGGAGCCGCAAAACCATTATAAAACAAATCGTTAGCAGATATGACCCCCATATGCACAAATCGTTAGCAGATATGACTCCCATATGCACAAATCGTTAGCAGATATGACCCCCATATGCACAAATCCTTAGCAGGTATGACCCCCATATGCACAAATAGTTAGCAGATATGACCCCCATATGCACAAATCGTTAGCAGATATGACCCCCATATGCACAAATCCTTAGCAGGTATGACCCCCATATGCAAAAATCCTTCAGCAGATATGACCCCCATATGCACAAATCGTTAGCAGATATGACCCCCATATGCACAAATCGTTAGCAGATATGACCCCCATATGCACAAATCGTTAGCAGATATGACCCCCATATGCACAAATCGTTAGCAGATATGACCCCCATATGCACAAATCGTTAGCAGATATGACCCCCATATCCACAAATCGTTAGCAGATATGACCCCCATATGCACAATCCTTCAGCAGATATGACCCCCATATGCACAAATCGTTAGCAGATATGACCCCCATATGCACAAATCGTTAGCAGATATGACCCCCATATGCACAATCCCTCAGCAGATATGACCCCCATATGCACAATCCTTCAGCAGATCTGACCCCAATATGCACAATCCTTCAGCAGGCCTGACCCCAATATGCACAATCCTTCAGCAGATCTGAAAAGAAAAACCCATTTACTCACCTAGTCAGAAGACCTCCTGTCACAATCTCCTCCTGTCCCGACCTCCGGTCAGGACCTTGTGGCGCGCAACTCCCACGATCCTCTTCCTACGTCACGTCCTGTCTGCATTACACTGCAGGGCTACGTGAAAATGGCCACCCGAAGCCCTGCACTGCACTGGTCCGGCGGCCTCTCTGATAGGCTGCCGGCCAGCGACAGCACACGTCACGCGCGCCGCAGCCACCGACACCGGAGCCGCGGCGAAGGTGAAAAAGAGCCGCATGCGGCTCCGGAGCCGCGGGTTGCCGACCCCTGATCTAGGAGAACAGATGTCCAATCCAATCCAACTAAGCAAACATATAAGATCAGAAAATGCATTACGTGCAATACGAGATATGTGGTTTATCTGGCACGGTGCCCCAGTGGGTACCAATATATAGGAAGGACTACTTGGAAGTTGAAGGAGAGGATATCTGAACATGTGCGTAATATTGAAAAGGGGGTGGAGGTACAGTCTGTCTAAACATTTTAGTATGTGTCACGATAAGTATCCAACTTAATTACAATTTACTGCCTTACAAAAATTGCCCTATAAATGGGGTGGTTGCCATAAGACAAGAGAAATCTCTTGTAAGGAATGTGCATGCCGCCTCCGGCCCTGCAGCTGACTCATGCTGCGCAGGCCGGCAGGCGGAGGATACGCTCTCAGTGCGCGCTCCGCATGTGATAGCATCGCCCGTGATAGCATTAGCTTTTGGCTTGTTGCTGGGTATGCGTTCACAAACCATTTGTCTCCTGTTGCCGATTCTGCTTTGTATCTTGACCACGCTTACTCTAGATTGATTCCCTGGTGCCGACTCTGCCTGTATCTTGACCACGCTCTATTGGATTACCCGTTGCCGACACTGCTTGTATCCTGACCACGCTCTGTTGGATTATCTGTTGCCGACTCTGCTATTGTACCTGGACTTGTCTGTTTGCTGCCTGGATCAACCCCTGCCTGGTTAAGGACTTGCAAGAATGCTGCCTGGACTGACATCTGGCTAGTACTGACCACGCTATCTCTTAAGTGCCTGAACATTCCTTCCGCTTGCAGTCATCTGACTCTCATCTGGATTGCCTCATCCTCCAGGCCTCAGGTGACTATTATACTTGTGATGCTGTGCCTTGTATGATTATTATTGTTTCTGTTTGGTGGATACTATCCGTCAGTCTGTATGCTACATCTACCTGCAAGGTTATTGTAGTTCTGTGATAGGTAGTAGTTTGTGCAGGTGTTACGGGTTGGGCTATAGGTCAGTTCAGTCATATGGGCATACAGCCTGACCTATAGTCATTGACCAGACAAGCCTGACATCTCTAGGTTGGAGACCCAGTGGATATTTAATATGAAGACACTGCAGCCTCTCGGCCTCAATGTTGAGGTGGATATCAATTGTTTCATAGCTGATGATTAATCTAGTTAATGGGGTTGCTGACAGGTAGAGATGGCCCGAACGGTTCGCCTGCGAACGGTTCCAGGTGAACTTTAGGTGGTTCGCGTTCGCTGGCGAACTTTTGCGGAAGTTCTAATTGCCCCCATAATGCTCCATTGAGCACAACTTTGACCTTCTACATCACAGTCAGCAGGCACATTGTCGCCAATCAGACTACACTCACTCCTGGAGCCCCGCCCCCCTTATAAAAGGCAAGGTTCTCCTGTCGTTTTTCTGCCTACAGTAATTAGTTAAGGGACAGCTGCTGACAGACTCTGCTAGGGAGAGTTTAGTTAGGCTCTTGTAGGCTTGTTCCTAGCTGATTGTTATTCCTCCCTCCTCTCCTCCTCCCCCCTCTCCTCCCGGAGGGATTGGGTATATTACAATGGTACATGCTAGGCTGGCTTCAGCATGTAGCATTGTAGTGTGTTGTGTTGGTGGTATAATGGTTAGGATAGCAGCCTACAGAGTGGTAGGCCTGGGTTTGATTCCTGCCCAATGTGTGTTGGCTTTTAACATACTACAAATCCTTAAGCAAGCTCATTTTTCTCTTGGATATATCATAATGGTACATGCTAGGCTGGCTTCAGCATGTAGCATTGCAGTGTGTTGTGTTGTTGGTATAATGGTTAGGATAGCAGCCTACAGAGCAGTAGGCCTGGGTTCTATTCCTGGCCAATGTGAGTTGGCTTTTGACATACTAGAAATCCTTAAGCAAGCTCATTTTTATCTTGGATATATCATAATGGTACGTGCTAGGCTGGCTTCAGCATGTAGCATTGTAGTGTGTTGTGTTGGGGGCATAATGGTTAGGATAGCAGCCTACAGAGCGGTAGGCCTGGGTTCTATTCCTGGCCAATGTGAGTTGGCTTTTGACATTCTACAAATCCTTAAGCAAGCTCATTTTTCTCTTGGATATATCATAATGGTACATGCTAGGCTGGCTTCAGCATGTAGTGTTGGTGGTGGTATAGTGGTGAAGAGAGCTACCTTCCATGCACTCAGACTTGGGTTCAATTCCCAGCCAAGGTATGTAAGCTGGCTTTTGAAATACTACAATTCCCTGGAAGACAAGACAAGGAGGAGAGGAGGAAATACACTTCCTGAAGTTGTAAAGTAGCATAGGCCTGCAATTGAACATTCAATGAGATTAGTGACCTTAAAACACTGCTTTGTGTCAAATGTAGATTTTGTTCTGAGACTTTTGATGTGTATTTCACTCAACTATGTCTTCCTCCAGGTATTAGACCCCTTGAAGCATCTTTTCTATCATTTTTCCAGCCAGCAGAAATTTTTCTAAATTTTTAAGTTCGCCTCCCCATTGAAGACTATTGCGGTTCGCGAAAGTTCGCGCGAACCGAACCTTCCGCAAAAGTTCGCGAACCGAAAATCGGAGGTTTGGGCCATCTCTACTGACAGGGTTGGGTGAACTGGATAGTGTGGTTATCACATTTAAAAATTTGTTATGTAAGGGACAAGTTTTGAATAAAAGGCTAAGTTGGCACATTCACTTGGGTGGTGTATATGAAGGGTTATATCAATATTAATTACAACAATAAAGTTGTGGGGAAGGCAGTATATGCTATTAGATAGTGTGGGGCACATTATTATGATATGTATGTGTGGGGTATATGGAGACTATACTCAATGTTGGGTTGCTAAGATATGGGAGGGCGGGTGGGTGATGTATGCATATATGTATATTTTATACTTTGTATATATCAGTGTCACATTGGAGATTAGGTAGTGGGAATTAATTGCCACAGTTGGTATATATTATTAATAATTCCTTCTTACATAGCACGAGGTGGTAATAGTAATTTATTTGTGGGATATTTAACTGAGTGGTTTTTGTAGAAGTAAAAACGGGTTAGGTACAGCTGAACATGCATTGTTGGGATATACTGTATATGGTTATCGCATATGTGTATGCCAATGGTCAGGGCAGTTTCTAGGCTAAATTGCACCCAGGATGAGGGTGTAAAAATTGCGCCCCCTCCCCCCATGTGGACTCATGAACCTTTACTCTGTGGGGACAGTCACACAGCCACAGGTCACAAGTAGATCTACTACTTACTAGTGACCAGCCGCTCATCCAGGAGGAAGCAGGGACCAGGAAAACACTCAGGCGAAGAGGGCCCCGGCAAGCCGACTCCTGCATGGGTGCCGCGCACTGACAGCCGGCAGTACCGTTACAGGACATCAGGTGTCATCACGCGGTGGTGACATGATGATGACTTGACGTCTGACGCAGGCAACTCAGGAGGAGTCAAGGAAGGTGATCGAGCTGATAATCTTTCTTCTTCCGTTTGGCTGCACTGAGCATCACCAGCTCCCTAGCATTTATGTCCTTCTGCCTGCTCCCCCCCTTCTGCTACTTGCCGGTCTGCTCCCAGAGCGGTTGCCCTGCCTGCACTGCCCAAGTAACAGCCCTGCCAGTGGTAATGAATGTTGTTACATATAGTGACTAACACGGTATTTATTTGATATATGGCGGGATGGTATATGGGTGTACTGTATGCCTATGAGGATTGAAGATAACAAGACGTAGCTGTATTGCCAGGGGAACACCTTTGGAGTTTGTGGTGCTGTCTGTGGGTCAGGAGAGCTACCACATCAGGTGAGCAGTATTTCAGGTGGTGGTGGTGGGTTTACACCAAATTGTCCTGGGTGTCCTACTTGAAGAGACACTGAACTATCTAATTGTGGAGGGTCCCTATTTGGTTTATGTATTGTAGTCTCTTATATGCAGACTATGCTATGATATATCTTTATGTTTTCCTTTGAGGCAATTGTCTGATGGGATCATCCAGAGCAGTGGTGGATCTTTTAATTGGAACTTTTTAAGTGGGACTTTATAGCCAATTTCAGGACTCTGTTACCTTTCAGAGTGATAAAGGTTGGCAGCGCATTTATTGTATGGTTATATTGGTCGCATGTATCGATTGGAAATGCTGCATGACATTGGGCCGTCATGATCGATAACGTGGGTGCGTTTGTGACGTACAGACTAACCAGCAAGCTCATGGTGACCCAGAACTCATTGGAGTGTGTAAGGGACTACAATGGTCCTAAAAGCCCCCTTACTAAGATGTTAAGAAAAACAAAAGTTTGCTTTCCTAAAACAGAAAGAATTTGCGATAATTCAGGTTGGAGTGAGCTCGAGATGTCTCCCATTGCATCACTGCTGAATATATGCAAATTAACCATTGTACCCGTAGAAGCTAAACACATCTCCAGAACCGCTGGAATGCAATGATGTGTCAGCTTGTTAATTTGTACAGAGCCATAATAATCCAACATGCGTTTATGACGTCACACACGCGCTCACGTAAACCACGTTCATCCTTATTGCTACGCCACTGAATAGCGGGCATCAGGATTAGTAATGATTGTAATCAACCAATTATCAATACGTGAAATTTCGCGTCCAATACGTAATAATGATTGGTAAATTCAATTAATTTTGTGTAATCATTTGTTATTTTGATCATTTTTTTTTTTAAATCATATCTTATTGATTTTACACAAGATACAAATAACCGTGCATTGCGTTTCAACAGGATACATTAATGCAACTAAGCGGCTTGTCACAAGCCAATGAACGTAAAGAGAAGCACCTGAATAGAATTTTACAAAACATGAGCACCTCTTCTGTTAACAGGTCTCCAGAGGGCTGGAGAAGCTAATGAGGTAACAGAGGGATATGAGAGGAAATGAGGGGAAGGGAAGTAGAGTGAGACAATAAGGAGGACGGGAAGGGGAGACCAGGGGAAAGGACAGCCCCTGGATTTTGATCAATTTTTATGTAATTTCGTGCAGGCTATAGCAAAACATCACCAAACAGATTTTCTCAAAACTACAAGGTCTTTCTGAAATATAAATTTTTTCCTTGTACCCACAATTCTCTGAGATGATCCGAGATGAAAAACTAACGATAACAAGTAACTTGTCTATATATGTTACCTAAAGTTTAGATAGTTTACACAGCATATCTAGCTGCCAACAGCTTCAACAGAATATGATTATTTCTTCCTGTGATACAATGAGGGCAGACATGTTCTGTTTGTCACAGGCTGCTATCACCTATCAGGAGATGCTATCAGCTTGCCTCTGTGTAAATCCAGTCCCCTCTCCTCCTCCCTCCCCCCCCCCCCCCCCCGCCTCTGAAATCAATGGCTAGTAACACCTCCCCCTCCTCCTGCCCAGACTGAGCTCCTGTGATACTACACACCTCCTGAACCAACTGGCAGCCATTGGCCCAGTGCCTGAAGGCACCATTCTTGCCACTATGGATGTAGAGTCTCTGTACACCAACATTCCCCACAATGATGGTATTGCGGCAGGTCGCAAATATCTTCAAGGTTTGGGCACACCTATAAACTCAATTGCTGGACTGATGAGATTCGTTCTCACCCACAATTATTTCAATTTTGGGGAGGACCTCTATTTACAGCAAATGGGAGTGGCAATGGGCTCACGGTTTGCACCGCAGTACGCAAATCTCTTCATGGCAAAGACTGAAGAAGAATACCTGAATACTTGTCATATAAAACCCATGGCCTACTTCTGTTTTATCGACGACATCTTGATCATCTGGTCTGCAAGTGAGGAGGATCTTATCCAATTTCACAGGAACTTCATGGCCTTCCATCCCACAATCAAACTGAAATTGAGCTACTCTCACAGGGAGATTAACTTTCTTGACACCACCATATACATCAGAGAGAACAGCTTACAAACGTCCATGTACCGCAAACTGACGGATCGTCCACATACCTCAGGTATGACAGTTTCCACCCCAAACATATAAAGAATTCCAGAATTTACAGCCAGGCAATAAGATGCAATCGGATCTGTTCTGACAAGGATGACAAAGACAAACACCTGGATTACCTGAAGAAGAATTTCATAAAACAGGGATACAATCCTCTAATGGCTGAGACCCAAATCAAGAAAGCTAACAACATCCCTAGGACTCAGCTATTGGAGTACAAGCAGAGCCAGGAAGAGAGCCGTGTCCCACTAGTAGTCACCTACAACCCACGCCTGGAAATCTTAAGAAAGATTGCAAAAGAACTTCATCCTGTTCTACACAAGGATCAGAGACTGAAAAAGATATTCCCTGAACCTCCCCTCCTAGCGTTCTAGCGTTCCGACAGCCACCCAATCTTAAGCAGATGATAGCGAGGAGTGCCTTAAATAGGCAAGAACAGAATGGAACATTCCCCTGCCGAGGGAAAAAGTGTGGGACCTGTAAACACATCTATTCCACTGACAGGATACTAATACCAGGTACACAACAGGAATACAAAGTACAAGGCACCTTTTCCTGCGACTCATCTAATGTGGTATACGTGATCATGTGTGCAAAATGCCCCAAAGGAATTTATGTGGGAGAAACAAGTCAACCACTGCGTGATCGCATGACACACCACAGATCCACTATTAACAGCAGGAAAAGGGATATTACAAAATATACTGATCTCCCAATACCAACACACTTTTGTTTACCTGGACACAGTTTAAGCGATTTTTGCATCACTGCATTAATGGGTGGCTTCAAATCGGGAAACATGAGACTAACACAAGAAACTAAGTTTATACATTGGTTCAAAACTGTAGAAAATGGTTTAAACAAGGACTCTAACTTCTTGTGCTGGTACGATGGGTTTTAAATGCCACAATTCTTTTAATTTTTCTATCTTTTCATTCATTTTTGTGCCATATGCTGTGTAAGATGGAATTCACTGTCACTATTCATTTTATTTGCTTTCATGTGCTGGCTTTAAATGCCACAATTCTCTTAAGCTTAGAATTAATGGTGCATGTAACCAGGCCAGTTACCATTTGAATTTGGAACTTACAATGTCTCCCCATCACCAGAGTCTGCTTTATGTCATGTTGAGGATTCTATTGATCTTATCAATTTAGATAGGATGCCTGGGAAAGCCTCCTCAGTAACAGTTAAGGCATCTAATTACATTTATGTTTGCTAAAGAATGTTTCTCCTCTTTATGTCAGTGTATATAAGCTGTGTTTTTCAGTTTTGGTCAGGAACCAGTCCGACGAAGGCTTTTTATAAGTCGAAAGCTCACTTTATCCATCTCTAAGTTAGCCAATAAATGGTATCATCCTGATTCAAAACTTCTTGCTTTTAGTTTATAGGGAATTAGAGTATTAAAACAAAACAAAAAAAGTATTTGGCTTGAGGAAAGGAAAGGAACACAGTTATGCAATGAGTAAAAGTTTATCTCGGATCCACTTTAACATATGTAGCATTTGGTGACAGTGTCCAAGTGGGGTCTCCAGGCTCCCCCACAGTATGAACTGAGGTGCAAGGTCAGTCTGCCAGAGCACCAGGTCGGACCTCCAGTATACAGTCCACAATCTTTCTTCAGTAAAAATGGTTAAGCGCTCTTCTCTGCCTGTTCCTTCTTAGACACAGCAAGTATGTCATATAATGAAAAAGCCCCCCCTTCGGGGAGAGACTCACCAGACTTCTAGGCCTCCAAGGCCAATGCTCGCATTCGGGGTATTGGCCACCCCGCAGCCTCTCTGGCAGTCCTCTCTTGGCTATTCCCAGTCTGTGTAAGCAAAAAGCGGATTCCACATCGCGTAAAAGCGTACCAGTTTATTACTTTTTACGCGATGTGGAATCCGCTTTTTGCTTACACAGACTGGGAATAGCCAAGAGAGGACTGCCAGAGAGGCTGCGGGGTGGCCAATACCCCGAATGCGAGCATTGGCCTTGGAGGCCTAGAAGTCTGGTGAGTCTCTACCCGAAGGGGGGGCTTTTTCATTATATGACATACTTGCTGTGTCTAAGAAGGAACAGGCAGAGAAGAGCGCTTAACCATTTTTACTGAAGAACTTTATTTTGATGGTTGCACGCATCTAGGAAGAGCGCTCCTACATGATAATTATTATATGAGCAAGGACATTATACATGTGGTTACTGCCTGCTATTGTGTTTTTTACTTAGAATTTAGCACATGTAATATGAATGTTTGATGAATGTTTGATTCATTATCTTTTATATAAAACATTTTTTAGAGGTGACCTATATAACATCTGACTCAGCATATGAGCGCAGTATCAGGGTGCTGTAATTGTTGTGAATAGTCCACAATCTTTATTGAAAAATCTCAAGCATTAAAACACATGAGCCATCACAGGGAAATCCAACAATAAGATATCCGCCAAAGACGGTAAGTGTCCGTCAGTAGCTTAGTCCCCAGATAGACAAAGTATTTATAGCAGTCGGGTAGACTCAAGTCCCAATTGTATGAGCAGTCCAATCATCACAGCAACAGACACTGGTTAAGAGCTGTTTCGGGTGTCCAGCCCATCCTCAAGCCAAGCGCACTTTGTCTATCTGGGGACTTAGCTACTGATGGACATTTACCGTCTTTAGCAGTGATCGTATTGCTGGATTGTCCCTGTGTTGGCTCATGTATTTTAATGTTTGACATTTTTCAATAAAGATTTCTATGAAGTTTGAAAGAAATCCCTGAGTGTGCTGGTCCTTGTGGACTGCAATTGGTAACACTAGCATGTATTGGGGATGTGTCATGAAATTAAGCGAAAATTACGTGTAAATGCAAAATGATGGTTCCTGATTACAATTACAGACTAAACGAGTTACCATTTTTCCTGAAATTTTGCATTACCATTTCACATCGTGAAATTTATGCTTATCGCTGATCAGGATTGTGTATATGGATTTTCTACAAGTCAGGAGATCCTCTTTAAAATGGTTTAACTTGTTCACTGAAGCTGCTTTTTTTTTAAACACCGAAATGAAATGACATATTTACAGATCTTTTTATTGGGTATATAATTAGGACAGGTATGGAGAGAAGGTGACAGTTGTTGTCACATTTGCCCAGTAGATAGATAGCATTGCTCTCTCCCCTCCTGTGAATCAGCTCTTGGATGAGAACTTGGCAGAGTGTCATGGCACCTTTCCACGGATCATCACCAGTGCCAGCTTCCCCCTCTACCAGCAATGTAATTGCTCTTGTATTAACAGTTTACTATTAATCAGGGCGCTCTTTTTTTATATCCAAATCCCCGTGGCAGAAAGTGACAAGAGGTGTAAATCTTCCTTGGCGAAGACTTCAGATGCTGAAACGGGACACTCTTTAGGCTGCTGGACACGAGGCAAGGACAAACCATCAGCCGAGGAAAATGTGACCTTAAAGTGAATCTGAAGGCAAAAAAAAAACAGATAGTTACCTAAGGAGAGGGAAGGCTCTGGGACTTATAAAGTCTTCCCCTTCCTCTCCTCATCCTATCGTTCCCCCACAGGCACCTCCATTCAAATCTCCTGCCGCAGGAGGCGTCGGAAGTCTTGGAAGCCTGAGTGCTCCCAAACATGGGCGGCTCCGTACTGCGCATTTGCGAGTGTGCAAGAGAGTGCTCCTTAAGACTTCCGAGGCCCACCCAGAGTGGAAGAGAGAAGTCTCCGACCAATCAATCGGAGACTGCTAACAGGGGATCCAGCGTAGGAACTACAGGACCAGGAGAGGGACAGGATAACTCTATAGGACCCAGAGCCTTCCTTCTGCTAAGGTAAGTATCTGTGTTTTTTTTTTGGGGGGGGGGGGTTTGCCTTCAGACTCCCTTTAATGCAAATCTGAAGTGAAAAACTAAACCTTATAATACAATGAATTGTATATGTAGTATGGATAATGAATAGAACATAAGTAGTAAACAAAAGAGTCTAATATTTTTAATTTTCAGTTAAAGTATATAGTTGTTTTTTTTTATAATATTGCATCATTCTGTCATATTTGGAGTTTAGAAGCCACACTCTTTTTAAGGGGTTAAGTCCCACGCCGTCACGGAAGCCTCCGCCGCCGTTCGTCGCCCCCAGTGACCAGCTAATTATTCGTCTAACTAGGTGAATAGCTCAGCGGCTGCGCGTCCTCACTCCCGAACACGTCAACGGGAGCATACTGCACAGGCGCAGTACAAGAAAAGTTTGCACTGCTTCTGCGCAGTAAACTCATAACGTGTGCGGGAGCGAGGATGCACGCGGCCACTGCCGCGCAGCTGCAGAGCTATTAGTCTAGTTAGACGAATAATGAGCTGGTCACCGGGGGCGATGAACGGTGGAGGCTTCAGTGATGACGTGGGACTTACCGTAATAGCTGCAGGGGGCCGGTAGAAGCCCCAGGTAAGTGACACTTTGTGTTTTATTTTACACCCCAAAGAACCCCTTTAAGCTATATAACAAAGCAGAAATAATTACCCTTTGAACCCTCCTGCAGTAAAACCTTATCTCAAGCCGACTGAGCCAATTACCGTAGCTGATCGTGGCTGAATGGCAGACTGTGGGAGAACGGCGAGGGACTCACACGTGTTTATGCTGCTGGAGGAAGCAGCGGGTAAGTATCGGCTCTTCTGATATTTACAGCTCTGGTTTCCTTTAAGTGCTTCAGAAAACAGGACTGTGTTAAACCCAGTTGGTTGAATAGCTCATAGAAGCTCTTTTGCATAAAGAACAACTGAAGTTTTATTTTAATTCTCCCTGTACTGGAAACAATATGAGACTATTTTCTTTGCTAGTAATGTTCTATTTCTTAGCTGTACTACACATTCAATTCATTATCTCATAAGTTTATTAAACCTACAGCAAACCTGAAGAAGGCAGGATGCATAGGAGAAGATCGAAGGCAAAAGGAGGAGGGGACAGCAGAGAATGAAATGGCAATAAAGTATCATGGAAGCAACAAATATGAGCTTAGACAGGCTTTGAGAGGCAGTAGAGGCTAGAGGGGGCTGGGGTGCTGTGGTCCATGCGGTCGCAAAGAGTCCAACAAGACTGAACAACAATAGTGCTAAACCTAAACAGGACTTTCCTGAAATATTAAAGTCTTATTTTGATTCTACAGGTTAAAAATCTTAAAGTGGAATATAACTCTGCATTTCATCTTTGCTCAAAAACATTATTTACAGCATATTATATGCAACCAGAATTTTTTTTTTTTACTAGACCAGCATTCGAAGGGTTACACACACAGCTTGAAAGTTGAGTGCAGTGAATTGCAGACGCATCCGAACTTTAGATAATTTTATCTTGTGTTTACTTAAATGTATCAAGTGAGGAATGTGACACATTCTCTGACTGTGCAGGAGCTGGTGGAGACAGAGAGACACTGAAAGCATGTCTGCCTGCAAAACAACAACAACGAATAAAACCAGTTATTAATAAAATGCAAAGTCAGCTCACACAGCAAAAAAATGTACTTTTGGAAACCTATAAGTTCTAAATGAATAATAATACTTATGCACAAATGCAAATATGATAACCGTATGGCATATAAAAAGTAGGTAAACATGTTTTTATTGAATATTATGTTAGGGTTTTAAACCACTTTAAGTGTAAATTTTTGACAGTCACAAGTTAATGACCACGGTTTATTTTTACTGTTTATGCTGCTCCTATCCAGACATTTTTTTACTTATTATCTGCCCCCTGCAATCTGAAGGGCTTCTCAGTTATGCAAGAGTTTTCTGACCTCTAATTAGTTATCAGTGAGGTTATGTTCAGAGGTTACAGAGGTAAATGCTGCAATATAGAGTACTGTGGATTAGCCAGAATTTTGTCCGCGTTATTGGAATTTATATCTTTCTGCAACCACACTTACTTTAGGGGCAATTACATTATTTAAAGAGGGCTGAAGCATAGGTTTCATCTGCTATCTTTAAAGTGTAAAATATACAATGTCCTTCCACTCCCAGGTAGTGACTTAACAAAGCCCATTTTCCAGGATCAAGTAAGACATTCTCATTTGCAGCAAGTACTTAACCACTTCGCATCCAGACCTTGTTTTCCGCTTATTGACCAGAGCAGTTTTGACAGTTTAGCTATGTCCTTATTTAATCAGAAATAACTTTATCCCTACTTATGACACAGAAATGAAATATACAGTGGCTTGCAAAAGTATTCGGCTCCCTTGAAGTTTTCCACATTTTGTCACATTACTGCCACAAACATGAATCAATTTTATTGGAATTTCACGTGAAAGGCCAATACAAAGTGGTGTACACGTGAGAAGTGGAACAAAAATCATACATGATTCCAAACATTTTTTACAAATCAATAACTGCAAAGTGGAGTGTGCGTAATTATTCGGCCCCCTTTGGTCTGAGTGCAGTCAGTTGCCCGTAGACATTGCCTAATGAGTGCTAATGACTAAATAGAGTGCACCTGTGTGTAATCTAATGTCAGTACAAATACAGCTGCTCTGTGACGGCCTCAGAGGTTGTCTAAGAGAATCTTGGGAGCAACAACACCATGAAGTCCAAAGAACACACCAGACAGGTCAGGGATAAAGTTATTGAGAAATTTAAAGCACGCTTAGGCTACAAAAAGATTTCCAAAGCCTTGAACATCCCACGGAGCACTGTTCAAGCGATCATTCAGAAATGGAAGGAGTATGGCACAACTGTAAACCTACCAAGACAAGGCCGTCTACCTAAACTCACAGGCCAAACAAGGAGAGCGCTAATCAGAAATGCAGTCAAGAGGCCATTACTCTGGACGAGCTGCCAGAGTAATGGCCATTACTCTGGACGGTGGGGGAATCTCACCACAGGACAACTATTAGTCATGCAATGCACAAAGTTGGCTCTTATGGAAGAGTGACAAGAAGAAAGCCATTGTTAACAGAAAAGCATAAGAAGTCCCGTTTGCAGTTTGCCACAAGCCATGTGGGGGACACAGCAAACATGTGGAAGAAGGTGCTCTGGTCGGATGAGACCAAAATGGAACGTTTTGGCCAAAATGCAAAACGCTATGTGTGGCAGAAAACTAACACTGCAAATATGGTGGTGGCAGCATCATGCTCTGGGGTTGCTTCTCTTCAGCAGGAACAGGGAAGCTGGTCAAAGTTGATAGGAAGATGGATGGAGCCAAATACAGGGCAATCTTGGAAGAAAACCTCTTGGAGTCTGCAAAAGACTTGAGACTGGACTTGAGACTAAAACAAACCATATCCATGTGTTAGAATGGCCCAGTCAAAGTCCAGATCTAAATCCAATCAAGAATCTCTGGCAAGATCTGAAAACTGCTGTTCACAAACGCTGTCCATCTAATCTGACTGAGCTGGAGCTGTTTTGCAAAGAAGAATGGGCAAGTATTTCAGTCTCTAGATGTGCAAAGCTGGTAGAGACATACCCTAAAAGAAAAAGGTGGTTCTACAAAGTATTGACTCAGGGGGCCGAATAATTACACGCACCTCACTTTGCAGTTATTTATTTGTAAAAAATGTTTGGAAACATGTATGTATGAATTTCGTTCCACTTCTCACATGTACACCACTTTGTATTGGTCTGTCACGTGGAATTCCAATAAAATTGATTCATGTTTGTGGCAGTAATGTGACAAAATGTGAAAAACTTCAAGGGGGCTCGAATACTTTTGCAAGCCACTGTATGTTGTTTTGTTCAAGACAACTAGGCTTTCATTGTATGCCATGTTTTCCCTCAAACAATTTTGTTTTCTAAGAATTTTAATGGGAAAACAAAGAAAGAAATAGAAAAAACATTTATTTCTCAGTTTTACTAATTCCAGTTTCAAAATAAAAAGTGCTACTGTAGATAGAAAACACAAATTTTGTTTGTCTATTCTTACTGCTTTTCACAAAACTTAGATTATGTTCCTGTCACAATTTATGGTGAAGATATTTGATTCTGAAATAATGCTACAGAGTATATTTTTCACTATGAACTGAGAAAATAAAAAGTATTTTTAACCACCCTGGCGTTCTATTATGATCGCCAGGGCGGCTGCGGGAGGGGTTTTTTTAATAAAAAAAAATCTATTACATGCAGCCAACTGAAAGTTGGCTGCATGAAAGCCCACTAGAGGGCGCTCCTGACGCGTACTTCTGATCGCCTCCGGCGATCAGAAGTAACAAGAAAGGCCGCGATGAGCGGCCCTCCTTGTCTTGCGTATCTCGTCGCCATGGCGACGAGCGGAGTGACGTCATGGATGTCAGCCGCCACCAATCCAGCCCTTAGCGCTGGCCGGAACTGATTGGTCCGGCTGCGCAGGGCTCTGGCGGCTGTGGGACCCTCTTTCGCCGCTGCTGATCAGGTAGCACACGCGGCTGGCAAAGTGCCGGCTGCGTGTGCTCCTTTTTATTTGATGAGAATCGGCCCAGCAGGGCCTGAGCGGCAGCCTCCGGCGGTAATGGACGATCTGAGCTCGTCCATACCGCTAAGGAGGTTAATAGTAAGAATCAATCTCATTAGCTCAGGAAACATATATATTCCCATTCACCAATTAGTGCTGCATCAGATAGTGCCAGAAATGTGCACAGGAGCAAGCCCAATCCTGCACAGCACTGCTTCTGCTACAAAACCCATATCTACTGACTCGTGGCCTAGATGAAGTCACAGAGGACGTATATCTACTGACCTGTGGATGAAGTGGTTACATAAAAAAAGAAGATTCTCACCTTACCTTACCTTCTGCCAGCCCCCTGCAGCCGACCTGTGCCCACGCTGTCCTGGACCGAATTCGCCCCCCTACGGCTCACTTTTCATCACACAGTGGAAGCCAACTTCTAAGTTAACCTCCACTGCGCCCTGGCCAGGTGTATCCTCGTACACGTTCCCGTAGTCAGAAGCGTCCTGCACAGTCGCAGTACGAGAAAAGCTGAACGAGGACACGCGCAGAAGTGCACTTGAACTGCGTGAAGTGAAAGTGAGCCGCGTCGGGGGACCGGAGCATTGGTGAGTGGCTGTGCGGGCACAGGTCGGAAGCAAGGGGCCAGTAGAGGCCCCAAGTAAGTGAAACTCTTTATTTTTTTCATTTATTTCAGTTCCACTTTAATTTACAAATATCCAAATCCAAGCAGTGATGTGCATTGCACGCTCACCGGGGCGTGGAAGAAAAGGTGCAGGTTGTTGTACAGCTAAAGCCATCATCCTCACTACTTTGTTGTGTTCAGTAGTCACGGAGGCAGGATAACTGAAACCAGGTTTATTTACATGATTTGCCAATCCTCTACATGAGCATTGTCTTCACTCCGGGTTCCTAGCAAGGGCTAACAGGAATCAACGACCCACAACGTTCCAGATAATCTTATGCAATGATACAAGTAGAAAAGTGCCTACTACAGGCCAGAGGTATGAACATCACAGTGAGAACACTGCCTAATTCTAAGTAGATCTGGAACTGTACAGACGTGTTAGAAGTCTATCCTTTCCGACTTCCTCTCCCAACTAATAAAAGAGTGGGTGTCAAGGGGCCCAGCTTCGACTGGACAGGACTAAGGGAACAAATGGGACAGGGAGAGCACACAGGATGGGTGGTGCACAGGACAGGGCGGTTTGGGGAAGGGGGGGGTGACTATGGGGTTGGTGACAGTTGGGCTTGAGTGAAAAAAATGTCCAAATCCAGCGCTGCATACTTATGGGAAGTAAATAACTCCAACATTAAAATACACTATTAATTACTGTTCCCCTATGTTGCTGTCGCTTACAGTAGGTAGTAAAAATCTCACAGATCTGACAGGTTTTGGACTAGTCCATTCCTTATGGGGAATTCTCGATATCTCCTTTAGATTTTACAGAAGCACTGCCTGGAATGCATTCATACAAAGATGTTAGCTGTCCTCCTCACGCACACTATTCTACCATCTTTCCCTGAATATAAGACACTGTCTTACATTCTTTTGTGGGGAAAAATATGTACTAGGGCTTATTTTCAGGGGATGGGGGGGGGGGGTGAGGGGCTTACTCTCTGGAGAGGAGTAAACGCTTTGTGTATGGGGAGGTGTGTGGTCTCTTACCGCACCTTACTTGTGGCTGCGTCCCCCTCCGTTCTAAGTAACTTTTCCGGTGTCAGCGGCAGCACAATATTCAGGCTTTGAGGGCGCCCTTTGACCCTCACGCTGACACTATGCAGTACGCGTTGCCAGCTCTGCGCTGAAGCGCTCTCCTCGTCATAATCAAGTGTGCCTGGAACACATCAGCCGGGCGCACATGATGACATAAGGAGAGCGCCAGCGCAGCCCCGGCAACGCGTACTGCATAGTGTCAGCGTGAGGGTCAAAGGGCAGCCTGAATATTATGCTGCCGCTGACACCGGAAAAGTTACTTAGAACAGAGGGGGATGCAGCCACAAGGGAAGTGCGGTAAAAGACTCCCCATACACAAAGCGTCCCAGCTAGGTCTTATTTTCGGGGTAGCTCTTATAATAGGGGAAACACAGTAGTAGTTGGACTGAGCAACTGACGTTCAGTAAATGCTTCTGAAAATTAAGGAAATGTTCAGAATCCCCCATGAGGAGATAGACTAGTCCAAAACCTGTAAGATGTCAAAACTTTACTGCCTACTGTAAGCGACAGGAACACATAAGAAAAGTCATTTTGAGTGCAGTTTATTCTGGGAGAAACATTCTTCTTATAAGCATGTGTAAACATGTATATTACATTTTTTTTTCAATTCACAAATGCTACTGTGTGTTTTATTTTACTATGACTTCCAAATATAGTGGGAAAAAAAATTAAAGAACAAAAAATAAGTCATTTACTGGAAACCATGGCAACAGTTTACCATTTCGTAGATTTTTCCATACTTCAGACTGTCATTATTTTATTACTCTTGTGTTGTTAGGAACTTGCCTAGTCAGTGTTCCAGTGCTAGTTCTGGCTCTCCCGAAGGTCAGCTTGGGTACCCGGCATCTTCCTCCACTCAGCTGTGTGACCGCATCCGAAGGCAGGCGTGCTTGAGTGCGCGTGCGTTTTCCGCTACTTGGAAAATGGAAATCCACAGAATTGTTAATCTGAATTGGCCAAAATTGGAGATTCTGCGGAATCAGAAATCGGCTTTTCCGACCATTCCTGACCAAAACCCTGTTAAAGAGGAGATGTCAGTCATACTATCTCAGAAAAAAACACAAATATAAGTAAATACTTGCACAGCGGGAGAGATGGCAGCGCTTTCAAACAGAAGCTTTACCTAAGTGATTTAACTGCATGGATGCGCAGAGCAGAAGATAAGTAAATACTTACTCTACTTACCGTACTTTGTATTGCACTGTCCATGTTTTGATTTTAGTGATTTTTCTATAGTAAAAAAAGAGAAAATCATTCATAGCATTTCTCATTTTAACTGTGGCTATTTTGAAGCCAATCCTGATGTTATTTCCTCCCTTACTCTCCTCTGCCTGATTGTGTATGCATTGCCCGCCCTTCTCCCAGTCTTCAGGCACTCCCACTCAGCTCTACAATAGAAAGTGCATTGTCTCAGCATGAGAAATACTGGCCAATCAGACAGGAACAGAGGTGTGGGAGGGGAAAACAGGAGGGGGAAGAGGCTACAGCCAATCAGGCTGCATTAGTTAAGTCTGAGAGGAAAGTAGAGAAGCAAAAAAGGACAACCCAGCATGCTCTGCAACTTCCTTTGTGCGGCAATGTACCCAACAAGAGTCAGGTAAACTGGGGAATGATCATTTATAAACAAGTGTTAGTAATTTTTAACTTTTGGATTGCCTGGTTAGCATCCATATTACTTGTTTACCAGATAAAAATAAAGAATTGAATTTTGATTTTATGCCCGACAGTTACTCTTCAAGCTAAGTACGGGCAAGCAAAGTAGTCAGATAGTCCAGGTTGGCAAACGGAAAACCTAAGGAAAGTGCAGTACCAATCTGTCAAGCTCTAGAGTAGTCCAGCAGGCCAGGGTCATACACAGGAGGTCAGAGGTACAAGATATCCAAAGGGACTGGACGATCAGGTCATGGTACACAATAGAGGTCTATCCAAGTGGCAATTAAACAGGAGGTAAAAGATCAGGCCAGGTTGATACACAAGAGCAGTCCAACAATTACACCCAGCAGAATAGCACACAAGTCACTAAATGTTATCACAGGTGGGATGCAGTGGACAAGGCAGAACTTTACTGTGGCAATGTCCAATCCTGCGAGACTATAATTCCTAGCAACTCATTGGTATAATTGGTAATAGAGTGGTACCACCTGCGCAAAGTTCCTAATTACTGTATATACTCGACTGTAAGTCTAGAAATTTAGGTCTGATTCACTAAATAAGAGTTTAGGGGTCGACTTATACACGAGTCACAAGCAACGCTGAGCACACTGTGTAATGTGTGTACGATTAGTTACATTCCCATTTGCAGCAATTTACCCAGTGGTAAGTGATACTTCCTTGAAATGCCAAGAGAAAACAGGTCTGAAAGTCCTGGACACAACAATTAACAAGGAAAGGGGCAGGGGAAAAAATAATGGGCTGCAGGCAGGGGAGTAAATAGTTGCTGCACTTAGGGCCTGGAGCAGTTACTGGCTGCGCATAAGGAACATGAGGGGTTAATTGCTGCAATACTGAATGCAGTGCAGTCATGAACACCCCCTTGGTCCTCAAGTGCAGCTGGTAATTCTTCCTGGTCCACAAGTAGAGTTGGGCCGAACGGTTCGCCTGCGAACGGTTCCACGTGAACTTCGGTGGTTCGCGTTCCGCAGGCGAACCTTTGCGGAAGTTCGGTTCGCCCCATAATGCACATGGAGGGTCAACTTTGACCCTCTACATCACAGTCAGCAGGCCCAGTGTAGCCTAATAGCCCCTGGAGCCCCACCCCCCCCTTATATAAGGCAGGCAGCGGCGGCCATTACGGTCACTCGTGTGCTGCCTGCGTTAGTGAGAGTAGGGCGAGCTGCTGCAGACTGTCTCTCAGGGAAAGATTAGTTAGGCTTAACTTGTTCCTGTCTGGCTGCATACCTGTTCATTGAACCCACCACTGCATACCTGTGCTGTGAACCCACCACTGCATACCTGTTCTGTGAACCCACCACTGCATACCTGTGCTGTGAACCCACCACTGCATACCTGTTCAGTGAACCTGCCACTGCATACCTGTTCTGTGAACCCGCCACTGTATACCTGTTCTGTTTAGTGAACCCGCCACTGCATACCTGTTCTGTTCAGTGGACCCGCCACTGTATACCTGTTCAGTGAACCCGCCACTGCATACCTGTTGTGTTCAGTGAACCTGCCACTGCATACTTGTTCTGTGAACCCGCCACTGTATACCTGTTCTGTTTAGTGAACCCGCCACTGTATACCTGTTCTGTTTAGTGAACCCGCCACTGCATACCTGTTCTGTTCAGTGGACCCGCCACTGTATACCTGTTCAGTGAACCCGCCACTGCATACCTGTTCTGTTCAGTGGACCCGCCACTGTATACCTGTTCAGTGAACCCGCCACTGTATACCTGTTCTGTTTAGTGAACCCGCCACTGCATACCTGTTCTGTTTAGTGGACCCGCCACTGTATACCTGTTCAGTGAACCCGCCACTGCATACCTGTTGTGTTCAGTGAACCCGCCACTGCATACCTGTTGTGTTCAGTGAACCTGCCACTGCATACCTGTTCTGTGAACCCGCCACTGTATACCTGTTCTGTTTAGTGAACCCGCCACTGTATACCTGTTCTGTTTAGTGAACCCGCCACTGCATACCTGTTCTGTTCAGTGGACCCGCCACTGTATACCTGTTCAGTGAACCCGCCACTGCATACCTGTTCTGTTCAGTGGACCCGCCACTGTATACCTGTTCAGTGAACCCGCCACTGCATACCTGTTGTGTTCAGTGAACCTGCCACTGCATACCTGTTCTGTGAACCCGCCACTGTATACCTGTTCTGTTTAGTGAACCCGCCACTGCATACCTGTTCTGTTCAGTGGACCCGCCACTGTATACCTGTTCAGTGAACCCGCCACTGCATACCTGTTGTGTTCAGTGAACCCGCCACTGCATACCTGTTGTGTTCAGTGAACCCGCCACTGCATACCTGTTGTGTTCAGTGAACCTGCCACTGCATACCTGTTCTGTGAAGCCGCCACTGTATACCTGTTCTGTTTAGTGAACCCGCCACTGTATACCTGTTCTGTTTAGTGAACCCGCCACTGCATACCTGTTCTGTTCAGTGGACCCGCCACTGTATACCTGTTCTGTTTAGTGAACCCGCCACTGCATACCTGTTGTGTTCAGTGAACCTGCCACTGCATACCTGTTCTGTTCTGTGAACCCGCCACTGTATACCTGTTCTGTTCAGTGAACCCACCGCATCAGTGCGCATACCTGTGCAGTTAAGTGACCCCACCTACCTACGTGAGTGCACGCAGTGTGATATACCACTCCGTGCATACCCGATATGGACAAAACAGGTAGAGGAAGAGGTAGTGCCAGAGCCAGAGGAAGGCCACCAGGCAGGTCTGCGCGAGGTCGTGTAAATGTAATTTCGTGTGGACCTGGCTCACAGTACAGTGCTCGGAAGAAGGCACGTCCCATCACCTCCCAAGATTGTCAGGACGTGGTTGAGTATTTAGCACAGAACACCTCATCTTGCTCAGCCACCAGCGCTACTACTAGCACCACTTCCGCTGCATTTGACACTTCGCAAGAATTATTTAGTGGTGAAATCACTGATGCACAGCCATTGTTGTTACAGCCAGATGAATTTTCACCAGCTCATATGTCTGAGTTACGCGGCAACACTATGGATGTAACGTGTCAGGAGGATGAAGGACCTACTGATGGTGCAAGTTTGGATTTGTCTGAGGCAAGCGAAGCTGGGCAGGATGACTACGATGATGACGATGATAGGGATCCTCTGTATGTTCCCAATAGAGGAGATGAAGAGGGGGACAGTTCAGAGGGGGAGTCAGAGAGTAGTAGGAGGAGAGAAGTTGCTGAAAGAAGCTGGGGCAGCTCTTCGTCAGAAACAGCTGGTGGCAGTGTCCGGCACCATGTATCGCCACCTATGTACAGCCAGCCAACTTGCCCTTCAGCATCAGCTGCTGAGGTCCCCATAGTGCCCACTTCCCAGGGTGGCTCAGCGGTGTGGAAATGTTTTAATGTGTGTGCCTCAGATCGGACCAAAGCCATCTGTTCGCTCTGCCAACAAAAATTGAGCCGTGGAAAGGCCAACACTCATGTAGGGACAAGTGCCTTACGAAGGCACCTGGAGAAAAGGCACAAACAGCAATGGGATGGCCACCTGAGCAAAAGCAGCAGCAGCACACAAAAGCAAAGCCACCCTCCTTCTCCTCTTCCTCCTCCATCAGGTGCATTATCTGCTTCTGCCGCTTTCTCCCTTCCACCTTCACAGGCACCCTCCTCCACTCCGCCTCTGCCCTTGAGCGGTTCCTGCTCCTCTGCCCACAGCAGCAGTCAGGTGTCCGTGAAGGAAATGTTTGAGCGGAAGAAGCCAATTTCGGCCAGTCACCCCCTTGCCCGGCGTCTGACAGCTGGCGTGGCGGAACTGTTAGCTCGGCAGCTGTTACCATACCGGCTGGTGGACTCTGAGGCCTTCCGTAAATTTGTGGCCATCGGAACACCGCAGTGGAAGATGCCAGGCCGCACTTATTTTTCGAGAAAGGCCATACCCCAACTGCACCGTGAAGTTGAGAGGCAAGTGGTGTCATCTCTTGCGAAGAGCGTTGGGTCAAGGGTACACCTGACCACGGATGCCTGGTCTGCCAAGCACGGGCAGGGCCGCTACATTACCTACACAGCCCATTGGGTGAACCTGGTGGTGAACGATGGCAAGCAGGGCGCAGCGGACCAAATTGTGACACCTCCATGGCTTGCAGGCAGGCCTCCTGCCACCTCCTCTCCTCCTGCTACATGCTCTTCGCTGTCCTCCTCCTCCTTGGCTGAGTGGCAGTTCTCCTCTCCAGCTACACAGCCCCAGCTCCGCAGGGCCTATGCTGCATGCCAGGTAAGACGGTGTCACGCCATCTTAGACATGTCTTGTCTCAAAGCGGAGAGTCACACTGGAGCAGCTCTCCTGGCTGCTCTTAAGAAACAGGTGGATGAGTGGCTGACCCCGCACCACCTGGAGATAGGCAACGTGGTGTGCGACAACGGCAGTAATCTGCTTGCCGCTTCGCATATGGGGAAGCTGACACACATACCCTGCATGGCACATGTCATGAATCTAGTGGTTCAAAGATTTGTGGCAAAGTACCCTGGCTTAGCGAATGTCCTGAAGCAGGCCAGGAAGTTCTGTGGGCATTTGAGGCGGTCTTACACAGCCATGGCACGCTTTGCGGAAATTCAGCGCAAAAACAACATGCCGGTGAGACGCCTCATTTGCGATAGCCCGACTCGCTGGAACTCGACCCTGCTCATGTTCTCCCGCCTGCTAGAACAGAAGAAAGCTGTGACCCACTACCTCTACAACTACAGTAGAATGAAACAGTCTGGGAAGATGGGGATGTTCTGGCCCGACAACTGGACACTGATGGAAAATGCATGCAGGCTCATGCGGCCGTTTGAGGAGGTGACCAAGCTGGTGAGCCGCAGTGAGGGCACCATCAGCGACTTAATTCCCTACGCTTACTTCTTGGAGCGTGCTGTGCGTAGAGTGGCGGATGAAGCTGTGAATGAGCGTGACCAGGAACCGTTACGGCAGGAACAGGCATGGGACCAATTTTCATCAGACCCAGCTGTTTCCTCAACACCTGCGGCAGCACAGAGGGGGGAGGAGGAGGAAGAAGAGAAGTCGTGTGCAGAAGACGAGTCAGACTCAGAGGATGATGAGCAAGGTGTTTCTTTGGGGGAGGAGGAGGAGGAGGAGGAGGAGGAGGGGACAGCGGCAGGAGAACAACCTCAGCAGGCATCGCAAGGGGCTTGTGCTGCTCAACCTTCCCGTGGTATTGTTCGCGGCTGGGGGGAGGAGGTTGACTTACCTGACGTCACTGAGGGAGAGCAAGAGGAGATGGAGGGTACTGGATCCGACTCTGTGCAGATGTCGTCTTTTATGCTGTCCTGCCTGTTGAGGGACCCCCGTATAAAAAACCTCAAGGGGAATGACCTGTACTGGGTGGCCACACTACTAGACCCTCGGTACAGGCACAAAGTGGCGGACCTGTTACCAACTCACCGGAAGGTGGAAAGGATGCAGCACATGCAGAACCAGCTGTCAACTATGCTTTACAATGCCTTTAAGGGTGATGTGACGGCACAACGCCAGCAAGGTACCACTGCCACTAATCCTCCTCCCGTGTCCACGCAGTCAAAGACAGGACGCTCCAGCGATCTCATGGTGATGTCGGACATGCGGACGTTCTTTAGTCCAACGCCTCGCCGTAGTCCTTCCGGATCCACCCTCCACCAACGCCTGGAACGGCAGGTAGCCGACTACCTGGCCTTAAGTGTGGATGTAGACACTGCTGTGAACAGCGATGAGGAACCCTTGAACTACTGGGTGCGCAGGCTTGACCTGTGGCCAGAGCTGTCCCAATTTGCCATCCAACTTCTCTCCTGCCCTGCCGCAAGCGTCCTGTCAGAAAGGACCTTCAGCGCAGCTGGAGGCATTGTCACAGAGAAGAGAAGTCGCCTAAGTCACAAAAGTGTTAAGTACCTCACCTTTATCAAAATGAATGAGGCATGGATCCCGGAGGGCTGCTGCCCGCCCCAAGACTAAGTCAGTCCCCGCACTCACAGCATCTCTGCCTGCACGCCGTGTGACTGGCTGCCTGGCCTGCCCCAAGAAGACTAAGTCGCTCCCAGTCCTTCCACACAGCATGTCTGCCTGCAGGCCGCTTGACTACCTTCTCCGCCACCACCAACAGGGTCCGGGACTCCAGGCGGATTGCTGAATTGCAGCGGCCGCTGTAATAATTTTTCTGGTGCGTGAACATAACATGACTGCCTAATTTTTCTGGCTGCACTGCGGGCAGCTGCAACAACAAAAGAAAAGGCATGTACATGCGCCCATTCCCCTTCGTGATCATTACCTTGCCGTGGTGAAGGGGCTTGCGTATCACAATGAAGCAATGACCGGCGCCTAGATTAGTGTCTCGGGGGGCACACCCACGATAATAAGGTCGTTGCCTCATTGTGGTCAGACCAAATTTGATCAGCTGGACAGTCACTGTTCTGTCATTCAGCTACATCAGCCAGGCGACCATATGGGCTGTAAAGCCACCAAAACCTGCACTCTCGCCATGGTGCGCACCAGTCCAGCACGGCCGTCACTACACAAACAGCTGTTTGCGGTGCGTTACACGGTGAGTTTGGTGTGTCAGTGTGAAGCAGTACCTTAATTACACTACCTGATTGATGTATACACATGCAAGATGTTTGAAAGCACTTTAGGCCTGTCATTTAGCATTCAATGTGATTTCTGCCCTTAAAACGCTGCTTTGCGTCAAATCCAGATTTTTCCCGGGGACTTTTGGCATGTATCCCACTCCGCCATGCCCCCCTCCAGGTGTTAGACCCCTTGAAACATCTTTTCCATCACTTTTGTGGCCAGCATAATTTTTTTTTTTTTCAAAGTTCGCATCCCCATTGAAGTCTATTGCGGTTCGCGAACTTTAACGCGAACCGAACCTTCCGCGGAAGTTCGCGAACCAGGTTCGCGAACCTAAAATCGGAGGTTCGGCCCAACTCTATCCACAAGTGCAGCCATTAATTTGCTGGGTAGACTTATACTTGAGTCAGAACAAAAATTATGATATAATGAATTGGTTGTGTACTATAGATAATTGGTAGAACATTAGTAGCAAAAAAAAAATATGCACATATTTTTATTTTCAGTTATACAGCTTTTTTTTTTTTTTTTTTTTTATAACATTGCATCAATCTCTAATATTTGCAGTTTACACACTACTCAGCATTCTAAATGTTTTTACAGAACAGGCAGTGAACTTTTGACCTGTCCTAAACTGTTCTCTGCATAAGAAAAAATAATACAGTTCCGATAACAACCTTCAGAAGACAGAGCTCCACTGCGAAGTCGTGGAGCTCAATGGCAATTTGCATAGATAACAACTTAACTCTTCCTATACTGGAAACAATATTAGACTTATGTAACTGATCCTAATGCTTTATTTCTTAGCAACCAACTCATTATATCATAATTTGTTTTCTTCGCTTCAGTGTCTCTTTAAGAGAGTCAAATATTAGAGTCGACTTATACACGAGGTCGATTTATATTCGAGGATATATGGGTAACAAGGAGAAAGACTAACAAGGGAGACAAAATGTATACATTGGTTCAAAACTGTAGATGAAGGTTAAACAAGGATTACTATTTCTTGTGCAGATATAATAGGTTTTAAATGCCATCATTATTTTTAATACTCGTGCTGTTAAGATGGGTTTTAAATGCCATACTTCTTTTTAATTCTTATGCTGGTAAGATAAGTTTTAAATTCCATAATTCTTTTTAGCCTATAACAAACATTGTATGTATCCTGACCAAGTTACTTCGACCAAGTTACTTCGAATCTCTGGTTTATGATATCTCCTCATCACACTGAGTCTGTGACATATGATAAATAAGCAAAAACGTGGTCTTATCTATTTGTCATAAATTAGCTAGCATGCCTGTGAGACCCTCCTGATGTTGTATCCAATTACATTTATTTATGTTAACAGAACAATGTATCTCCTTTTAATGTCCAGTGTATACAAGCTGTGTGTTCTAAATGTCAGTATAAAGAACCAAGTCTGAAGAAGGCTTCATAGCAGAAAACTTACTCTTTCTCTCTAAGTTAGCCAATAAATGGTATCATCTTGATTAAAAACGTATTTCTGTAATTAGCTATCCAATACTTGAAACCCCAGTTGTGATATTGTAGGACTTGTATTATAGAAATGAGCTGGAACTGCCTATTGTATCAAATTATTACAAACTGTGGATTTATGAGAAGAGATTAAATCAACTGTGGCCTTACCAACATGTAATAACATAATGGGCATTTGATGTTACATACATCCTATTTTGATTTACAACCAAAACATAATCTGAATTTAAAGCTGAAACCGCACAGAGGATGCTATGAGCTGGCACCACCGTTAACTGCAGGGTTTCTTTTTTTAACCAAGTCCTTCAAGGACATCAATTCAAATGTTGCACTCCTCTCAACGCTAGGTAAATTATGGGGAAGCCTAGTGGTTTCTCTCCAAGCCAAAGCTGTATGTCGCCAAGCCCGCATGGCGATATTCTTTATACATGTATACAAGACCTGATATTGATATGGCGATCAAGAACATGGAAGAACAGTTGAAACCACTGGTCACAGCTGAGACATTTGCAGAAAAAATACAGGTTGATGAAAATTGTTTATATGTAAAATATCTAAAAAGAAAAAGACTTTTGAGGGAAGAAATTGACTATTTTAACCACTTCAGTACCAGCAGTTTCTGGCGCTTTAAGGATCAGAGACTGCTGGTACAATAAAACGGGCTCACCAACGTTTCGCCACATGAACCCGCTGCTACCGCCAATCCTGTCACTCTCCTGTCGCTAAATCCCACTCGCCCTGCTGTCGCTATGGAGCCAATTTCATTGGCTCCGGACCCTGTGATGACTGTGAGCCAATGACTGACTCACAGTGATCACAGGGTCAGTAGCCAATGAAATTGGTTCCTGACCGGCTCACGGAGCTCGGTTGTCATAGTGACGGCAGAGCAAGTTGCCTGCAGAGATAGGAGAGTGGTGCGATTGGTGGAAGCGACGGGTCTGTGCGGCTCAATAAATGAAATCTACCTCCTAGCAGGGATAACAGGTCCCAAGCAGGGATTAGATTTCAATTAGGCTGACCTGGAAGCCCTTACAGTACAAGGGTACAGCTATGGGCTTAAACATGGGGCTATCCAATGCTAATTTATTTGTTGAGTTGTTTTAAAATGAATTCGTTTACCAGCACCTCAACTTTTATCACCATGGGGTGACATGGCTTTGTTGATTTATTCTATTTTGGAATCGATCAATTTAAAGGATGGGAATAAAGTTTAGAGACAATTAAACACATTTTTTCAGTAGAAAAATGCATATATTTACACATCTCTCAGGGCCGGGCTGGGCCGAGGCATAGGCTGGAGAGGCTCCAGCCTCAGGGTGCAGTGTAAGAGGGGGCGCAAAATTCATTCAGCTGTCATTCCTAATTGTGTTTGAAGCAGAAAGAAATATGAAAATGGGATACATGGCAGTGACTGCAAGCCAGATAACTAGATATTAAGGGGTTGGGGAAGTTGTGGGCCCTGTGGCCCTCTTAGTCTAATAGCAATCAGTGTGTGACGGCTGGGGTGGAGGGATGGAGGGGCGCACTTTGGGGTCTCAGCCTTGGGTGCTGGAGGACCTTGTCCCAGCTCTGTACATCAGTCCTGAAAGAGGGACACATGGGAAAGAAAGAAGGACAGAGATCCCAAAGAGGGACTGTCCCTCCAAAAGAGGGACAAGCTGTGAGCTATGTTTGTAGGGTTCCTCCAGGGTGAAAAGGCTGAGAAAGAATGTTCTAATTCACACGAAAATTATATAGATTGGAAGTTGGCCAATCAAAATCCTCAGAAACTGCATATGATTTGACCAATTCCACGTGGCACACGATATATACACAAGCCACAATTATTTGCATCTCATTGCCCATCTTTAATTAAGGCTATGGAAGATGGATACAAACTCATCAGTCTAATTTCACTTTAGGTTTGTTTTTTAACAGGCAGCAGAAAGGGATCCCAGCATGCAGGATTCTGACATTTGGCTTGTGATGGGAGGAATTGGCCCTGGCTGGTACACGTGGCAAGGCTGGCTATCAGGACACCCACGAGGTAGGTACAAGGAGGACACTAGAGGCTGTGATGTGCAGAATCCCCAGCAGGGGTGGCAGTCAGGAAGGAGGAATCCAGCACGCAGGCTGACAGATCCTCCCCTCCTCCTCCTCCTCCCCCCATCACCAGAGCATGGCAAGCAGCTTCTCCTCCTCCTCACATGTCTCCCCAGCCACTTCCGCCCAGCGCGCGGCCTCGCTCTGGCGCCCGCGTGACGTCATCATGGGAGCGCTCTATCAGGTGGCTGCGCCAGCAGGTCAATCCCCCTTCCGGCGGAAGCAGTCCTCCTTGCGTCGCCCCCAAGCTTCCGCTTCTGGGTCCCCGGGCGCAGTGAGTGAGGTCGGTGGTGTGAGCGGCGGCGGCCTCCTCCTGTGGGCGGCGGGTGCCATGGCGGAGCTGGTGCCGGGACAGAGCGCGGCTCCCGTGGGGATGAAGGCCGAGGGACTCGCGGACGCGCTGCACCACCGGGTCCGGCAGGTGAGGCCGGCCGTGTCCGGGGAGGGGAGCAGGCCGCAGCTCAGCCCTGGAGGGGGGAGGGGAGGGAGACGTGCTATACTATACCTGGGGAAGGGGGGTGGTGGTCTGCTCTACCTGAGGCCTTATCCTGGGCCCGGCCCCTCCCCCCCACCCCATATTTTCCCTAAATCTTACTCCTGACTCCATGCTTATTAACATGTCATCGCTGCCACCCTCACACAGCCAGCACTCCTACTCAAGTCTGACCTGCAGAACTAGCACTCTATCTCCTCCAGTTAGGCTCTGACCTGTAGAGGTGACACTCTTGTGCCCCCCAGTTAGGCTCTGACCTGTAGAGGTGACACTCTTGTGCCCCCCAGTTAGGATCTGACCTGTAGAGGTGACACTCTTGTGCCCCCCAGTTAGGATCTGACCTTTAGAGGTGACACTCTTGTGCCCCCCAGTTCAGAATCAGATTTATTTCGCCAAGTACAACGGGGGTTGTACCCGGAATTATTTTTGGCTCATACAGGGTCGGAGATGGTACAACACATACGTGCAATCCAACACATACAATCAGGTACAGTATACACAGTAAAACATCTACCTATATATACATAATGCACATAACCATAGTGAAAGGACGCGTGGGTAAGTCTGGAGTGCTATGTGAGGGGAGCAGCCTGCCAACTATCGACGGCGCTCGCTCGCTCCACAGCAGTTCCAGATGCCCCGCAGTGTGTCCTGAAAAAGAGTGGATAGAGAAAGAGAGAGAGATAGAGAGAAGGGATAGCTAAAGAGAGACAGAGGAAGGAGAAGGAGCCAAGGCAAGAGTAGGGAGATAGAGGCAGAGGCCTTTTAGGGCTGCAGATTGAGAAACACCCCTAGTACCCGCAATCAGTCCAACAGTCCATCCCTATGGTTAGGATCTGACCTGTAGAGGTGACACTCTTGTGCCCCCCAGTTAGGATCTTACCTGTAGAGGTGTCACTCTTATGCCCCCCAGTTAGGATGTCACCTGTAGAGGTGACACTCTTGTGCCCCCCAGTTAGGATGTCACCTGTAGAGGTGACACTCTTGTGCCCCCCAGTTAGGATGTCACCTGTAGAGGTGACACTCTTGTGCCCCCCAGTTAGGATGTCACCTGTAGAGGTGACACTCTTGTGCCCCCCAGTTAGGATGTCACCTGTAGAGGTGACACTCTTGTGTCCCCCAGTTAGGATCTGACCTGTAGAGGTGACACTATTGTGCCCCCCAGTTAGGATCTGACCTGTAGAGGTGTCACTCTTGTGACCCTGAGTTAGGATGTAACCTGTAGAGGTAACACTCTTGTGCCCCCCAGTTAGTATCTGACCTGTAGAGGTGACACTCTTGTGCCCCCAGTTAGGATGTGACCTGTAGAGGTGTCACTCTTGTGCCCCCCAGTTAGGATCTGACCTGTAGAGGTGTCACTCTTGTGACCCCCAGTTAGGATGTGACCTGTAGAGGTAACCCTCTTGTGCCCCCCCCAGTTAGGTGACCCTCTTGTGCCCCCCAGTTAGAATGTGACCCTCTTGTGCCCCCCCCCCCATTAGGATGTGACCTGTAGAGATGACACTCTTGTGCCCCCCCAGTTAGGATGTGACCTGTAGAGGTGACACTCTTGTTCCCCTCCAGTTAGGATGTGACCCTCTTGTGCCCCTGAGTTAGGATGTAACCCTCTTGTGCCCCCCAGTTAGGATCTGACCTGTAGAGGTGACACTCTTGTGCGCCCCCCCCCCCCCCCCCCACTTATGATCTGACCTGTAGAGGTGACACTCTTGTGTCCCCCACTTAGGATCAGGGCTGTGGAATTGGAGTCGGGGCAATTTTGGGCAGTTGGAGTCGGAGTCGTTGAGTTCATAAACTGAGGAGTCGGATGATTTTTGTACAAAATCCACAGCCCTGTTAAGTATTAGGCTAAGGAGTCGGAGCCATTTTGAGTATCCGAAGTCGTGAGTCTCGGTTTCATAAACTGAGGAGTTGGAGTCGGAATATTTTTGTCCCGACTCCACAGCCCTGCTTAGGATCTGACGTGTAGTGGTAGTGCACTTAAATCCCCCAATTAAAATCTTACCTGGAGATCTAGAGCTCGTATGCCCTTCCCACTCACCCCTCACCAGTTAGGCTTACGTCTGTAGAGGTGACACACATCCCCCAGGTGGTATCTTACCAGTAGAGGTGACACTCTTGTGTGCCCCAGTTAGGATCTAACCTGTAGAGCTAGTGTGATTATGACCCCTAGCTAGGATCTGACCTGTAGAATTTGTGCTTGTATCCCCCCCCCCCAGTTAGGATTTGATGTGTAAAATTGATTCTTACATTCCTTAGGATCTGACCTGTAGAATTCATGCTTGTATGTCTCCCAGTTAGCACCTGACCTGTAGGGTTGATTCTTACATTCCCTCAGTTAGGATCGGACTTGTAGAGTTAATGCTCGTTTGTCCCTTAGTTAGGATCTGACTTGTGGATCTAGTGCTGTTGTGACCCCAAGTTAGGATCTGACCTGTAGCGATAGCACTGCTTCTTTTCTGCCTTACAGAATTAAAGCCTTGTTCACACATTCGATTTTGATTGGTCAATGACTTGCCAATTTTACCTTCTCCATGTCATTTAAAGGCCAAAGGATTTTAAATACTATGGGCAGATTGTGCAGATTAGTTAATACTATATGAAAATTATTAAATTTTGCAATCAAAGTTGGGTGTGTGTACCGGGCTTTAAACTCTGTCTCCCCCAGTTAGTAACCAATCTGCAAAACTAGAGCTATACCCACTCTTATTAGTGTTAAGGCAGCCATTTCCTACAGATTTTTCCCACGTGTCCAATTAGACTTTCCATCAAAAATTGCTTAGAGAAAGAGAATTGGTCAAAAATGTTGGGGCATGAGACCGTCATCTCTTCTACCCTCTTTATAGTAATAGAACACGTCAATAAGCTTTAGCCTGACCATAGTTTTGTAGGTTACATGCCCCCAAAACTGCCGCCAAAGGGATAGAATCGCCATCTCTATTGGCAATAATCTGTAGACGTGTGCATATCTTCAAGGAATATTGAGTTTGGGGTGGGCGGTCATATTCACTTACCTGGCGCTTCTTCCAGCCCCTGCTGTCTGTTAGGTTCCTCACTGTAGTTCCAATCCCCTCCATGGTGTCGCTTTTGCGCTAGTATGGTTGAAGTGAGCCAGTGAGAAAGTCCATAGGGCAATTCTGCTGATGTGATTGGGCGAACAGCACCCCTTCCCACTGCTAGGCTTCAGATAGATTGTAGAAATAATACTCCATAGTTATATGGCCAAGTGGGATGCTTTAAGTTGTAGTAGTTTGTCATTGGAGATCTGTTCCCTATGGGCTTTCACGCTGGCTCACCTCAATAATGCCCTGCTGGGCCCTCCATAAGATCTAAATGGCAACCAGTGTTGGAGGCTACTGCATGGGCCCATCCCTGTGCCTTCTCGATTGTGCTCCTGTGGACAGTTCACAAAGACTTATACTGCGCATGCGCAGAATGTTTCTGTCCTCTGAAGTGTTATTGAGGAAGCATATGGGTTGGAAAGAACTGGGTACAGCATCTTTCGGAGCGGACATTGACACCCTGGAAAGGATCGGAACTACGGCTAGGGACTTGATAGACTGCAGGGGGTGTAAGAAGCCCTAGGTAAGTAAATCTTAATCCCTCCTCCCAATATTCCTTTAAAGGACAACTGACATGAGAAGAACATGGAGTCTGCCATCTTTTTATCCTTTTACCAGTTGCCTGGCTATCCTGCTGCTCTCCTTTGCTGCAGTAGTGTCTAAATAAAGGTGGCCATACATTAGGCGACTTGGCCGATTGACCATTAAATTCGATTATTATAATCAAATGAAAATCAGTACCGCCAAGTATATGCCCGACCGACGAAGCAACCGATTGGGGCCCCGAACTTAAGCGCATAGTCAATTGCGCATGCTGCAAGATGTTGCTCGATTGGGTGTGCGGCGGGTACAGAGTGCAGTTTCTGGATGATCGCAATGAAACCCCCGGCACTGTGGCCCGTGCATGTAACACATTACCTTTCTGCCGCCTCAACTTGTCCGAGTTCTCCGTCCGAATTCCGCTGTCTACACGCGCGCCCCACGTGGTTTCCTAGTATGTCTCTCAGACACGACGCACACTCCACTTGTCATACACACGCGGCACATGGTTGCCTATTAACGTGGCCGCGTGTGTATGACACTAGTGGCCACGTTACTAGACAACCACGTGGCGCGTGTGTATGGAGTGTGCCCGGAGCCTGCAGGGACTAGCGGAGGCGGCGGAAAGATAATTATACATAGCACCTGGGGGACATTTTCATTAGAGGGGACAGCGGCTGATTCCCAAGAGATTTCAAGCTGAAATGGATTGGTAATTGTCTTGTGGTGTATGGGCAGCTGACAGATCTCTCTCATCTGATTCGATAAGAGAGAGATTTGTCTCTTGGTCGAATCTGTCCATACATCGCTAGATGTAGGGCTACCTTAACACCAAAAGCAAGCATGCAGGTAATCTTGTCAGCTATGACAATATCAGTTGCGTATCATGGAGAGAATCCGAAGACATAACAAATGTTGGTTCTGAAACATGCCTAAAGAAGAAACTTAACATTCTTGAGAGCTTGCAAAGAAATCTTGTACAGTCATTCGAACAATAATTTCAGAAACACATGAAATGCTGCATTCTTTTTCAGGGGCTATGGCTAAAAGTATTAGGGCCCATTCACACTTGAGCGTTTTGCTGGCGATTTCGGCAAAACGCTCAAACACTAGCGCTACTGAAAGCGCTAGTGTAATTAAACCCTATGGGCCCGTTCTTACTTGGGCGATTTGCCCTAATCGCCCAAAATCGCGAAACGCAAATGCGCCGCCTGCACCATTTTCAGGCGATCGCGTTTCAGTGCTACAGAAGCGCTAAACGCGATCACGGAAAAATCGCTGAAGTGTTCAGTGTTTTTTCCGCTGAAAGCGCCGGCGTTTTGCGCTTTCATGTGTAAATGGGCCCTTAGAGACAGAGTATCAGCAGGACAGCCAGGCAATTGGTATTGTGTAAAAGGAAATAAATATGGCATCCTCCATAGCCCTTTCATGTCGGTTGTCCTCTTTTACGCGAGAATGGAATGTTAAGTTTTATTACGTTCTGTAAATCAGGTGATTGCATTACAATCTGCCATCATTTTTAAATTGTTAAAAATGATCACATTGAAATATAACCATAGCCATATGTACAGAGTTAGTTTCTTCTTCCTTGGCCAGTGCATTACCTGCAGAGCTAGTGCCGAACGCCACTCTACAAATACTAACCTCTTCCACCCGTCAAGCTATTGTCTGACCTGACACTACTCCATCCCTCACAGCAAAATCTAACCCATCTCCTCATCCACCAGTTTCCTGACCTGCATAGCTGACTGTTCATCTCCCACAAGCAATATGACTCACACAACTAATGCTGCATTCCTCTAACCAATGTCTGACCTGCGGAGCTGGCACTCCATTTCTCCTCCCGTGTCTGTGAAGTGACATGTTTGAACCAACCATGATGTGTAGATGTAGTGGAACTGCCAATGGTAGCAATTTGTAGCCTGTCAGTATTTGCTGAATCTTGGAGCTTTCTAACTGCAAAGTAGCCACTCTCCTAGACTGACCTTCTGAGCTTGCACTCTTCAGCTACAGCACTGTAACCTCCTTGCCTGCCTCAAGAACTGAGCTTCCTCACCTCTGCACTAACTTGCACGCATCTCTGTGTGGACTGGTAGAAGGTGTGGGCATCCTTTCGGCGTCTAGATGTTGTGGACCTGCAAAAATCCTAACCTTGATAGCCTGTCAATGAGCCTGGGACTTATTGTTCTCCAACAAGAAGGCCACTGGTTGTCAGCAGAGCTTACAATTACCATCTGCTTTTTACCGCTTGTCTCAAGGTTGCAACTTTCTCAACTGTTTGCGGAGCTGCCCTTCTGTCCGGTTAGGGCTTAATGTTGTAGAACTACAAATCCCAGCATTGCACAGCAGCCAGCTGTCAAAGTACGCACTTGTTAACTCCTCAGCATCTTGAGAGCCTCTGCCTTGCCTACCTTTTGGATTATAGACTAACCATTTCATCTCCCTTTGGCTGTCTTTACACCTTCCACCTGGGACACGCGGCTCCTCCTCCTCTCTCTACTTCTCACTTCTCTTTTTTTGAAAATTTAATATATCATGGACTGCTGTGATTGCTATACTGACAAATTCTGTCTCGTATTAACTAATAAAGTTTTTTTATATTTTAATGTGAATGTTTTTCCCCTTTCTCTTACCTGCTTCTGCTTTCTTTGTAATGATAGTGCTAATAATGTGTTTTATTGCATAGAGAACTTGCTAGTTGAAAATGATGGCGTCTGGCGTAATAGATAAAAATTTGAATTCTTAAAGGACTTACGAGGCCAAATTAGTGGAAAAAGTTAATTACCTGCATAATCTTTTACGGCACGAAGGGCGCCGTCCGCGTCCTCCGTGCCGATCCGCCGGGTCCCCCCGCTCATTAGCCCCCCGGGCCGGCTCCCGACCCCACGGCCCGGGTCGTGCTCCCCTGCCTTTCCCAAAATGGCCGCTTGCTCTGGCCGCGGCTGCGCAGTCCGCATAGCCACGAGTGCAGCTGCGCAGCTCTAGGGCCAACCCCCCGATCCACGCTACGTAGCGTGGATCGGGGGGTTTTCCCTAGAGCTGCGCAGCCGCACTCGCGGCTATGCAGACTGCGCAGCCGTGGCCATTTTGGGAGAGGCAGGGGAGCCCGACCCGGGAGGGGCTAATGAGCGGGGGGACCCGGCGGATCGGCACGGAGGGCGCGGACGGCGTCCTCCGTGCCGTAAAAGATTATGCAGGTAATTAACTTTTTTCACTAATTTGGCCTTGTAAGTCCTTTAAGAGAGCTATTGCATGTTTAACCCTTTAGCAGGCTTGCGAGTTCTCCAGGCCAATTTATTTTAGCACATTTTTTTTATTTGTTACATTTCCCTGCTTCTAATTAGTACTGCTGTAATGTGTATTTATGGTAACTTATCACTAGGGGCAATAACAGAGGACTTCTGCTTTCAGTTTCTATATTTTCTGCTAGTAGAGAGGTCAAAGCACTCCCAAGAATGTACAGCATAACTAGTTCTGGCGACTGAGGTTAAAAGCAGTGCACTTATCTCCATCAGGATAACTATGGAAGTGTTTGGAGAGTCTAGAATTATGTAGCATTATCTAGAATTAATGTAAAGAGCTGTGTGCAGTCTTTGTAGATGGGGGTTAGAGGGATCCCGCGATCCAAGTTTTCAATGCAATTTTCCTGAGCTTTTTTTTAATTATTATTTTTAAAGTACATATTTACAGGTTTCTAAAAAATACATTAAAGCCCAACAAAACTCAAAACTGACAGACGCTAATTCAAACAGCAATCTGGATTTAAAAAAATGCAAGCCGTGTATATGTTACGGCCAGAACCCGAAGTTTGGCCAGAACTAGAAGTGGCCGGCCACTTCGGGTTCTGGCCGGCCAATGTGCGAACTGGCCGCTGCGCTGCGGCCAATGTGAGAAATGCAACAATTCCTGTAAGGTTAATGTGATGTTGTGGCCGCAGCGCAGCGGGCAAATGTATCACACATCTTACTTTATTCAATGACATTAAGCCGCCCGGCTTTTTCTCTGCCTCTCTCCTCCCCCCCGCCTCTCTCTCTCTCCTCCCCCCGCCTCTCTCTCTCTCTTCTCTTATGGGCAGCCGGGCGGGGACACGCGTGTCCCTCCGGAGTCGTTCGTCGCGGCAGGGGAATCCTGCCGTTCTTGCAGAGCGGGTGCTGGCAGAAGCGATGTCTGCAGCCTCCCCGCTCTGCTCTCCTGCCGCGACGAACGACTCTCCTGGACACGCGTGTCCCCCGCCCGGCTGCCCATAAGAGAAGGAAGAGAGAGAGGCGAGGGGAGGAGAGAGAGGCGAGAGGAAGAGAGAAAGCGGGGAAAAAGCCGGTCGGCTTAATGTCATTGAATAAAGTAAGATGTGTGATACATTTGCCCGCTGCGCTGCGGCCACAACATCCCATTCACTTTACAGGAATTGTTGCATTTCTCACATTGGCCGCAGCGCAGCGGCCAGTTCGCACATTGGCCGGCCAGAACCCGAAGTGGCCGGCCACTTCTAGTTCTGGCCAAACTTCGGGTTCTGGCCGTAACATATATATGGGATTGAAGTGCTGGGCAGGATAGCTTTTCAGAAATCAAATGTGCTTTGAAACTGCATTAGACATTGTGATACTTTCTTTCCACTCTGGGCAGTTCAAGAACAGGTGCTAACCTAAAGTACCGTAGCTCTCACAATTTCTGTACTAAAACTGTAAACATGAGGAGGTGGGGCCTAGTACTTTACAGGAAGTAGGTGTAAGACCTCATCTCATGGTTATAGAAAAAGAACAGGCCTTAAAGAGACACTGAAGCAAAAAAAAATTATGATCTAGTGAATTGGTTGTGTACTATGAATAATTACTAGAAGATTAGTAGCAAAGAAAATATTCTCATACTTTTATTTTCAGGTATATAGTGTTTTTTTCTAACATTGCATCATTCTATAATATGTGCAGATTACACAACAACTCAGCATTCAAAATGAGTCTTTCAGAGCAGTCTGTGAAGTAATGACCTCTCCTCTAGCAGAGGAAAAGTAAATAGTCCAGGAACAGTTGAGATAATAAAAGTCAGATAACAGCCCTCTTCACGACTAAGGGCTGGTTCAGACGGACGCTTGCAGAGCGTTTACAGCCAGCGTTCGGGCCTTGGTGTTAAAAGCTCCCATTCAAGTGAATGGGAGCGTTTGTACCAAGCTTTCAAGCGCGTTTACACAAGCGCGGCGTTTGGGTCCCAATTTTCCCTGGCGTTCAAGGAGCCCCTGGAAGCTACATGTAGCTTCCAGGGGCGGTTAACCGCGACGGCTAATATCCCCCTAGGGGAAGGAAAAACGCGACCGCATCCAAACGCAACACGAACGCTGCTGAAAGCCCACGAACGCAACGCCTCCAAACGTCCATCTGAACCAGCCCTAACGGAGAGCTTAATGTCTTGTTTGCATAGAGATAACAACTGGAGTTTCTCAACTCTTCCTGTACTGGAAACAATTACACTGATGTATCTGATCTTAATGTTTTATTTCTTAGCTGTGCTACACATACAAATCATAATATCATCATTTTTTTTTTTGCTTCAGTGTCTCTTTAAAGGTAACGGATAAGGGATCCGTTACAAATAATTTTTCTATATTCAAAGTTTAATCTCTGAAGGTGATAATTTACACTGTTTAATATGATTGCTTTCAGAATTTGCTTTGCCCAGTTTTGACTTTAGTTGGGCTTTGAAGGAAAACGAGCAATATAGAAGATGTCATTGATGCTGACTGAAAAAGTTTTACTTGCCTGTCTGTCGTGCTGTTCCACTGCTACGTACACTTGGTGCATTCTTTCTTAAGAGACACTGAAGCGAAAAAAGGGTGATTTGTATGTGTAGTACAGCTAAGAAATTAAACATTAAGAGCAGAGACATGAGTCTAATATTGTTTCAAGTACAGGAAGAGTTAAGAAAATCCACTTATCTATGCATAAGAGCCATTGAGCTCCATGACTGTCAGTCACTGTATTTTATTTTTCTCTGCAGAGAAGGGTTCAAAAGTTCACTGGCCTGCTCTGTAAAATCCTTTAGAATGCTGAGTAGTGTGTAAACTGCAAATATTAGAGAATGATGCATTGTTATAAAAAACACTATATAACTGAAAATAAAAAATGAGTATTTTCTTTGCCTTTCTAGTAATTATCCGTACTACACAACCAATTCATTATATCATAATTTTTTCCCGATTCAGTGTCTCTTTAAACCAGGTATGTCCCACTCCAGTCCTCAACAGTTGAGGCCCACAAACTTTTTTTGGGGGGGAGGGGGGGGGGGCACAGCTCACATGAATTGATGGAACTGAATCAGGAAGGATCAAGTAGAACACTTTTCTCCCTTTCTCAGTCCATCCTAAATACCGGCATGGATATGGCTCTTGAGGACTGGAGTTGAACATCTGTGCTTTAGACTATCTGCTGCACGTACAGTTGGCTCCTTTCAGCGATACATCTGGAAAATTCCTAGCCAGTTGCTATTTGTAGTTCCCAGCTGAAATGTGTGTTGTCCCCCTCCCCTCTCCATATGATTGAGCTTGCTGCTCATTGATGAGTCTGTGGAATGATCATCTGCAAACTGGCTACCAAATTAGACAAGACCATTCCGAACAATTTGAGGCCTCTGAAATCTATTGTGTACGTAGCTTGTAGGACAAATGCTATGAGGTGTTATTGGATTGGGCGTTAAATAGGAGTAACATTTTGGTCCTGCATAGAATCGGTTGCTGAATTTTAAACACAGTCCCAAGCCAGTTTATTTAAAGGAGTTTGGAGATAACAGGAATAGCACGCTGTTCTATTATATATTTAAACACAAAAGGATACCTGAAAGAGGCAGCTTATCCATCTTAAAGGGAACATGAGATGAGAGGGATATGGAGGCTTATCTATTTCCTTTTATACAATGACAGTTGTCGTGGAGTCCTACCAATCCTTTGCTTTTAATGCACATAGGTACACACCATACAATTTTCTGGCAGATTTACCTGCCAGATCGATTGTTTCCAACATGTCCGATCTTAATTTCGATAATTTTTTCTGATCGTTTTTTTCGGTCGATTTTCGTTCAGTTCTCTGAAAATTCAGATGGGACATGTTGGAAACTATTGTTCTGGCAGGTCATAGGATGTGCAAAGATAGATTTTTATGCTCCAGAAATAGTGGGCTTTTTAGCAATATTTCAAAGCAAGGAAAAACAGTCAGACTGATAAGTTATGCAGATAGTTCTATTTATCATCTCCCAGCTTTCCTTTAAAGGATACCTGAAGTGAGTGATATGGAGGCTGCCATATATATTTCCTTTTAAACAATTCCAGTTGCCTGGCATATTGCTGATTTTTCATGCATCAGTAGTCTGAATCACACACCTAAAACAAGCATGCAGCAAACCCAGTCAAACTTCTAACTTCTGATCTGGATGCTTGTTTGACTAAATGTATTAGAGGCAGAGGATCGTCAGGACAGCCAGCCAATGTGCATTGTTTAAAGGAAACCATAGATGGTGTGAAAGAAGAAAAATATACATACCTGGGACTTCCTCCAGCCCCCTCCAGGCTGATCCCTCCCTCAACGTCATCCTGCGCGGTCTGGATTGCCTGTAATTGGCCCCAGAAAGTCCTCCAGTCTGGGGCGTACTTCGCATGCACGGCCACTCGTGTCCCCGTCCGATGAACTGCGCCGACTGGCCCTGACAAGACTTTCTGGGGCAAATCATGGATGGTCCAGACAGTGCAGGACTGTAGTGAGGGAGCGATCAGCCTGGAAAAAAGCCCCAGGTATTTATATTTTTTTTTCTTTTCGCACCATGTTAGGTACACCTTAAAGAGGAACTCAAGTGAACATTTTTACTGTTGGCAGGTGATGTGGCTGCTGCATGTTTTTTGGGCAGTTGGAGACAGCTATAAACAGCTATTTCCCACAATGCAACAAGGTTTACAGACAGGTAACTTCCAAGAGCATGTACTTTTCTTGTGGGAGGGGTTTCACCACAATATCAGCCATACAGAGCCTGCTGATGATCCGTTTGTGAAAAGGAATAGATCTCTCATGTAAAAGGGGGTATCGGCTACTGATTGGGATAAAGTTCAATTCTTGGCCGGAGTTCCTCTTTAAAGAGACTCAGAGATTAAGTAACATAATAGATTTATACATACCTGGGGCTTCTTCCATCCCCATCAGCATGGATCACTCCCACACCGCTGTCCTCAGCCTTCTGTATCGCTGGTACTGGGTCCAGTAACTTCAGCCAGTCTGAGCAAGCGCAGTGCCCTCCCTCCGTATTGTGCAGGCCATGCGTAAGGCAGGCGCCGGAGAGACAACGTTACGGGACCCGGTACTGGCGATCCAGAAGGCTGAGGACGGCGGCGTGGGAGCGATCCGTGCGCATGGGGCTGAAGGAAGCCCCAGGTATGTATAAAACTATTGTTACTTCATATCTGAGTCTCTTTAAGGTGTACCTAACATGGTGTGAAAGGAAAAAATTATAAATACCTGGGGCTTTTTTCCGTCGCTCCCTCACCACCGTCCTGCGCCATCTCTTTAAAAGTATATACATATGCCAGCCTTCATATCTCTCTCGGGTCAGTTGTCCTTTAATACCTTCTGAATCCCTGATCTTAACATTCATGCAGATCAGGTATTCTGGCTGACATGTAGAAGCCTAAGGACCGTTTCCACTACGTTGATCCGATTGTAATGCAGCTTATTGAAATCGGTAAACTGGGGTCTGATTCACACGTGGAGAGAAAAAACTGATGGCATGCAGCACAAAAAAAATTCCGATGCGTCTATCGTCACAGTTGTGCCGGTATCATGTCTCACAGGATACATGCTGTTCTCCATGGAAACAGGCCCTACAGATCAGCTTTACAGTTCAGTCTGTGTAAACCCCGCCCCATTTACACCTTTGATATTAATAGGACACTGCTCTGTTGACCACTGAGAAATACCAATAGACAGTTGGGTTTTTTATTTGACTATAAAAGTGTCTACTACAGATACCTTCTATCACAGGGAGGTTCTGTACAGACACAGGTGAATCTTATGTGCTAGCTACACTGGGTGTCTGCACCTCTGGGTGACATTGTAAAGCAATGTGAAAATGTACTCTAAAATTAGCAAGCGTAATGCTTGCTGCTCCTAAAATGCTCAATAAGACACCATGTATGTCTCCATTCCTTTGTGTAATTCCCGTTCCTTGCTATGTGCGGTTTATGAACCTGTGCATGCTCAATGCAGAAGCACTCATCACTTGCTCACATTTACTGGGCATGCATCCTTTGTAAGCTAGCGCATGCCTAGTGTGTGTATGCCGTGCATGGCCTAGGGCTCGTCAAGAGTATGGAAATTCACTAAATACACACATCATAATCGTATCTGGAATAGGTGGGACAGTGGAGGCCACAAACAGCTGTAAGGGTAGGAACCCACTAGCAGCGATGGGCTTTTGAGTTGAAAGCCACTCGAATTTTAAATTGTAATGAGGCTTAATTAAGGCAGGCGTGAGCATGGGAGACGAGGGGTTACTTACCCAGAAGTCCGTCGGGCTCCTAGGCGATACGCCTAGGAGCCCGACGGACTTCTGGGTAAGTAATGCGATACGCCCCACTTGCACGCAACCTATGGGATGCACTTCCTCCTTCAAGCCGGAAGGAGGAAGTACTGTAGTGAGTTGTGGAATGCGTCCCATAGGCCATGTGCGAGTGAAATGCATAGGAGCCTGATGGACTTCTGGGTAAGTAACCCCTTGTCTCCCATGCTCACACCTGCCTGAAGCCTCATTACTATTTCAAATTTGAGTGGCTTTCAACTCGAAAGCTCATCGCTGCCCAGTGCCCACTAGGGCATATTTGGCAGCATTTTGGGATCGCCAGCAATTACTGTCGATTCCCAAAAACGATTTGCCAATGAAAGTGGGGGGAACCCATTAGTGCGATTGCGATTAGGGGTAATAACAGTCGCAGGACATGCAGCATTTTGAGCGCGTTCGCGCTCAATGCAAAGTATATAAGCGCTGCATAAATCGCTTATCAAAGTCATTAGGAGGCTTCGGAAAGTCGAGTGCTCCTGAAGACGGGCGGCTCCGTACTGTCCTCTCTCGCGTGCTCACGCATGCGCAGTGCAGAACTGTTCATCTTCGGGAGCATTCCTGAAGACTTCCAAAGCCACCCACTATGGGTAATTCAAACGGGGGTGACATCGCTGGAATGCAGGGATCGGGAGAAGGGCGGGAAAGCTCTATAGGACCCAGAGCCTTCTCTCTATAGGTGGGTATCTGATTTTGTATTTATTTATTTTTTTAAGCTTGAAGCGAACCTGAGATGGTTCACTAGCGCCTATTTATACTTACCTGGGGCTTCCTCCAGCCCCATGAGCACCGTAGCTTCCCTCACCATCCTCTTCTTTCCCTCCATTCTGCTGCTATGCCCCTCCGTTCTGCCGGGCAGTTACGGACTTCTGCCGATGCACGGGCGTGCGCGCACCCCTCGTTGTGCGCCCACGGCCTGAACTGCACAGTAGTACTGCGCAGGGGCAGAACGCTCCGGAATGCAGGAAGCGTGGCAGGGGCTCGGCGGCGGCAACTGACCAGATTACCGGGAGCCGTGGCACCAGAGCGGAGGGGCCAAAGAGTATGGTGAGAAAAGCCACGGTGCTCATGGGGCTGGAGGAAACCCCAAGTAAGTATAAATAAGGGCCAGTTTACTATGTTAGGGTTCACTTTAACACTAAAGATAAAAAGAACAAGGGTGCGCTCCTATGGTGCATTAACTTTATTTTCTGGTATCATGCAACAAACAATTGCACTTACATTGAATGTGCAAGTATTGCACATGTAGGGGGCCGCCAGCGAGTCTCTCCCACTTCCTGAGCCTGGCCAGGGCTTCAGGATCCGTGTGCGATGTTAGGCTGGTGGACTGGAGACAACCGCCGGCTCCTACTCCTTTCGGCAAGCCGTCTATTCGTCACAATGTGTTTCGGCGCTTAGCCACGCCTTCACTTTAACACTAGCTTTATTAAAGCTTAGTTTTGATTTTGCATAAAAACTTTGTCAACAAAAAAAAAATGCCTCTATTCCTTACCTGGGTACACACTTCTGACTACTTCTGCATGGCAGAGATTGGGACACAGTCACTTAGGTGACAGTTCATAGCAGAGGCACACACACACCTCTTAAACTAGCAACGCATTCTATCAGTATGGATAGCGGCAGAGGGACTATGTGGGGTGCACAACAGAGGGGGCGGGGCGAGGGAGAGAACAATATCACCAGGCTGCATTTGGGTGGGATGATGTGGCATGCTGAACCTCTGTTGTACACACACTAGAGTCGCACTCAAGGCAGTCTTTAGTGGCGTCCTTAGCAACCTTCACCTGCTTGCTCAGGTGTAGAGAGAATGAGAACCTGCAGAGAACACAGGTGTGTACAGTGCATGGGTACATGCTGAGAACACGTGTGCATGTAAAGAGCATGGGTGCATAGTGCACACATCTATAGAGTGCAGGTTATTGAAGAGAACACGTGTGCCTGAACAGCCTGTGTGCAGTGTGATAAACGCATGCATTTGTATAGCATATGCGTACGTACAGAGTGCGTGGGTCCTTACAAGAGTGAATAATAATTGCGCTCATGTCACATGTTAAACTGTTGTAGCACGTTGCTGGAGCTATTTAGTTTTCAGTGTAGTTTATTATCATAATAAAGCCCCCTTGGATATATCATAATTATGTTGCATTTTGCGTATAGAGGTGAGAGTAATTTCATGGTCCTGGGAAGCCACGCCTCCTGCTGAATGATATCCTTTCAGGGCCCTCTGCATCAAGTAGGGGCGTGGCTTCAGACTTTTTTTTTCTGTAGGGTTGAGGTTGTTGTAGAGATGCATCATTAGAATGTACTATTACTTGCACATAAAATACCTGTGGTTGATGAGCTTTAACATCTCTCTGTAGCCAGCTGTCTGACTCATACTATTGGAATGAGTCAGAGATATGTGTTATCAGACAATAGAATGTTTGGGTTCCCCTTGGGAAGAAGCTGGAGATGTAAAGCTGGGTCTACACGGCACAATGTGTCTTTTGAATCGAGCTGCTGATGCGGCTCGATTGATAAGATCCGACAGGTCCGATCTCGCCGTGGCCGATTCCCCGCGAGCGGAGAATCGAGCAGAAGATAAGTGGCGCCGGCGGGAACGAGGGGGGAGCGAATCCAACGCACACGGGAACGCGGCGGGGATGTGGCAGAGTAGTTTAGCCGCTGGATCGCTCCGTGTATACCTTACATAAAACACCTTTCTTTAGCTCGTTTAAACTCCAGCTATGACACTCAGGATAAAAAGGCCATTGTTTAGCAATATGTAGAATCCTATAGCAAGCAAGACAAATTATTTTTTTCAATTATTGCCATAACAGAAATAACTAGAAGTTAATTTTATTTAAATGAAACTCCACTATTGCTGAAGCAAAATACATTTCCTGAGCTTATCTGTATATATTGCAGGAAGTAAAGTTAATGTAAAGCGCCCTGGAAACAAGTCAGATAACTTTTATATACTCGCATATAAGCCTAATTTTTTTTAGCACAAAAAATGTGCAAAAAAAAGTTACCCACTCTGCTTATATGCGAGTCAGTGGAGGCGAACAGATAGTGGAGCAGGTTTTGTTACTGACAGAGGAGCATAAGGATCATGCACTAGTGATCCTGCTCTTGCCAGCTGGCTCCCTGCTTTGTCAATGTCCCCATCCCCTCCAACATGGTGTGCAGTGTGCGCTGCTCAATACTACCTGTGCCCCCTGGCTTCTGGAGCAGAGCGTGCAAGCAATGCGTCAGTGGTGCAATGAATGATGTAAAAACTGCCCATACGTTACTCGACATGGTGGCCGGTCCACCATCCGATTTCAATTATTATTGAATCTGATGAAAGTCTGTGCAACCAAAAGCATGCCCAATCGAAGATGTAACCAATGTCTGTTAGAATTTGGTCTCGTGTTGATTGGACAGCCTGGAAAATCTTGGGCTGACATGCTCAATTGTGTGCGCAGCGGTAACGCCAACAAAGGCAACGGAAGCACCCAGCCACTGTCCTCACTAATGTTCCCATTAATGTTTTATGTCTATCCATCCCCCATTCAGAGAGGGATCTGTCTCTTGGTCAATCGGCCGCCAAAATCGCTAGACTTTTTTTAAAAAGTTAGGCTAGTACACATGTAGGAGGAATGTGGCCAGGCTAGGTTCGCTACCCAATCCCCCGGACAACATTGCAGGGCCGACTCTACAGTACTGGCGTGCTTTGCCATGGGGGGGGGGGGGATGGAGCAGTGCAGTAGTGGCTGTAGCAGTGCACAGCAGTTGCATTGCTGTCTGATTTTCTCCATTGTAATACAGATCCCTTTCCCTGGATAGGATCACACCTGTGCAGAATTGCAGGCAGCCATGTGTTGCTGTGCTAAGTCACAATGCATGGTTGGAAACTTGCAGTCTATGCGCTTCTGATGTCTTGTGTGCGTTTCTGACTTCATCAGTTTTCTAGATAATCAGTGCGTTTCTCCGTAGAGGAACATAGCTGATACAAATCCTGCAATAAATCCTGTGTGTCAATTTCCTGCTTTTATGGAAGCAGACATAGGTTTAACATCCTGTGTTTACCAGTTAGCTGCCGGGGCAGTCAGGTGACACAGCGAGGGGATCAAATTACAACTTGTGATTAGTCACAGATGAGTGGGAATTAATCAGGCTAAACTCATACATAAATACATACAGGGTGCATTTCTCTGTTTTCTTTCTGTCCTGTGCAAGAGTTCAGGTCCACTTTAAATTGTAGTATTTCTCTTGGGTGTAGCTCTGGAATAGATAGTTTTGTCACGCCATTTTCACACACGGTAACCTCCAATTATGTCCTGCATCATCCTAGGCTCAGTTTATATTGCTCAGGTTCACATCAGGGTCACTTTTTGCTGTGTATACATGAAAGTGCACAACGGAAAAACCTCTCCAGACACAACCATTCTGTAAAACGGGCTCAACTTCAGAGAATACATAAATTATTACGCTGAACAGATTTACATCTGAAGATCAAATTGGATGATCGATCGGGCTGCAAAAATCGCTAGATTTATAGCCACCTTAAGGCCTCGTTCGCATTGGGTGCGTTCAGAAACTTATTTAAGCTCATGATAAAAAACGCATGCGTTGATGCGTGTTTCAGAACACATTTCAGTGCATTTTCTTTAAAGGGGCACTATGGTGAAAAATGGTAAAATATGTGCAAACATAGACAAATAAGAAGTACGTTTTTTCCAGAGTAAAATGAGCCATAAATTACTTTTCTCCTATGTTGCTGTCACTTAAGACAGACAAACACTTATATCGCGCTTTTCTCCTGGCGGACTCAAAGCGCCAGAGCTGCAGCCACTAGGACGCGCTCTATAGGATGTAGCAGTGTTACGGAGACTTGCCTAAGGTCTCCTACTGAATAGGTACTGGCTTACTGAACAGTCAGAGCCGAGATTCGAGCTGAGGCCTCCTGTGTCAGAGGCAGAGCCCTTAACCATTACACTATCCAGCCATTACACTATCCAGCCACTTACAGTAGGTAGTAGAAATTTGACAGAAGCGGCAGGTTTTGCACTAGTCCATCTCTTCATGGGGGTTTCTCAGGGATTTATTTATTTTCAAAAGCAGTGAATGGCAGTTGCTCTGTCCAATTGCCAAAAAACTGTGTAGCGAGCAGGGAAGCTGGCCAGCATCATTGTTTAAATCCCTTTTAGGGAATATCTTTATAAAGAAGAATCCCCTATAAAGAGATGGTCTGGTCCAAAACCTGTCACTTCTGTCAGATTTCTACTACCTACTGTAAGTGACAGCAACATAGGAGAAAAGTAATTTATGGCTCATTTCACGCTGGAAAAAAACGTACTTGTTTGTCTATGTTCGCACATATTTTCAATTTTACAATTTGTCAATAAACATTTGTTCTCATTTGAATTTTTTTTTAATTGGGTTAAAACTCATCTCAAAAGCGCATTACCATGGGCTTCTATGCGCTAAAAAAGTGCACCCGTTCACTTGCATTGCTGTGTGCTTCACAGTGCAACACACACAAATGCCTGCAACACCGCGTTTCTCAAACGTGCAGTAACAAAGCACATAGAGGTGAACAAAGTACATTAGAATCAATGGAAAAAGCTGTGCCTCGCAAAGCACACAGCACAATGCGCTGAGAAAAGCATACAGCGTCGTCCCTTGTGTGAACGAGGTCTTAGATGCGCCTATTGCGCGAGAATATAATAAAAATTATTCCTATCAGTGATCTAAAGATGCTGTTTGGGCCTTTGTGTCCATCACTTGCTTTTAGGCCTCTTTCCCACCAAGACGTTGCGTTTTAGGGGACGTTATGGTCACATAACGTGCCCCTAACGCAACGCCTGGTGGTGTTGGAGGTGGACGCCAGAGTGAGCCGCGTTGTGCGGCTGTTGGTGCGCCTTTTTTGTCTCGTACCTTGCGGGGACCACGTGATCGGAATACTCCGCATCACGTGGTCCCGCCAGCCAATCAGCAGCTATTCCAGGAAGAAAACACAGCAGAAGTGATGGGAAGTCCGGCTCTTTTCAATAAATAGATTCATTGAAAAGAGCCGGACTTCTTATCTCTACTATTCAGAATCGATTCAGAGCAGCAGGACTGAACCTAGTGATGGGAAGTCCGGCTCTTTTCAATGAATCGAGACGAACTTCCCAGTGCAGTGAATATTAATTAGCCATGTGGCTAACAATAGCGGACACTCCCCTCCTCTCCGTCTCAAAAAACAAAAAACAAAAAAAAAAACACAATACTGAGCATGTGCAAACAGTCTAACGTAGAACGCACAGCATGCTGCACTTTTAAATAACGTGCAGTGTTACAATGTAACACAACGTGGGCACTGTGAACAGCCCATTGATTTTTCATTACTGTGAGTTATGCTGCGTTACAGGCTGCACTAACGTGCGCCTGTAACGTCCCACTGTGAAAGCAACCTGAATGTCACTAACCCAGAATGAGTTTGCTGATAAGGCAGAGAGGTCACTGAGATGCGTTTAATTCCACCTTGCTTGCAAATTGTATGCGGTTTAGAAATCTGCAACTCAAATGCACTGCCTACTGATTTTTGTTTTCTTTGTTCAAATTCCAAGTTGGAGACATTTTGCATGGACAACAGAATTGTTTGCATCCCAGCTGCGGGTGTTGTGAGGTCATGGTGCTGAGCCTGAATTTGCTGCTTGCTCACTGCAGGTGTGACTGCTGGCGCTATCAAATCAGATATCCTAAGCATTCGCATTAGTTTAGATTGAGGTCAGTGATAGCTGCTTCCATAATTTTTGTGTAGGCTTAATTTGATGGGGAGTTCTACAATACATAAAATAGAAACATTCTACAAGGTAGCAAACTGTACAGGCCTTTCCAAGCCAACTAAAGTGAGGGATATGGAGGCTGCCATATTTTATTTCCTTTTAAACAATACCAGTTGCTGGCAGCCCTGCTGGTCTGTTTGACTGTAGTAGTGTCTGAATCACACCAGAAACAAGCATGCAGCTAATCTTGTCAGATCTGACAGTAATGTCAAACACTTGGGGCTTGATTCACAAAGCAGTGCAAACTGTTTAGCACAGGTGTGCTAAACAGTTAGCACGTGAAGTGCCGTTCGCGGACTTTTGCGCGCGTAAAGTGCCGCAATTCGCGCGATCGCGGACTTTTGCGTGCGCAAACGGCACTTCACATGCTAACTGTTTAGCACACCCGTGCTAAACAGTTTGCACTGCTTTGTGAATCAAGCCCTAGATCTGCTGCATGCTTGTTCAGGGTCTATGGCTAAAAGTATCAGAGGCAGAAGATCAGCAGGACAACCAGGCATCTGGAATTGCTTTTAAAGGAAATGAATATGGCAGCCCCTATATCCCTCTTGCTTCAGTTGTCCTTTGTGTCGTGGTCTGATTCAGAATGCACTTTCAGAAGCAGTTTCCACAGCTCCTGTTGCATGCTCAAAGAGGGTTGTCATGGGCAGTTTTAACTAATCAGATAAAACTTGCCCATTCATACCCAGATATCTACCACCACAGTTTTTCATTTTTCTTTTCTTATTCATTTGTAGCAACACACCTGCACACCAGTTCTACACTTGCCTTTTGCCAATTACAAAAGTCTGTGTGCCGCATGTAAAAACGCGTATATGTGCGTTTTACAACGTGTTGTTTTCAAAATGCAAAACTTGCAGAATTGTGAAAAAGGCACAAAATATCTCAATGGAGACTCAGAGGACTGAGTTTTTTTTCATGCATTTTAATAAAGGGAAAATGTAAAAAAACTAAACAAAACGTATACAACAAACGCACCCAAAAATTAAAAACTGCACAATGCAGAACACACATGGTTTTACGCACTGCCTAGTGTGCTCCTAGCCTCAAGGAGACTTCACGTTAGATATTGGCATCCAGTATAAGCTTTCAGAAGCCTTGTTCTGCAGTCTGGCCTGGCTTTTTGAAGCGTTAGGATGGCAGTAGATGTCCCAGTTCCCCTGCCAGTCACATAAGCATTTGGGTGGAGTTGTGGGCAGTCGAGCTTTCTGAATTATCCCTGGCCCAATCTGTGTTCATAATCTGTGTGCGATCATTTTTGTTGATACTTTATTGTGCGGTAAAAGTAAGACATGACTACCCATCTTAACATTAGGATCATGTAGTCATCTTACACAACTAGGCTATGTTATATCGTTTGCTAGAAGGCTTTAATATGAATGACTTGGCTGTACAATTCCATAACTACCATTCTTGCATGCGATTTTAAGCAGTTTATTTTGCTGAACCCAGATTTGCGCGTGGCTGGCAGCCAGGTATATATTGTGATATTTAATATATAATCTGTCCTGTGTGTGTGTGTGTGTACTGTGTGTGTGTGTGTGTGTATTCAATGTGGCTGGCTATTATGCTCTATACATGCAATTTTACCATCAGAACTACATATTATTTCCAGCATGTCCAGTCTGCTTCCGAGCGATAAAAATTGACCCTTTTCTCAAACAGAAGCAGATTTCTGTTGTGAAACACAATCACTCTCTGTCTGTGGAAGATGCCTAGGGATGGTCAATGAGAGGGAAATAATTCCAAGTTGTTTGCAGGATTATTATGTCTTCGGTGTGTAAATGTATTCAGCTTGAAACTGGACCAATACAATCATTTAAGTTTTTTTTTTCCCACTCTTTTTCAAGCTACATATATTTGCATGCAGAATTTGCATAATCCTGTATCAGTTGGAACTTATTTGCATCTCATTGACCATTTCTAAAGATGCCTCTCCCCCTTTTTCCTGTTCCAGTGGAAGAGCTTCCCCCACTTCCTGTTCCATTGGAACTGCTTCCCCACTTTCTATTCTGGTCCCTCCCCGCTTTTTTTTTTACCCAGTGGCAAAACAGTAGTGATATAACTGACAGAGGAAATCCACGTTGAAGGAGCAACCTGGTGTATTGTCTAGGATTTGCAGTTTCTTTGCTGATTGCTAGATAGTGTTTGATACGGAAGGTACAGTTGGGTGACTGTTTATAATTCAAAAGTTTACAGCTGCACTCACCACACCTGAAAGACATGTATAGAACTCCACATAGGGTGATACCATTCAAGCTGTCAATATTCTCTATCACACCACCACAGTGCCTTTGTGAATAGTGAAGATGAGTGCCACTTTCCTCTAGAGTGACCCTCGTCCCCTCTCCTTATATGCTTACCAGATATGAGCCACCTCAACTTCCAGGGGGATCTTAGGCATTAATCATATATAGCTCCCTTGGAATCTTGATCCCGCAATGGTGGACAATCTTGACCTAGGGTAATACTGTACAGGACCATGTATAATAATAACCAGCAATATCCCTGTGTGTTTATAGTGCTCTCACTCCGTGTATGTGATAATCCCAATCACTGCACACCAATCTGCTCACCAGATACAGCCCACCTCTAATTGCAGGTGGAAATTGCGCTTAATGCTGCCTAACAGACTTCTCCACTTTTATTCAGGTTCTTAAAGAAAATCTGTAACGAAAAAACGTCCCCTGGGGGGTACTCCCCTCGGGTGGGGGAAGCCTCCGGATCCTATTGAGGCTTCCCCCATCCTCCTCGGTCCCACGGTGGCGGCGACAATCCTCTCGGAGCGGCGCTGATGTAAATATTTACCTCCGTGGCTCCAGCGCAGGTGCAGTATCCGCTCTTCCCACGGAGATAGGCGGAAATAGCCAATCTCCGTCAGGCCGCTCTACTGCGCAGGCGCAAGTCTCCTGCGGAGTAGAGCGGACCCAACGGAGATCGGCTAATTTCAATACCCCCTGAATGTCACAGATGTAATCTGCTAGGCTGGTGAACCCTGGCTTCAGCTTTGTACACAGAGCCAGAGGTAGTGTCTTGATAAGTTTAGTGCTCTGGGCCAAAACTTTTTACAGAAGGTTAAAAACTCTGGGAAATGTTGCAGCTGGACTGGCGAGTTCTTTATTTATTTATTTTCTTCTCTCATTGGGAGTTGTACTTTCTCTAGTGTAAGTCAAATACTGTCTGAAAGCCATCTGTGTAGCAATAAAGGGTTCCTATGACCAGCTATGGTGCTGCATCTGGGATCTATCCCAGATGGGAAATATCAAGTATAAAAAAAAATTGCCCAGTTTAACTTACCTGTGGTTTATTCTATCCCCCTGTATTCGTCCCGGTCCCTTGCTTTCATTCCATGCTGCTCCCTTCAGTAGCGGTGCCTGCCCAAAGCTGCATGTGTGGCCCCAGGCCGCCTCCATCAGGCTCCCATGTCCAGGAGTGTTCTGCGCTTGCACAGTTCCTACAAATTGCAACACTGCATGCAGCAAATGTTCATGGCAACAGGAGCGCAATTCAGGAGGTGCAGGGCCACGCATGTGCAGTAGTTTGTGATTGGCTCAGTCAGCCAGCTTGCGGAGGGGCACAGTGACAGAAGGGAGCAGCGCTAAATGACGTCCAGAGAACAGAACGGCTATAAGGGGCTAAATTAAACGGGACATTTTTTTTCTACTACCCCCTTTCTCCCCCTTCCTCGCCCTGCCCATAATCACTCCTTGAAAAATGTTGACTTCTAGCTTAATTAAACTTACAAGCAGGAAGAGGCGGGCTTGCCACCATGTTTGCTCCCATTCCCTCTTCCTCCCTGCACCATTCACTCCCTTTAAAGCAAACCTGTGATTATTTCTCAGAGGCTTCCCACATCCTTCTCCAGACCCCCCTGTATGCTTGGACCCCTCTCTCCTGTACATGTACGATTGCGGACCTGCTCGGACTTCAGCAGAAAAAGGGCTTTTGTGTGTGTGTGTGGACCTGAAGATGCTTGTCTGAGCATTTGTGGGCATCTTCCATGAAGGGAAAAGACGTGGATGAGCATTTGTGGGCATCTTCCATGAGGGGAGAAGAGGTGGGCGAGCATTTGTGGGCATCTTCCATGAGGGGAGAAGAGGTGGGCGAGCATTTGTGGGCATCTTCCATGATGGGAGATGACGTGGACGAGCATTTGTGGGCATCTTCCAAGAGGGGAGATGACGTGGGCGAGCATTTGTGGGCATCTTCCATGAGGGGAGATGACGTGGGCGAGCATTTGTGGGCATCTTCCATGAGGGGAGATGACGTGGGCGAGCATTTGTGGGCATCTTCCATGAGGGGAGATAACGTGGGCGAGCATTTGTGGGCATCTTCCATGAGGGGAGATGACGTGGGCGAGCATTTGTGGGCACCTTCCATGAGGGGAGATGACGTGGGCGAGCATTTGTGGGCATCTTCCATGAGGGGAGATAACGTGGGCGAGCATTTGTGGGCATCTTCCATGAGGGGAGATGACGTGGGCGAGCATTTGTGGGCATCTTTTATGAGGGGAGATGACGTGGGCAAGCATTTGTGGGCATCTTCCATGAGGGGAGAAGACGTGGGCAAGCATTTGTGGGCATCTTCCATGAGGGGAGAAGACGTGAGCAAGCATTTGTGGGCATCTTCCATGAGGGGAGATGACGTGGGCGAGCATTTGTGGGCATCTTCCATGAGGGGGGATGACGTGGGCGAGCATTTGTGGGCATCTTCCATGAGGGGAGATGACGTGGGCGAGCATTTGTGGGCATCTTCCATGAGGGGAGAAGACGTGGGCGAGCATTTGTGGGCATCTTCCATGAGGGGGGATGACGTGGGCGAGCATTTGTGGGCATCTTCCATGAGGGGAGATGACGTGGGCGAGCATTTGTGGGCATCTTCCATGAGGGGAGATGACGTGGGCGAGCATTTGTGGGCATCTTCCATGAGGGGAGATGACGTGGGCGAGCATTTGTGGGCATCTTCCATGAGGGAAGATGAAGTGGACTTTTTTCAGCTTGTTCAACACAAAGAACTTTGTTCATGGCACAAGGAGAACACGCACAAACACATAGTTAAAGAAGACTCCCTGGCAGGATTTTCACACTCTTGTAATCCTCAGCCACAGCCAATTAGCCGTATAAACATGAAATTAAAACAGGTTTTGAAATGTTTTATTTTGCAGGGGGGAGTGGCAATCTCATATCTGCGCAAGGCAGCCGCTTCTTGGTACCTTACCTCTGAGAGAACATTACGGTGCATGCCTCGGACATACCTCACTAGCTTTCCTGAGGTTAATGTAGCGCTATAGCACTAACCCTGTAATGAAGTAGTAAATGCCAGCGCAATCATAGGTATTCTGTTACTCTGAGTTAAAGTGGACCAAAACTCTTGCACAGGACAAAAGGAAAACCGAGAAATGCACCCTGTATGTATTTAGAGAGTTTAGCCTGTGTAATTCCCCCTCATTTGTGTCTAATCACAATTTGTAATTTGATCTCTCCCCTGTGTCACCTGACTGCCATGGCAGATATTAGATCAGCTCTTTTGAAAAGTACAGCATGTTAACAATAGATCTGCTTCCATGAAAGTAGAAACACTGGAGATTTATTGCAGGATTTGTATCAGTTGTAACAAAGAAATGTTTTTCTTCAAAGTTTATTATACGGTTTCATATCTTATCGACCAAAGAGGAAGTTCTGAGATCAGATCCGCTTTAAACAATGCAGATTACCTGGTAGTCCTTCTGATCCTCTGCCTTTAATACAGTGAAGGTAGCCATACATCTAGCAATTCTGATTCAGTCGACAAGGTAATCCACTTTATTAAGCCATTGCCTTGATGGTTGATTGACTAGTGGCCCACACTGCTGTGGCAAGATCAGGTGAAATCTAAAGTGTTAGTGTAGTTTACCGTGTTTCCCAGAAAATAGTACAGTGTTGCACCAAAAGATGTGCTCGGGCTTATTTTCAGGGGGTGTCTTATATTTCTATGAACACACAAGTTCCTGTGCTGTGTGTCCTCCTTCCACTGTGCCGCCTCTTCCTCTGCTGGCTCCACCTCTTGTGTGCCCCCCTTGTACCTTTTAGTGTGCCCCTTTGTACCTGTGTCGTCCTGTGTCCCTTGTACCCTCCGATGTCCCCTGCATACTCCTCTTACCTCCAGCTCCATGCCGCACTGTCACCAATCTTCAGCCTATGAGGAAGAAGTACAGCAACTTGTTACAGTGAGTGCAGTGATTGGCCCAATAATGAAGCCTTGGTCCCTCCTGTGAGACCATCGGCTCCAGTAGAAATAAAAGTTGTCATACTTTTTCCCCTTAGTGCAGGTATGTCAAACCGGTCCTACGAGGACTGATATCCTCACACATTTTTAATACAGCTCAAATGAATTGATGGGTCTGAATCAGGAAAGGTGTGGTCCATCAGGTAGAACACACTCCTCTTTTTCTCAGTCCATCATAAACACTGGCATGGATCTGGCCCTCCAGGACTGGAGTTCGACACATGTGACTTACTGCTACTAGGGCTTATTTTTGGGGTAGGGCTTATATTTTGAGCATGCTCAAAATTCCTGCTAGTGTTTACTTTCAGGGGATGTCTTAATTTCAGGGAAAGAGTGTAGTTGGGAGGGACGGCAGGGGTTAGTGAAGTGTAGTGTAGTGTATTGTGTTGCAGTGTAACTAGTGGGGGTAGCAGGGGTTAGTGAAGTGTAGTGTATTGTGTTGCAGTGTAACTAGTGGGGGTAGCAGGGGTTAGTGTAGTATAGAATAGGTGGGCAGTGTATCTTAGACAGTTGGGGGGTGGTAAGGTCCATAGGACGCCCTCCCATACCATAGACACCTCAGGTTTAGTTTCCCCTTCCCCCTGATTTTGCACCCCAAAGCTAGTTGCATCTTATAGTCTGAAAAACACAGTAATTGTGGCAAAGTCCTGCTAAAACCTCTCACTTGGCATTTAAACGTTTTAAAAATGTGTTCTATTTCCCAATCGACATTTTAAAGCTGCCACTAGATTGTGAAAGTTAATAATCTGTTGCTGTGCGTTGCAGCTACTTTTTGTCCCCAGTGTGGCCAGATCATAAAAATATTTTCTGGAAAAATTGCCATGTAAAGTGTGATAAGCTGGCTTGCTTTGGGCCTGTTTTACCCCAGCTTATACACCAAAGCTCTGCTCAGCTGTGTGGAGGATGTTGTTTAAATTTATCCCAGGAGTTACAAATAGCCTCATCCTAAGAGGCGCCTGGACTGTGGAGTAAATTTAGCTTTGTTTGCCTTGAAATGTTTTTTTTTTTTTCCCAGCTCTGTCAGGCTTTTATTGTCGTCCTGGTCCCTATTAGAGCGAAAGCTGCTCACTCAGAGGCTTGGTTGAAATTTCCTCCAAAGGAGAAGGAATGTCCCCCTTTGACAGGTGTCACTAAAAGTTCGCAAATGCCATACAAACTACCATAACGTTAACACAGGAAAAGGGGTTCATTTTTTTTTCTTTAACAGTTTCCCGACCGCTGTAATTAAAATCTCCGCCCTGTTTGTGGCTGCTTATTTCTGGCAAGACGTAGATTTCAATGACTGCGTTGTGCGGACCCGCCAGTCCCGCAGATCTCTACCTTACCACAGGCCCCTCGCTCTGCCATCGCTATGACAGCAGAGCTCTGTGAGCCAGTCACTAGCCGATTTCTTTGGCTCCTGGCCCCGTGATCACTGAGCCAATCCTATTGGCTCACATTAATGACTGGTTAAGAAGCCAATGAAATTGGTTCCTGACTGGCTCACAGAGCTCTGCTGTCATAGCGACGGCAGAGCGAGCGGCATGTGGCGAAGGGAGAGTGGCGGGTCCATGCGGCGATTCGTCGGTTAGCATTTTTTTTTTTGGTGCGGCACAGTAAGGAAGTGTTTACTTGATGCATACTTCAAATAAGTGCAGCATTATCTGCAACTTGATGCAACAGTTTTGTGGTAGGTTTTCAGTGTTAAAGGGATACTGTAGGGGGGTCGGGGTAAAATGAGTTGAAGTTACCCGGGGCTTCTAATGGTCCCCCACAGACATCCTGTGCCCACGCAGCCACTCACCGATGCTCCGGCCCCGCCTCCGGTTCACTTCTGGAATTTCAGACTTTAAAGTCAGAAAACCACTGCGCCTGCTTTGTGCTTTGAGCCCAAGTATCCACATGAACGGGACTCGACTTGCAATGCTGAGCTGTGTTTTTTCTGTCTCTGCATGTGATACAATCTATAGCTGTATTTACAGTGTCTTGGTGCTGGCAGGTGGTTTAGGAACTTGGTGTAAGTAGTTTGTTTTGCAGAGGTTGAAGTCCAACTCTGCTAACAGATTTTCCACTGGACTGGGCTGTCATATTATACTGTTTGCAGCTGCTGTTTGTTTTTATATAGTTGCATATATGACTTATGAACAGGGTCTCAAAGGACAATTGAAGTAAGAATAATATAGAGGCTGCCCTATTTCCTTTTAAACAATACCAGTTGCCTGGCAGTCCTGCTGGTCTATTTGGTTGCAGCAGTGTCTAAATGGATAACACCAGAAACAAGCATGCAGCTAATCTTGTCAGATCTGATCTGACAATAAGCTCAAACACAAAGCTAGAAGTATTAAGGTAGCGATACACTGGGCGATTTGGCATCAGATTCGACCAACCGATAGATCCCTCTCTGATCAAATCTGATCAGAGAGGGATCGTATGGCTGCCTTTACTGCAAACAGATTGTGAATCGATTTCAGCCTGAAACCGTTCACAATCTGTGGTGGTGGTGCTGTCACCGCTCCACCCCCCAGCATACATTCCCTGCTCCGGCCGCCGCGACTCCCCCCGGTCTCCGCTGTCTTCTTGTACGCTCTGGTCTGGTCTCCGGATCTGGCAGGCTTCCCTTCTTCCTGTCTGGGGGAAGTTTAAACAGTAGAGCGCCCTCTACTGTTTAAACTTCCTGCCAGGACAGGAAGAAGGGAAGCCTGCCGGATCCGGAGACCAGAGCGGAAAAGAAAATTGCGAATGGCCTCCATCAGAGATGCGCTGAGCCCCCCCAGGATGCGCTGGGGGGGCTCAGCGCATCTCTGATGGAGGCCATTCGGAGGCGGCCTGGTGTTGCGCTGATCCACCTTTTGCGCAATTTTCAATTTTCGATTTTATTTGATTAGCCGCACCCAGGCTATGCATATACATAGGTTAGGATTTAGTTAGTGTTAGGCCCCTCCCATGGAGGATTGACTTCTTCGCAGTGGGAGGGACGAGTACTTAATAGGTTGCATGCAAGCTGTTAATGGAAACCAACATCCTCCTCTAGTGGTAGACAGGTCATGTGTATGCTCGGTGTGTATTCGACCCCACAAGTGGGGCTTGCACTCTTTTGCAGGTGGGCACTAGTCTGTTTTTAAGTAGCGCTGCTCATTTCCTTGCTATGTAAGAGCGGAAAAGAAGACAGCGGAGACCGGGGGGAGTCGCGGCAGCGGAGCAGGTAATGTATTGCATCGGGCACTCGAACGCCGCTAGCGACGCGCTCCCTACCCGCGGGCGATCGACGGTGATTTCCCGCACGGAGCAATCGACGGGACCGATCTATTTCGGGACAAAATAGATCGAAATTTACCGTTAACGATTTGACAGCAGATTCTATCCCAGTGATCGAATCGGCCTAGTGTATGGCCAGCTTCAGAGGCAGAGGATCTTCAGGACAACCAGGCAACTGGTATTGTTTAAAAGGAAATAAATATGGCAGCCTGCATATGCCTTTCACTACAGCTGTCCTTTAACGTACACCTGAAGCGTTTCTGAAGTAAAAAACAAACGGATACTTGCCTAAGGAGAGGGAAAGCTCTGGGTCCTATAGAGCCTTCCCGCACCTCTCCTGGTCTCCTCTTTCCAGCGATGTCTCCTACGTTCAAATCTCCCACCGCGGGAGGCTTCAGAAATCTTTAGGTGCCTAAGTGCTCCCGAAGATGGCTGGCTCTGTAGTGAGCATGTGCGAGCGCTCACTCCCGCATGCCCAGTACAGAGCCGTCCATAGTAAGGAGGCTTTCTGGTCTCTTTCAGCACCCTTACACACTCCTGGTAGTTCTGGTTCACCATGAGTTTTCTGGGCAATCTGTAACCCTCATCTTGTAAAGCGCTCTTATGCTGGGAATACACGAGGGTTTTTTTCAGCAGATTAGCTAGCTGATCCTTTTTTTTTTTATTTTTTATTTATTTTATTTTTTTTTTATTGATTTTACAATTGTTTTCCATTTACTTTTTATGAGAAAATTGATTAGAAAAACGGTCAGAATCAGATCGGATCTGTCGGAAATTATCTATCGAGCCATCTGGCAAAAAAAACCTAATTTTGTATTCCCAGCATTAAACAAAGTTACTTGCAAGCCAATGTTTTACTGTGTCTGAAAGCTGCTCATCGTCTGCTTGATTTCTTCCCACCTGGCAAGACTTTTAAAGGATACCCGAAGTGACATGATGAGATAGACGTGTATGTACAGTGCTTAGCACACAAATAACTATGCTGTGTTCCTTTTTTTTCTTTCTCTATCTGAAAGAGTTAAAAATCAGGTATGTAAGTGGCTGACTCAGTTCTGACTCAGACAGGAAGTGACTACAGTGTGACCCTCACTGATGAGAAATTCCAACTATAAAACACTTTCCTAGCAGAAAATGGCTTCTGAGAGCGAGAAAGAGATAAAAAGGGAAATTTCTTATCAGTGAAGGTCACACTGTAGTCGGGACTGAGTCAGCCACTTACATACCTCATATTTAACTCTTTCAGGCAGAGAAAAAAAAAAGGAGCACAGTATAGTTATTTGTGTGCTAGGCACTGTACATATGCATGTCCATCTCATGTCACATGTCACTTCGGGTATCCTTTAACCACATTACTTCATTGCTTGAAGGGACAGGTCAGCAGCTGTACACAAGTGTTTAAAACACACCTAATGTGAGGAGAATATCAAGGCTGACATTTAACAATACCAGTTCCTTGGCTGCCCTGCTGATCCTCTGCCTCGACTACTTTTAGCCATGGACCCTGGATTAGCCTCATGCTTGTTTCAGGTGTGTGATTCAGACACGACTGCAGCCAAAGAGATCAGCAGGACAGCCAGGCTACTGGGATTGTTTAAAAGGAAATAAATATGGCCGCCTTCATAACCCGCTCAGTCCACGGGTACGTTAAATGAAAAAGGAAAGTTGCAAGATTTACTTGGTAAACAAACAGATTGTGCCGTGGTGCAGTCTCTCTACTCGGTCTGTGTCTTTAACTGGCCTGTCAGCCCCTCCCTACAGCCCTTCATAAGCCAGCTACTGTTTGGTCTGAGCGGTTGCCAATTTCTGCTTCGTAAATCAACAATGACTTCTATGCACACTGTTCAAACCAGGCCTGGGGAACACTGAACAGCAATTGTGATCCAGCACACCTTGATGGGATCTTTTTCTAAATTGTCGATTGTCAGTTGTTTGTAGTGTTAAACTTGGATATAGTGGACCATAAGCTACATAGACACTTAACCGATCTTTTGCCCCCAAGTGATCCTTACGGGTCATTCCAGGCAGCTGTTATGCAACAATCACTTTTCAGCTCCTGTCCGAGCCCCGTTTAGGAGAGAGACAGCAAGGCGCAAGGGTCCTGCAGGGAACAATAGGCTTCGGGTGTGGGGGGGGGGGGGCAGTGATCCAACTGGACAGAGCAAGACGAGGCAGAAAATGTGTGTGTGTCTGTGTGTCTGTCTGTCTGTGTGTGTCTGTCTGTCTGTGTGTGTGTGTGTGTGTGTGTGTGTGTGTGTGTGTGTACGTCTGTCTGTCTGTGTGTGTGTGTGTGTGTGTGTGTGTACGTCTGTCTGTGTGTGTGTGTGTGTGTGTGTGTGTGTGTGTGTGTGTGTGTACACGTCTGTCTGTCTGTGTGTGTGTGTGTGTGTGTGTGTGTACACGTCTGTGTGTGTGTGTGTGTGTACGTCCGTCTCTCTGTCTGTGTGTGTGTGTGTCTGTCTCTCTGTCTCTGTGTGTGTCTGTCTGTCTGTGTGGAGGGGGGGGGGGGGGGGGGAGTACACAGGCAGCCTTTTGTTCAAAGTGGAACTGTAGTGAATTATTTTATATTTTATTTTTTTTACAATTCATTTATTAGTGTTCTACTGCATAGCTAAACAGCCTAGGCTTAGCATCACTGGGAGGGTGGGGCTATATACCAATATGCAGCAATATATAGCTATAGGAAGTGTTTCTGATCCTGAATAATTTACAGAATTCTACTAGTGCCTTTTGTAGTAAGACTTGTGTGAGAACCCCAGCATTAGACCCTTGCCTTCTTGCTCACTCTAGCACCCTGGCCAGTGTAGCTAGACTGTCTTCTGTGCCTTCAGTTGTAGTGTTATGAGAGAGCAAGCTGTTCCTGTATTCCGAAGGTCACTCAGCCAGATTAACTTAGAGAGCGGACTAGTGCTGCTTAGATCCACCGGTGTCACATTGACGTTTATCTACCTGTATGCATACAGTCTGTGATCCAGCACTGTCACCTCTTTCACTCACTTCCTGTGTCTGTCATTCATTCCTCACCACGGCAATAGGGACACCAGCTGTCGCTTCCACAAGTGGCAGGATCCAGAGACTGTCTATATCGGGGGGTCTTTAGGACGTTGCACCTGTCGCAGCTCTGTTACAAGCCTGCCCATGTCAGAGAAGGAAGTGCTACTTGGCTGTGGACTCTCTGTAGACAGAACCTCTGCATGTAGCTGCCCTGTGGAGTATCTCATATCGGGACCAATGTTGTTTTACATCTTCTTTCTTACAGATAGCTGCTAAAATCGACGGGATCCCACACTTGAATAATTCTGGCTCTCTTGTGGACCCCACAGTCTATGGATATGGCATCCAAAAAAGACCCCTTGATGACGGAGGTAATCCCATCCATTTTTCTTATTGATTGTGTTTTTCTTTCTTATGGTTTTATTTGCATATTGTTTTGTGTTGTGCGGATCTGAACTTGCACAGGAGAGATGGAAAACCTAGAGAAATCCACCCTGTGTGTTTATAGAGAACAGCCTGGCTAATTTTCCCTGAGCAAGTAATGAGCTAGTGTAATTTGAGCTGTTGTCTGCTGATTGTTCCTAGGTGTGAGCTAATATGTAAAAACAGGAATTTAACCCTTTCTGTGCTTACAGGAAAACAGAGAAATCCACCTTGTGTGTGTTTATAGAGGACAGATTGTCTAATTCTCCATTCTCAGCAAGTAACGAGCCAGTGTCATTTGAACTCCCAGCTGTCTGTCGAATTCTGAGCTAATATGTAAACACAGGAGTTTAATCCTTTCTGTGCTCCCTAGCAAACCAGGAAGTAACCACACTGTAGCATCTCCGAAGAGCTCTATAAGCTGTAATGAGGAAATGTTTTCCTTTAGAGATTATTATGCTGTTGCTTATCTTTTAGAGCAGAGCGGAAAGTCTGAGCCAAGGCTTGCAGAGCACAGACTTCCTATGCCCCTGTGCGCCAGTCAGAGATACAGCATGGACTGGAAATCCTACAAGGCCTCATTTAAAAACAAAAATTTCAGACAATCTGTTTTATGGAATAGTTGTAAATGTTACTTATTGAGTACATTTTGATAAAGGTTTGCCTTAATTCAGTGTTCTCCCCAGATTTTTTTTCCAGCAGGGTGGCATGAAAAAGTAGCCAGGTGGGGAGAGATGTGAGGATGCAGGGCCAGTGCTTTTCTGCACAACTCTGCTTACAGCATAGGAGGGGGTTGAGGAGGTGAGCTGATGATAGCCCCGGTGGTCACCAAAACTAGCCGGGTGGAGCACCCGGCTAAAAGAGCCTGGGGAGAACACTGTAATTGTCAGGGTTTTTTAGTTTATGGGTGTGGTTCCTTCATAGCATTTGGGCACAACACTTTTCTTGTGCTCACAAACGGTTAGGATTTCCTCCACAACGTTCGCCACAATTTCAGTGACCCTACGTATAGACAAAGAATAGATGAGAATAAGCCATTACTAAGGCTGCTTTAAAGGCTACCCGAACTGACGTGACCTGATGAGATAGACAGACATGGGTATGTACAGTGCCTAACACACAAATAACTATGCTGTGTTCCTTTTTTTTTCTTTGCTTGAAAGAGTTAAATATCAGGTATGTAAGTGGCTGACTCAGTCCTGACTCAGACAGGAAGTGACTACAGTGTGACCCTCACTGATAAGAAATTCCAACTATAAAACATTTTCCTAGCAGAAAATGGCTTCTGAGAGCAGGAAAGAGCTAAAAAGGAATATTTTTTTTTTATCAGTGAGGGTCACACTGTTGTCACTTCCTGTCTCAGTCAGGACTGAGTCAGCCACTTACATACCTGATATTTAACTCTTTCAGGCAGAAAAAGAAAAAAAGGAACACAGCATAGGTAGTTGTGTACTAGGCACTGTACATACCCACGTCTGTCTCATCATGTCACATGTCACCTCGGGTATCCTTTAAACCACTGGGTACCACTGAAGAGGAAGAAAGTCTGTAGACCTCTGCATAATAAACCACATAGGCTATGCCTCAGTGGGAGGGCGAGGCTACATACCAATATGCAGCAAAATCTAGATCCTGAATAATTGACTGCATTCTACTATAGGTCACTACAGTGCCTCTTTAAAGTGACACTGAGCACAAGTAAAAAATGCCATACTGAACTTAACTGGGGCTTCCTCCAGCCCCCCCCCCCCCCGTACTCCGAGGTGCCTCTGTGTCCTCTGGGATCCCTCCGTTCTCCCGCTTGCGACTCTTAGCTTCGCAACTTGGCCGTGAGTAGTGCGCAATCTCACTACGCGGATCACGAAAGAATGAACCTCGCATGCATAGAGCAGTCACGGTGATGGGCTGCACATGCGCACGACTCACAGCCTAGTTGCGGGGCTAACAGAACCACCTGCAGGGGAACTGAGGGATCCCAGCGGATGCCGTGTGACCTCACGGAGCTTTACGCTTTGGATGTAGTGAGGAAAAAACCCAGCTGAAGTTTTTATTACAAACTGAAGCATTTAACAGAGGCGCCACAGTAGTATAAAAGCGATTAAAATCCCATGTAAAAAGAGGAGGTAGAGGTGGACTTACCTCCTCCAAGCAGTCACCAAAAATCGTTGGTTTTAAATATACAACAATTTATTCATAACACTCAATTTGCAACACGTTTCGCAGGTATGATCCTGCTTCATCAGGCAATATAACGGAGCAGTAACAATAGGAGTCAGTATGAGGGCCAAAGCGCCTCTGTTGTCCTTGTCCTGGTTGTTTGACTTACTACACTATATTGAGCTCTCGGTGTCCCCATTTTTTCCTTTGTTTGGAAGTTCTTATTACGGTTTATGTGCCTGCGGGGGAAACTCTGCTCTTCTCCTGTCATTGTGTAGTTTATTTTTTTAGGCTGTGAGCTTTTTGTTACTATTATGCAGTAGTAAACTTATATTGTAATTTGCAGTGTATGGATGGCAGGCCCTGTATTCAGTGTTTATCAAAGTGCTTTGACATCGCTAGTCCTCTGTCCATATGTCTGACTGCTCAGTGTTTTGCATTATTGTTTTGGGGTATCATTTGTGGTTAAATTTTGGATTTGCAGGTCAATAGGATTTTATTTAAGAAGTTCCTGTAGTTGGTCACAGTATAATCCATCAGGTATTCTGCTAGGCATACAGCCCTACTACCTCAGTAGCACTGGCTACAGTCACAAATGGGTTTCTACTGAGCTTTGCCGCATCCTTCTAGTTGATGAGAATCCAAATCTGGACTCTTTCCTGTCCTCACATGAGAGCTGTTTCACTTCCTCTTTGGTACCGAGGCCAAGCAATGACATCACACACTATAGATCAGGAGTGATGTAAGTGCTTTCTGCTGCCATTGTACTACAGGTCGGTGGGTGGTATAACTGCGAGTCATGCAAAATGGCACTGGAAATTTGTGCACCGGCTATAGCAGCACTCAATAATTTGGGCACCGTCGACACTGAGCCCAAATTACGATAAAGGCAGCGTAATTTGGCTGCTAGCAACAGCTGGAAGCTGAATTAAGTCTTTCCCCGATGTCAATGGCGGCCTGGAGGGGGAATAGTAATTAACGCCGCCGAGACTGTTGCAGGAGCAGGCTGAGCCATTTTTTTTGGCTTCACCTAGCGCCAACATTTCCTAGTGCCTTAATTATATGTATGCGTCTAAGGGCTCAAACCCTCTAGCAACCTTTTCTAAGCGCTAGTGATTTGAAAAAGCACTTGCTAATGCAATGCTGAGGGGGATTTTTATAAAATCACATCGCTCTAGTTGGATCACACCCATAGCATTACATTAGCAAGAGCTTTTCAAATCACAAAGCTCTCAGAAAAGCACTGATAGTGAGTTCCAGGTCTAATTGAGGTTCCGCTACATTGATCACAGTAGCAGTAAGCCAAGCATATACATAGCAGACAAGGGAGGGTAAGGATGCATATACACATCTAGTTTTGATTAACCAATCACTGGCCAGATTTTGAATGCTATGAACAAATTGAAGTAAGCTCTCACATACTACATGAAAGTAGTACATTTGTCCAGCCAAGATTGGTGTGTGTATGCAACCTTAAAGAGAACCCGAGGCGGGGTTCTTCCGTCGCAATCCATATACAGAGGCTGGGTCTGCCTATAGAGCCCAGCCTCTGTTGCTATTTAGTTTCCTCCAAAGCCCCCATAAAACTCATCCGCGCTGGCGACACGCAGCGTGTCGCAGCCGGCTGTGTTTATCTCACTGTCAGTCTCGCCGCTCCCCCGCCTCCTGAATCGCTCCCGTCTCCGCCCACGTCCCTTCCCTCCCCGCTGATTGGAGGGAAGGGACGCGGGCGGGGTCCGGAGCGATTCAGGAGGCCTGGGGAGCAGCCAAGACTGACGCATAGCGCGGCTGTGTTTTATGGGGTCTGGCTGAGCGCAGGGGGGGGCTTTGGAGGAAACTAAATAGCAACAGAGGCTGGGCTCTATAGACAGACCCAGCCTCTGTATATGGATTGCGATGGAAGAACCCCACCTCGGGTTCTCTTTAAAGGACAACTGAAGTGAGGCAAGAGGGATATGAAGGCTGCCATATGTATTTCCTTTTATACAATACCAGTTGCACGGTAGCCCTGCTGATCTGTTTGGCTGCAGTTGTGTCTGCCGGAAACAAGCATACAACTTATCTTGTCAGATCTGACAATAATGTCAAACACCTGATCTGCTGCATGCTTGTTCAGGGTCTAAGGCTAAAAGTATCAGAGGCAGAGGATCAGCAGGACAGCCAGGCAACTGGTATTGCTTAAAGAGACACTGAAGCGAAAAAAAAATGATGATATTATGATTTGTATGTGTAGCACAGCTAAGAAATAAAACATTAAGATCAGATACATCAGTGTAATTGTTTCCAGTACAGGAAGAGTTGAGAAACTCCAGTTGTTATCTCTATGCAAACAAGCCATTAAGCTCTCCGACTAAGTTAGTGGTGGAGAGGGCTGTTATCTGACTTTTATTATGTCAACTGTTCCTGGACTATTTACCGTACTTTTCCTCTGCTAGAGGAGAGGTCATTACTTCCCAGACTGCTCTGAAAGACTCATTTTGAATGCGGACTGTTGTGTAATCTGCACATATTATAGAATGATGCAATGTTAGAAAAAACACTATATACCTGAAAATAAAAGTATGAGAATATTTTCTTTGCTGCTAATCTAGTAATTATTCATAGTACACAACCAATTCACTATATCATATTTTTTTTTTCGCTTCAGTGTCTCTTTAAAAGGAAATAAACATAGCTGCTTCCATATCCCTGTCACTTCAGCTGTTATTTAAAGGATACCCGAACTGACATGTGACATGATGAGATAGGCATGGGTATGTACAGTGCCTAGCACACAAATAACTATGCTGTGTTCCTTTTTTTTCTTTCTCTGCCTGAAAGAGTTAAATATCAGGTATGTAAGTGGCTGACTCAGTCCTGACTCAGACAGGAAGTGACTACTGTGTGACCCTTACTGATAAGAAATTCCAACTATAAAACACTTTCCTAGCAGAAAATGGCTTCTGAGAGCAAGAAAGAGGTAAAAAGGGGAATTTCTTATCAGTGAGGGTCCCACTGTAGTCACTTTTTGTCTGACTGAGGACTGAGTCAGACACTTACATACCCGATATTTAACTCTTTAAGGCAGAAAAAGAAAAAAAGGAACACCGCATAGTTATTTGTGTGCTAGGCACTGTGCATACCCATGCCTATCTCATCATGTCACATGTCAGTTCGGGTATCCTTTAAATGGAACCTAAGCTGAGAAGGATATGGATTATTCTTTTTCAAATAATACCAGTTGCCTGACTCTCCTGCTGATCCTGGGTCTCTAATACTTTTAGCCACAGCCCCTCAACAAGCATGCAGATCAGGTGCTCTGACTGAAGTCAGACTAGATTAGCTGCATGCTTGTTTCAGGTGTGTGATTCAGCCACTGTTGCAGCCAAAGAGGTCATCAGCACTGCCAGGCAACTGGTATTGTTTAAAAGAAAACATCCACATCCCTCTCAGTTAAGGTTCCCTTTAAGCTCCAAACATGCTCAGCCATCATTGTTCAAAATGAACAATAGGTCGTTTGAGAATTCTTTATTTTTAAAGTCCTAATGATGTTAAAAAACAGCGATCATCACTCATGTAGATAAACGGTGCTAATCGTTCGTCTCCAACCATAACAAATGATAAACCCAACAAAGAACTCAGGTTATGCTTAATTTCGGACTTCCGGGGCCTCATTTTCACACTTATGCTGATGAGCCAATTATCTGTTGCTGAATTCAAATGTGCTGCAACGTTGTTCGCTAGTCACTAACTGCCGGAGATCGCGAGATTTTAACTGGCACTGCTGGAGTATGTGTACGGGCCTTTACCGTGCTGGCATCGGAATATGCGATTAGGATTGCTTGTGTTGGGTATCAAATCTGTATGTAGCCCTAGTGGAAGGGGTTTGTGCCACCAGCATTTTTTTTTAATAATCTTCATGTAAGAGGCAATGAATAGTTTACATACTGTACTTCCTGTTTTCAGCATGTGTGGCAATCTTGTAAATTGCCGAGCAGCCAAGGGGTTAGCAACCCCCCAGAACACATTGGGGGCTGATTTATTTAGACAGGTGCAGAGAAAACCAGACCAAAAGTGGAGCAGATGCTCTGAGCAGCCCATCGGGGTTTAGCTGATCTGAGTTGATGTGAACAGCTGCCCCCCTGATGCCTCGTGGTTTTTTTTTTCTCTGCACCTGTTTTGAAAAATCAGCCCTGGTGTACAGTGACCTAGGCTAGGCGCCTGCAAAACGCACATAATGCATTCTAAAGCACTATTGCAGCGTGCTGGTAGAAAAGTGCGTTTAATACGTGGTAATCCCCGTCTGGCAGCAGGCCAAGCAGGAAGTGAGGCTCTCAAGCGCTCTCTTCCTGTGGGCTAAGAAGCAAATTGAGCAGAAGGGTATTGATAAAATCCACTTCCGCGCATGCGCACTGCCATGCTACCATGTGAATTTTTCAAAATAAACGCGTTGCCATAAAATTACATGACTTCCGTTCTGCCACACGTCGCCGTGCAGGTCGGCGGTAATGTAGGTATGCACTCTCGTCAGGGTTGCGGGGATTACGTCACTTCCATGGCATTGCGTCGGTGTGAAAGGCCCCATAGACTCCCACTGGCGTAGCATTGGCCTGCGGTATAAACAGGCCAATCCACCGTGCCAGTGTGAAAGGGGCCTAAGGCTTGCATCAGGATGCACAATCGCATAGCCGTGCGATTTTGCTTGTAATTACGCTTCGTAATGGAAAAGCAGCCTTATGCTGTGTTTAGCAGCCTTCCTGAGTGTGCGCCTGCGCGGGGTAATGCTGGCCTGTGGTACGGAGAAGGGGAGGGTAACTGAGAGAGAATGTGTTCCTGCTAAATCCACACACTTCCCTTTTGGCCCTCGTCCGGTTGCTGCATTTTGATCCAAAAATTGGATAATTTGCGTTTTTGCCTTTTCACAACACCACAGCAGCTAACCTGTGAATCACGGTGCTGTTTTTCCATTAGTGCAAATAGTTGTTTTTAATCTCTGGCCTGCTGCGTTTTTTTTCTGCTGCTATGCAACGTTTTCAGGAAAATGGTTTCCTCAATTCGTAACTTCAGATTATTTTTCCACTGAGGTATGCACCGCGATTGCGTTTCCACTACTGATTTCCACTACCGCGGTTCTTCTGTGATCGAGCTGGGGTCCGTAGTCTCTGTCACCATTGCAGTGTGTTTGCAGTTTGTGCCGGGTATAAAAAACAAACGGGAAAATGTTTTGCATTGCTGAAAAATTGCATAGCATTTTGATCGCTATGCAATGAAGGGATTGCACCAATGGAAACATTAGCTGCAGTTTTGTTTTCCTGTACATAGCGCTATGCGACCTGCAAGGGATCGGAATCTGATTGCAAAATGCTGATAGAGGAAAAACACCCTTCAAGTTGTTCTATCATATTCGCATTTAGTCCACCCCGTACCAGATAAATAGTTACGCAGAACGCCTGCGCATCCAATCCACGGGAGCACAATCACAAGCAGCGCATAAGATCCCGACCTGGCGAGGTTGGCATTTCCAACGGAGGGAAAACAGGGTCTCCGGAGCTGCGGCGAGGGACAGATCTGCTGTCACGGGCTGGATCTCCTCGGATGTGTCCTTTAATCAATACCAGTTGCCTGGCAGCCCTGCTGATCTATTTGGCTACAGTAGTGTCTGAATAACTCCAGAAACATGCATGCAGCTAATCTTGTCAGATCTGACAATAATGTCAGAAACACCTGATCTGCTGCATGCTTGTTCAGGGTCTATGGCTAAAGTATTAGAGGCAGAGGATCAGCAGGATACCCAGGTAACTGGTATTGCTTAAAAGGAAATAAATATGGCAGCCTCCATACCCCTCTCACATCAGCTGTAAACATCCCATTTTTAAAACTTTGCTCATTTAACCTAAAGTAGTCCACCTGAAGGAGTTTACAGCAGGCGCTTTAAGTTGCTTGGCTCAGCAACATGTTGTTCAGACAGGCAGGGGGCGGGCTTTAGACAGAGCTCTCTGGAATGATCACAGCCTGATCTCTGGAGGTCTGTGGCCGGTGAAGAGGCTCCTGACAAGTAAGTTATGAAGCAGATTGACATCAGGTAATGACGTAGCTCCCACGCTGATTATGAACAAGCTGTGCTGCGGAGTGCCTGCCATGCTGCAGGGGGGCCGTCACATATCGCCTAGAAACACCGCAAGATGATGGGTTGAGGTTTGTGGGCTGGCAGTCTGTGTGCACAGCTAGTGCTATTGACCAGCCTATGCCATGCTTTGCCAGTATGCAGGGCAGTCACCCCTCCATAGCCTCCTGCGGCAGCTTTCAGTCTCACTCCTGCCACTTGCTAGAGCTTTTGTTTACACACCTTTAGCCCCGAGCCAACTGTGTGCAGCGTGTATAAATAACATCTGCGGTGTCACTTGATCCCCTCATACTTGTGTTACGCAGCTCCAAGGCGTGTGTTTATAGAGCAGCGCGGCCCTCAGTGAGCCGCCTATAGCCGGAGCTCATTGCCTGGCGACTGCACGACGCAACAGCTGTTACACTCCCATTAGCTGAGTAAGACCAGGGACTGCTGTGTGGTCACACATGGGCTGGCTTTGCAGCACATTCAATTGCTCTGAATGTTTCAGTAAACTCTGCTACACCCCGAAGGCAGGCAAATCGTTAATCGCAGTTGCTTAGCGGTATTTGTTAGCGATTTTAGAGCAATTTCTGGTGGGGTTTTTTAACCTATTTTATTGCTTATATTTACAGAGTAGTTGCAATTGCAGTTAAAGTGAATGTCAATCCGATAGGAAAAAAAATCAGATACTTAAGACACAAGCCTTTCCCGTTCCCCATTGTTCCATCGTTGGCTCCCCGTTGGCAGTATCCACCAATCGGTTGAATACTGCTCTTTGCAGCTGAAGGAGTCTTCGGGAGGTGGCTCCGTACTGCCCTCTGTTGCGGTCACGCATGCGCAGTATGAAGCTGCCTGTCTTTTGGGAGGCTCTCGGGCTCCCCAAGACTTCTGAATCTTCCTGCAGCTGGGGATTCAAACGGAGGTGACATTGCTGCAACACGGGAAACCATGAGAGGACAGGGAAGGCTCTTAGAACCCAGAGCTTTCCCTCTCCTTAGGTAAGTATCTTAAAGGAGAACTTCAGCCTAAACAAACATACTGTCATCAAGTTACATTAGTTATGTTAATTAGAATAGATACTTCCCCACCCTGTTTTAAAAGAACAGGCAAATGTTTGTGATTCATGGGGGCAGCCATCTTTGTCATGGGGGCAGCCATCTTTTTGGTTGAAAGGAGGTGACAAGGAGCAGGAGACACCGTTCCAACTGTCCTGTGTCCTGATAACCCCTCCCAGCTGCACACGCTAGGCTTCAAATGTCAAATTCAAAATGTAAGAAAAAAAAATTGCACCAAAACAGCAGAACGAGAGCAACAAAATCAGAAATCCCATCATGCTTTGCACAGCATCAGGGGAAAAATGCCCGGGCAGTTTTCTTCGTTGCAGCTAAAAATGAGGCTTGTATAAGAGAAACAAAGTTCTGATGCTGTAAAACTGTTAAAGAAACACCAAGCCTTTTCAGTGCTGCTGAGTCGATTTTTAGTCTGGAGGTTCACTTTAAACCCTCTCCAAAGCCCCTCCCCCATTGACATGAACTTTAACAATATCCCTTTTATTTTTAATTTTGTGATTTGTAAAATCACTGCAAAATCTTTTGCACAATGATTGAAAAGTGATTGTGCCGTGCTCCTGTCTTTTTAATGTACCGCTATTCAGTGATTGTCTGGCGCCCAAATTTCCCCGGCACCCTTTTTCATTTATAAGTGGTGATTTAGTGGCTGGAGGGAGACCCTCAGGACCAGGGCCCAGGTGCAACGGTAATCTCTGAGCCTCTAGTGGTGCTCGTTGTGCAACTGTCTGTGAGTACCTACAGACATGAGATGATCAGTGAGATGCAGACAATCTCGACTTGCATTCAGGTTTTATGTAGATGGCACCCAGCTTGGAACAGAGATACATTTGCAAGGAGAGCATATATGCTTTGTCTAGTTTTAAAAGGAACCCGAGGTGTGAGACCTATGGAAGCTGCCATATTTTATTTCCTTTTACCTAATACCAGTTGCTTGGCAGTCCTGCTGATCTCTTTGGCTGCAGTAGCGGCTGAATCGCACCCCTGAAACAAGCAAGCAGCTAATCTTGTCAGATTTTGCATAATCCTCTCATCTGCATGCTTGATCAGAGTCTATAGTCACATACACACGCCATACCGCCGCCAACGACGGGTCCGTCAGACCCTCCCGCTGGGCAGACGTTCAGCCGACAGTAGCACATGTGTACGCGCTGTCTGTAGACTGATAAGGCTGTTTCTGAACAATCAGCTCAGCGGATCATTCAGAAACAGCCGTATCGGTCTGCCAACAGCGCGTACACATGTGCTACTGTCGGCTGAACGTCTGCCCAGCGGGAGGGTCTGACGGACCCGTCGTTGGCGGCGGTATGGCGTGTGTACGTGCCTTATGGCTTAAAGTATTAGAGGCAGAGGGTCAGCAGGACAGCCAGGCAATGTGCATTATTTAAAAGGAAATAAATGTTCGCCTCCATATCCCTCTCGCCTCGGGTTCCCTTTAATCTGCATTAAGTTTACATATAAGCTCTTTTCTTCCTGTACATATCTGACCAGATCTTAAAGTGTACCCAAAGTGGATTGAAGCTAAAAAGATACTTGCCTATGAAGAGGGAAGGCTCTGGACCCTGCAGAGGATTCCTGTTTCCTCCTCGCCCCCACTGTTGGGCCCTTGGAACATATCAGCTGACGTGCTTTTATGTTGTCACGACCAAGCTCTCTGCCACGTGAGAGTTGCACGAGTGTGGCCACACCTGCGCAGTAAGCTAGAGCCACTTGTCCGTGAGTGGCTCTGTGCTGATGCACGGGCACGTTGCCCTACTAATGCGGGCACAGTACGGCCCCACTCATGTATGAAGACGATCGTGGCTGCAAGCTTCCAGGGGGTAATGGGAAGAGGGTGATGGTCCACCGGAGGACATGGAAAGCCTCTGGACCATCCAGAGGTTTCTCTCTTCCTAGGGAACTATCTCTATCTATCTCTTTTGTTAGGATTTCTCACGCTGGATTAAACTGGGGCAGCTAACAAGGACTGCCTTGGGTCGAGAGTCATTGGGCATGCCTGAGTTAATCAGGCCATTTCAGCGCTCAATGCCAAAACTGGGCGTAGCCATAGCACTAGTGCTATGCTACTCACCCTGTGTAAGGGTAATTCGGGGATCCAGTGATTGCTACAACTCAGAGTGGGGTTAGTATTTAACGCCACCGGGGATTTGAGCGGCAGCAGGGTGAGCCTCATTTGAGTCACCCTGCGCCCAACTCACCGGCAACCGAGTGACACGCTGCCTGAGCTAGGCCCAACTTACCCCTTAACGCATTTTCTACTACTCGCCCAATCTCCCAGAAGCCACTCCTTCATGTCCCGCACACCATCCCTCCTCTCCACTCCATACTTGGACATGTTGCTAGCCTGTAGACTGACACATCTGTACAGAACTCTGCCCCCCGATCTGCTGGCCGACCTCAGCGATGTATGCTTTGTGTGACCATCCTCTTTACTGTGGGCTGTTGACTCATACCTACTCATCCAGCCAGTTTCTCTCTCGTTTTGTTTTCCTTGTATCCGTAGGCAACTGTAACTTCCACGGATGCACTTGTGTGTATTGAGAATGTGCTCCACAACCCCTGTTTCTGCAGTGAACCGGTCTCCAAAACAATGCCTGACTCTGTCCTTCTCACCTAGCTGGTTACCAGCAGCCACACCTGTAGGCCTTTTTCTAGAAGAACATGCCCAGGTTTCAAGCTGTGGACCACCTGCTAACTTGTCCCAGACAATAAACGTAGGGCTCTCCCGTTAGACCAGGAGGACCTCTAACCAAACCCAATCCCAACGGGCACATTTATGTACAGAGAGCAAAATCCCTGCCTGTTATTTGGGGCTATTGATTCTCCTTTATGAGAACGGACATATGTCTTTGACATCCTCTGCTGGCCTGTATTAATGTGTACACCAATCTGCCTAATCTTTACATCATCTTTAATTTGCTGGCCAGTAGGGAGGATTTAAAGATTTTTTGTGTGTGTGTAATTTTTTTTATGTTTCCTAAATAGTATGGGACATGAGAAGGGAGGGGGGCTAACAGTGTGTCTTTTCTTGTCCCCCCCCCCCCCCCCCCTTGCCTGAGAGCATGCGATCAATGTCACAGCCGCTGCCCAGCTGGTCAGGGCAATTTATAGACTGTTGATTCCAGCTACATATTCCATAACGCATCCATGTCAGGCCTCCTCGCTTCCCCTCCCGACGGGCCTTGTATTATTTTATAGCGAGATGAAGTTCGGTTATCTCAAATAACGCTTGTATTTATGTCTCTTTTCTCTCTCCCTTCTCTCCCACAGTTGGCAACCAGCTAGGGGCTCTAGTACATCAAAGGTAAGCAGTGGGTTACGTTTTATTATTTATTGATCTGGATCTAATTGTTTATTGATCTGCCATCTGTACTCTAGCATGAGATTGAAACGTTGTGGGGGGGGGGGGTGGATAGACGGATTTCATACACTTGAGCACTTGCTGAAATGGGGGAGCAGTCAATAATACTGTGATTTATGGGGGCCGGGGTTTTTAAACTCGGCCGCGGCAGACCGGGAGGGCAGAGGAGCCATATGACGGTGATGTAATGGATTTTGGATTTGTTGTAAACTGTTGTGGCTTGTAAAAAATAAGAAAAAGGAAAAAAAATCAGACCTTAAAGGTTTTAATGGTCAGCTTTGTTCCACAAATGCTAAAGTGAACCTGTCCTAAAACAGACATGTTAAAGCTAAATCTGGTAATTGCGTATTACGCCTTTTTTCCTCTTGCAAGTGCAATCGTGCTGCATTTGCATTCGCACAGCCTGCTTTTTCCACTTGCTGCGATTGTACCTTCTGAAATGAAACGCGATTACACCGAAAATCATGCAGGCTGACGATTCAGGCAAAAAGGAATCATGCTGATTGTAAAGGAGCATTGCGATTTACATGTAAATCACGGATCTGTTACGATCAGCAAAACCGCTGTGATCCATTTTTCTTTGAGCAGATCGAAGCAAGTGGATGAGAGTCCTGAGAAACATAAACGTTGGGCTTGACACAGGAAGCAGTGGCAAAATTGGCGTGCGCCGCAAGGCAAAGGGTACATTGCCATGGTAATGCTCTATGCACCCTCTGGCGTTAGTCCCGGTAAAAAAATGGCCGGGCCCTCCCTGCGCGCAGCAATTTTGCCATTTCTTTGTGCATCAGGCCGATAATGTGTGAAATGTCAATTTTGCCCAAAGACTATTCTTTCTGTGGCCTATCTTGTGGTTTATATAGACCAGTAACTTTGAGTTTTGTACATAATGGAGAGAGATGGCAGAGCATCCAAAACCAGGCTGCATCTGATTAAATTACCAGCAACAGGTGTGCAGAGCTATCTGCACCCTCTGCATATTAAACAGGTGCTACAAATTTACACTATTGGAGGATGTTGGCTTCCAAAACAGTTTGCATGCGAATAAAATTGTCCTAGACCCTTCCAACGCAGCGACGTCATCCTATTGGAGGAGTAACATTGAGTAGCTACCCAAACAGTGCCCATACCTTTCTCGGCTCTGCAGCTGACCAAACCAACCTAGGCAAAGGCTTCCCCATTACCAGCCACCTGTCCTCCACCCGCTGACTAAAAAGTGCATGTCAGCAGCAAACTGATCAGCTCCTCTAAAGATAAGGAATGGCTTTAAGTTCCCCATGAAAATAGGTGATTTGATTTGCAAATCTGATTTGCTTGGTCATGTGATCACATGCACAATCCGTGTTGCCTTCAACAATCATGCTTGATTGATAGGACAACATTGAAGGCAACGAGTGCTATATAGACACACAGCTGGGGTTGCCTAGTGACATGTACTGTTGCTATGGAGGATGAGTGATAGAGTAGCTTCTGCTGGGAGGAGGAAGTGTGAGAACAGTACTCTGATTCATCATCAGTGGCTTTTAGAGATCTAAAGGCTATTTGGACACAGGCGTCGGAAGCCGTCTAATACATGCCAGTACAAATTACCGGTAGTAGGATGTGGATAGGATCAGCTACTACATGGGGAATAGTGATTGCAGCTTGTCGTCCATTTGTGGACCTTCTGCTAGCGGTTGTTGAAGTGCTGAGACTAGTATTGGGTATAACGAAAGGGGAGGTTAGTAGACACTAGGAAGGAGGGGCTAGTATCAGAGGAGTTAGTGTTAGGCACAAGGAGGAGGGGGTGGAGTTTAAAGCCAGAGATCCATACCTCCTAGATGCCCCAATATTGAATGGTAGGGATGGGACCCCTCAAGCTACTTCCGTTCCCCTGTCTACTATAGGGATGTGCTTGAGAAGAGGGGTGGGGAGGAGAGAATCATTCCCTCCCATCTAAATTTGTAAATTTAAAAAGGCATTTCACTGCCTATCAACTGACCGTTGAAAATAGGCCTTAAAGAAAACCTGTAACTTTGAAAAGTTCCCCTGGGGGGTACTCGCCTCGGTAGGGGGAAGCCTCCGGATCCAATCAAGGCTTCCCCCGTCTTGCTGTGCCCCTCCGAACAGCGGGGAAGTAAATATTTACCTCCTCGGCTCCAGCGCAGTCTCCGCTCAGAGATAGGTGGAAATACCCGATCACTGTCGGCCCACTCTACTGCATAAGTTTGCTGCATCAGCGCCCCCGCTGGAGCCAGGAAAGGTAAATAAATCAGCGCTTGTCAGGCTTGTTGAGGGAGGATTCCGGGACACTTTGGGGGAGCCAGCGCTGGACTGCCTGCAGCTACACTGAAGGGGGAAGCCTCATTGGGACCCTGAGGCTTCGTCCTCCCGAGGTAAGTACCCCCCAGGGGAACTTTTTTTTGGTTACAGAGTCTCTTTAAGGTATTAAGGGCTACTAGGAAAGTATAGGGGACTAAAAAAGACTGAAAAACCTTCCTACTAAAAAGCCAACACTCAGTGTAGTTTGCCTTCATAAAACAGAAGGTATTTGCCATAATTTAGCTTTAGGTGAGTGACTGTGGTCTCCCACAATGCACCAGTGCTGTATATGCAAATTATCTCTATGCCCCTGAAGCCAGGCTTTCATGATTTTAGCTCGGTCAAGATAATGTTAATTTTCTCAGTCCTTTTTCTATTTTTGCCATATGGGCCAAGAGCCCTAGCTGTGGCAGCTCCATACTGAGGCCTCCAGCAGAAGTCATTACAGCAGGGCAGACTTCCTGTGCTCACATAGGGAGAACTCAGCAGGAAGTGCGAGAATCGTTGGCTTTGCTTATAATGGCTGTGACAGAAACTCCAGCAGGCCGCCGGAATCCCACAGAGCACCGAAAGTCAGTGGGTGACTGAAGCGATTGGCCTGGTACACACCCGATCCTTGTACATGTTCAAGACAGTCGATGTATAAATTAACAGTAAGACGAATGTTGCTAAATTTTGTGGAAATTATCCTGAATGATGACCACTCTCCTGTGAAGGTACTCAAGCAATAAAGAATATATAAGAATGGGGCCAAATTTACCAAAAGCCACTGTAGGCACATGCCTACAGGGGCCTGATGTTGAAAAGGCAGCTTGCTCCCCTAGTGCTTCCTCCTCCCCCCCCCCCCTCCCTATGCAGAGGCCTGATGCAGAGTCCTGATGAGTGTAAATGAGAGGTTACTCACCCGGGTCCCGGCATTCCACTGACCAGATCTCCCTCCAGTCAGGGGTACCTCTAGCTACCTTATACTTGAGGGCACCTCTGGCTACTTAATATTAAGGGTACTTCTGGCTACCTAATACTAAGGGGCACCTGTAGCTACCTATGACAGGCAAGGGAAGTAAGGGAGAAGCAACAGCTGGGACAGTTTGGTGGGGGTTTGTCGGTTCATGGAGGGCAAAGTCTAAGGTGCCAGGACATCTGTGCCTATAGGCTCCTAGAGGCACAGACTAACTGGTCATGGTGACCCAGAACTCATTGGAGTGTGTAAGGGACTACAATGGTCCTAAAAGCCCCCTAACTAAGATGTTAAGAAAAACAAAAGTTTGCTTTCCTAAAACAGAAAAAAATTGCGATAATTCAGGTTGGAGTGAGCTTTAGATGTCTCCCAGAGCAACACTGCTGAATATATGCAAATTAACCATTGTACCCTTAGAAGCAATGGTTAATTTGCATATATTCAGCTGGTTAGTCTGTACCTCTCGGTATTACAAGCCCTACTCCATAGAGCCAAATTAATCCATGCCATGTACTGATGAGGATCAAACAATCCGAAACAGCCTGTATGCATGTTGGATTATTGTGGCTCTGTACAAATTAACAAGCTGACACATCATTGCATTCCAGCGGTTCTGGAGGTGTGTTTAGCTTCTAAGGGTACAATGGTTAATTTGCATATATTCAGCAGTGATGCCTGGGAGACATCTCGAGCTCACTCCAACCTGAATTATCGCAAATTCTTTCTGTTTTAGGAAAGCAAACTTTTGTTTTTCCTATAGTCTCCTGTGAGGTAAATCCGGGCCTGTATAAGCAGTAGTTCCCATGGATGCTTGGACTAATACTAGTCTGCTGGGAATTGACTGCCATTCAGTTGAGGTATAATGAAACCCAGTGGCGGAATTTGTGTCAGCTTCTCACTGCACTTTGGCAGCAGTTGACACCTGGTAGCCGTCTGCTCAGGTAGGTCGCCACTCAAGCATCCTTTCATTTAACAGCTCTGCCTCGGAAACAGTTGCCAGTCAGTGAAGGCACTTTTGTCAGTCATTTGCATGAATTTTCCCTTGGGACGTCTGAGGAGAACCTGTTTTGATGAATTTGTAGATTGTTCTAGTTGCAAGTCCCAGTGCTGCATTATAGCTTATCTTTTGACTATACCAACCCTCACAGCTGTTTTGTCGAAAGGGGCTCTTGTCTGAGTTGCTTTTCACAAAAGTGGTGGGCATACACCTGGCCATGCTTGGACCTGTTTACTGGGCACATCACTGTGTAGCATGAGAATTGAGGATGTGGGAAGAGTCTTACAAACAGGAAGCTAGTGTCTGTTTGGTAACTGATTTGTTATAACTGTTAGTTTTACATGCAAGCTAAAACAAGATTTTCTAGTAATCCCTGCAATGTATACAGCTCAACTAAACAGACTGCAATGTTTTCAGGAACTTAAAGGGGCACTACAGTGAAAAACTGTACTTATTTGTGTATGTTGGCACATATTTTAAATTGAAGTACATTTTTTTCCAGAGTAAAATGAGCCATAAATTACTTTTCTCCTATGTTGCTGTCACTTACAGTAGGTAGTAGAAATCTGACCGAAGAGACAAGTTTTGGACTAGTCCATCTCTTCATAGGGGATTCTCAGCAAGGCTTTTATTCTTTATAAAGATATTCCCTAAAAAGGATTTAAACAATGATGCTGGCCAGCCTCCTTGCTCCCTACACAGTTTTTTGGCAGTTGGACAGAGCAACTGCCATTCACTAAGTGCTTTTGAAAATAAATCTATCCCTGAGAATCCCCTATGAAGAGATGGACTAGTTCAAAACCTGTCACTTCTGTCAGATTTCTACAACCTACTGTAAGTGACAGCAACATAGGAGAAAAGTAATTTATGGCTCATTTTACTCTGGAAAAAAAATGTACTTCTTATTTAGATATGTTTACACATATTTTAAATTTTACATTTTTTGGCTGTCGTGCCCCTTTAACTGGACCTGAACTCATGCACAGGACACATGGAAAACGGAGAAGTGCACTCTGTGTGTTTTTTAGAGAGAAAAGCCTGTCTAATTCCCCATCATCTTCAAGCAATCACAAGTGTAATTTGATCTCTCAGCTGTGTCTGCACAGAAATTCAGCAGTCCTCAGCAGATGCAACTAATATGTAAACATAGGAGGTTAACCCTTTGTATGCTTCCATGAAAGCAGGTTGTAGACACACTGCGGATTTATTGCAGGAGTTCTTTAAGAAATGTTTTTCTTTAAAGGACTTCCGAGACGTGCCCCCGCTGGCCGCCCGCAATGATGGCGACCCCCCCCCCCCCCCCCCCGGTTGGCTCCTTTGCCCCTGCCCACGTGTCCACGTCATTTGGCGAGTACTGCACCTGCACAGTAGTTGTGCGCAGTACCCGCCAGATGATGTGGACGTGCAGATGCAGAAGAGCCGACCCCGGCGGCGGGGTCACCATCATTGCGGGAGGCCAGCAGGGACATGAAGGATGACCAAGGCTGTGGCAAAGGCTTGAAACTGCTGCGAAGGGCTAGAAGAAGCCCCAGGTGAGTAAGTCCTCGGAAGTCCTTTAAATGTTATTATGCTATTGCTTATCTTTTAGAGCAGAGAGGAAGTTCTGAGTTCAGGTCCACTTTAATGTGTGCATGGCTGACCTGTATACGCAAACCACAGTGCAAATGCTCAGCATTGCAAGTGTTGTTTTCATGCCACAGTTGTAAAACAGATGAATGCAACATGCGCTCAAGAAAAACGCAACTACAGCTTTGGTACGGTAGCCTTACATCACCTGATATATGGGCAGATCGACCATGACACAGATCCCCCTCTGAACAAATCTGACCAGAGAGAGATCTGTTGCTTGCCCACGCACCGCAGACAGAGTTCTAATTTTCGGAATCAACCTAGTGACTCCGCCCCCTGCCTGGCTACCCCCCAAGTGTCAGTGGGCCAGATTTATCAAAGCATTACCGACAGTTTTTTCTTCTTAAACTGTTCTAACCAGCAGGAGGAACAGTTCTGCATGATAAGAATATTCCTAAATTCTACTTAAAGAGAACCCGAGGTGTGTTTAAAGAAGGTTATCTGCATACAGAGGCTGGATCTGCCTATACAGCCCAGCCTCTGTTGCTATCCCAAACCCCACTAAGGTCCCCCTGCACTCTGCAATCCCTCATAAATCACAGCCATGCTGTGAGGCTGTGTTTACATCTGTAGTGTCAGTCTCAGCTGCTCCCCCGCCTCCTGCATAGCTCCGGTCCCTGCCTCTGTCCCTTCCCTCCAATCAGCAGGGAGGGAAGGGATGCAGGAGTTCTGCAGGAGGCGGGGAGAGCAGCAGACTGACACTATAGAGATAAACACAGCCAGCTCTGACAAGCTGTTTGTCAGCAGCGTGGCTGTGATTTATGAGGGATTGCAGAGTGCAGGGGGACCTTAGTGGGGTTCGGGATAGCAATAGAGGCTGGGCTGTATAGGCAGATCCAGCCTCTGTATGCAGATCACATTCTTCAAACCCACCTCGGGTTCTCTTTAATAGCAGCAGTTTAGCGGGAATTTCTAAAAGCTGTTCTGTGCTTAACCCTTTCAGCGCTTGGGCATTGATCCTCTGTTTCAGTTCTAAAACATTTATAATATGTACTTATGTACATTACATCTTGTCAGTTAGCCTAACAAACTCTACCGTAAATAATCTATTTATGCTATTATAACTTCTCTTTTCTGTATCAATGCTGCAGATGTATTGGTTACCACAGCAACAGTAATTCCCCTTATTGTACAGCAGTTTAAGAAGGAATCTGCACTATCTAGTAATTTCTTAAGATGTCTGAGACAGTATACCAATATCTTGATAAATGTCCCGCACTGTTCCCCCAGGTGCCCATGCTCAGGAACGTCTCACCTGTCCACCGGCGCAGCGCCTAGACTTATCAGGTGTTTGGCGTCACCGTGACTTCCTGTACCACGTGGCACCAGGCGTGTGTGACGTTACACATGCGCCTGGGGCCACGTGGTATAGCCGCTCATGGGGATTAGACATTCGAATAGGCCAGGAGTCACGGTAGACAATTGAGACTTTTACACCTTAGAGGCGTGGGGGGCACTTTTACACTGGGCGGGGGGGGGGCTGGGGGACTGGCCACGGGAATGTCAGTCATCAGGATATCGAATGATGCTATTGCCGCGCACTCATTCGAGCATTTGCAGTTGATCCTTTTTGAAAGATTTCGGACAGAAATCATTGGAAGGATCGATCGGGTGACCATGTTGCGGCGCTGATTCTCTTCCGATTCTACAAAATTATCTATTCAGAAGGTCGATTGATCTGCAATATCAAGTGGTGTATTGTATGGGCACCTTTAAGGTGGAGGACGATCGACCATCTGATTTGATTATTATTATAATCGGAAGAAAATCGGTGCCGCCAAGTACATGCCCGATCAACGGCCCAAAATTGCTCGAATTAATCCTTCAGACAAACTGCAAGATGATGCGATCAGTGAGAGCTTTGTCTCTTGGTCGAATCTGCCCATCATCGCTAGCTGTATGGCTAGCTTTAGTCTTTATAAATCGATTCTGTATGCTCATCTTTCTTATGCGTCTTATTTATTTTTGCAGGGCTGTGATGACGGAAGAATATAAAGTGCCTGATAAGATGGTGGGATTCAGTAAGTAATTTCTGTTCTAGTACCCAAATTCTGTCCCAGTCGATATAGCCGCCTTCTCCAAGCATGTAACTATAAATATCCCCTCTAAGATGCTGATTTCTTTGTCAGTCACATGGCTACTTATAAATAGGAAAAAAAAATGCATGGCAAGATTTAAATCCCTGGTTCTCCCTCAAAATGGGATGCCAGCGTAGTGCCAGTTGCTTCCCCAGCACAGAGCCATCAACTGGTCTTACCCACCTCCTCCTGCTGCCTTCTTTGGAACACTGAGAGGAGGTGAGACTATCTGGTCTGCCTCATAACTCCTCCCTGACTGTGCCATGCATGTGATGACTGGTTAAGGGGAGGAGTTGGAGCGGTTCGTAGACTTGCTGTTCTATCAGACAAGAAGCATCTGATGTTATCACAGGAAGGCAGCTTTGCAAATCATCCAGACAGGTACTAAAAAAATGAGTGCGGCAAAAAATGGTTTTCTGTGCAATGCACGAAACTTTAACGCCTTGTTAATTGTGATACGTGCCACGCAATATCCATTTCATAAGCCAAAAGCCTGAACTAGGGCTTTAAATTATTTTTTACTTTTTTTTTTTTAGTTGCGGGTGAAAATCTTTTACAAAGATCTGTTGTTTTGGCACATTATAAATGTATAATCCTACAGATTGCTGTCTTTTTTTCTTTTTTTTCTACCCCCTTTGTTTTTGTTACGATTAACTTTTAGCCATTTTTCTCCAGTAATTGGACGGGGTGGGGAACAGATATCACGAATCCAGACAGAATCCGGATGCAAAATTCAGATTGCTCCAGGTAAATATCTGTGGCTTTGCTGTTTATTTCTGATAGAGAGTCTTGTAGTCTGACTCCGGTTGAAAAAATGTTTTAAATTTGGATAAGGTGAGGAAGGCTTAGAACCTTCATTAGGTTTCATAGTGGGAAACCTGACATTCTACTTCAGCTGTAGTCATTCAGGTAATAATAGCAAAATAAAGTCCTAAGGACCTAGTTTACACTCGGATCGCAAGACGCAATTGTGAGTTTGCAGCGCCAATTGGCAACGATTGTAGTTTGCCAGTCTCACTCAAGAGATCAAGAATCTCATCGCGATCACTGCCAAAATGCTGCATGCAGCACGTTTGCGATTTAAGCAAATCGCAAGCCCTGCAGTGAGAATGATCTCATAGGGATACATTTGTCACACCGCTTTGCTGATTGCCAGTTATCAGCAAACCGATGGAATGCCCCTTGATGTGGTTTTAAAGTTAACCTGTCAGTTTAAAGTAAACTTGAGATGGTGTAATAAAAATATTTTATACTTACATGGGCACTTCCTCCAGCGATGCGTCCCTTGCCGTCCTCCCAGGTGCCTCCGTCCTTCAGCTATCGGTCCCGGTAACCAGGCTCAGTCGCGCCAGTCGGCTCTTCTGCGCATGCGCAGACCCCTGCACATGCGGAGAAGAGCAGCCTGGCGCCACTGAGCCTGGTTACCGGGACCGATAGCCGGAAAACGGAGGCACATGGGAGGATGGTGAGGGATGCATCGCTGCTTATGGGGCTGGAGGGAGCCCCGGGTAAGTAGCAAAGTATCATCTTTTTATTGAACCATCTCAGGTACACTTAAAAAACAAACAAACAGATATTTACCTCGGGAGGGGGAATCCTCAGGATCCTAATGAGGCTTCCCCCATTCTCCTCCAGCGCTGGCAGCCTGGAAAAAACAATAATAATGATGGTGGCTATTTTAGTCCACTTTGTGGAGCTCTGCACATCTATTGCAGGTAGTCCATTCGGGTGCAGCCTCTGTTTGGAAGCGCTGCCAATGCCTCCTGCTGTACAATGATGGTGGCCTGCCTGCCATGGCACACTAACTGCTTCCTGCTCGGACTCTGGTGGAAATAGCAGAGCCTGATCAGGTCTGCTGTGCTGTGCAGACAGCTCGCGCCTACGCAGTAGAGAGTACTCAACCAGGCTCGGCTTCTTCTGCCGAAGCCCAGTTGGAAAGCCGCTAGTGCGCATTCGAACACCGCTGACTAGAAGAATTTGGGGGGTCCCAGCACTGGATCGCCCCTGCAGAGGAGGAAGGGGGAAGCCTCTTTAGGATGCAGTCTTCCTCCTCCTGAGGTGGGCACTTTTTTACCTTCAAGTTCACTTTAAAATAAAATTCGGTCAAGACTCTTTTCAGCCCCCTGAACTGGGGTAAAATATTTTAAATGAAGCCCAATTTGGGCTAGATTACCTTTTATTATACAAGTGTCTTGGCGCTGCTTGTTAATCACCACTTGTGATACATTTCCGAATGTGAATCGGAGAAGAAAGTTTTTACACTGGGCAAACTCTGACTAAATAACCTATAAATGAAGACTGTAAAATATTTTCACTGCAATTCCCTTCCTATTGGAACAAGGCCAAAAGAAGATAAAGAGCTGTCAGATATTGAAAAAAGTCAGTACAGAAAAAATAAAGTACTTATTGATGGATTTTATTTTGCTGTTATTAAAAGAATGAGTACAAAGGTGGCAACATGTCAAATACAAACTATGGTAGTCCTTTTAAAGGAAGCACAAGGCGGGTTAAAAAAGTTGGCTTTACTCAAAGCTTCTTCCAGCCCTCGTAGCCTGTCAGGTCCCCTCCATTGGTTTGCTTTCCAGCCCAGTTGCGTCTGAGTCGGCTAGGTATGGCACACTATGGAGCATGTGCTGACCCAGCAGTGCCTCGCCTTGATTGCACATTCTGTGCGTGGGTAGTTTTCCAAGATTTGTAGCTGCGCATGCTCAGAATGCTCCCGGTAACATGAGCGCGATAGGAGGTACGCTGCTTGGTCAGCACTTGTGCTAGAGTGCGCAACCCAGCAGAGTTTACCAGTGCTGTCACGGGGACCGACAGAGGGGACCAGGAGGATGCTAAGGGACCTTAGTGACTATGGGGGGACCCTGGAAGAAGCCCCAGGTTAGTAAAAGACATTTTCACCCCTCCTCAGGCTTCCATTAATGAGGCCTGTAACTATTAACCACTAGCTTTCCTGTACTGGTGGTCACAAGAGATGCTAACGATTTTGGCTTTCATGCAGCTTGGATTTGTGCCAAATTAGTTTCCTGCGTATGGTTTCCATACAAGACAGAATTATTAGCCATGCTCCAGTGGCCACCAGAGCTGAAGAACGACGTATTGATCGAGGTTCTGATTCTTCCCCATCGGAGAGAAAAGAAAACGTTACAATAGTTTTTTCAGTTCCTGTTTGAGAGATTTGTCATACTTCCTGTGAGGGCAGGAAACCTCTCTGTAACCTCTTCATAAAAAGTCAGTTCTAGCGGTACTTCTTTTAGGGCTGGTTCAGACGGCCGTTTGGAGGCGTCACGTTCGTTGGCGTCGCGGCGGCAATGCGTTCGGGCTTTCAGCAGCGTTCGCATTGCGCTCGGATGCGGTCGCGTTTTTTCTTCCCCTAGGGGAACATTACCCGTCGCGGTTAACCGCCCCTGGAAGCAACATGTAGCTTCCAGGGGCTCCTTGAACGCCATTGAAATTCGGGACCCGAACGCCGCGTTCATGTAAACGCGCGTGAAAGCTTGGTACAAACGCTCCCATTCACTTGAATGGGAGCGTTTAAGCCAAGCCCCGAATGCTAGCAGTAAACGCTGCACAAACGTCCATCTGAACCAGCCCTTACAGTGCTTTTTAAAAAATAGGAGTCGGCACTTGATTGGCCTCTACAAGTGGTCACCACACTCCTCAATATCGATCTGTTCCATCACTAGGGATGGACAACCTTGTCGTTTTTGAGAAAATAGATTAAAAAAATACAAAGGAAATTTGTTTTTAAACACAGAAAATGACTATTTAAAAACCATTTTTCCTGTAAATTTTTTTTCTCAAAAACTACTTTTTGGGGGGAAAATTGTTTTGACTGGTTTCTCCTTAACACACGTAGCAATTTTGGTGACAATAGCATGTATGGGAGCTTTGCTATTAACCACTGAAATCTGCACAAAATTACGAATGGATTACACAAAATCAATTGAATGTCAACATTGTAGTTACTTATAGCCATAACTGCGAAAATGTACATGAAACTTTGCATAATTGTAATTAGCAGATTACGGTAATCACTAATCTGCATAGCTTCTGCAGGCAAGATTGGGCTGAGTTGCAGGAAACTGCACATCGAGTTTCACAAAATGTGTGGTGCTGGGTAGTATTGTACTTACCTACATGTCTGCTCTAAGTCCTCTGCCCCCACTGTGTTCCTGGCTAGTGTTGGTGTTCAAATTTGGCATAGTCAATTTGGAACACCCAAAGATTACCGCTGTTCAGCACTGAAAAGGTGGACAGGGTCAGGAGTTCACTGACTTGCGAGTCACCAATGCTTCCTTCTTCCAAACCACAAGGAGGAAGTATCGCAGTCACCTGACAGGCAAGTCAGTGAACTCCTCCTGACCTTGTCCGCTTGTTTGGTGCTGAACAATGGCGATCGGGAGTATTTGTGATTTACCAAATTCGCTATGGTGAATTTTAACACCAACACTACTGTGTTGGAGTTGAGCTACTGTAATATGCCTTCTCTATCCAGTGGCCTTGTGGTTAAGTTTGGTTACATGACCATGGGACTGGTAAAATAAAAAAGCCTAACAGCACAGAAGGGGTACGGCAGATGATGGCGTTTGCTCATAGTAGCCAAGCAGGTGATTGGCACTTACCCGCAGGGCTGTATCAGAATCCCCTTAATTCTGATGTCTAGCTGTTGGCAAGTCATTTTGAAAGTAATCTATTTTACGAAAAGGTCAGGAGAACCGCCTCCTTCGATCTCTGACGAGTGTAATTTTATGTAAATTTTTCAAATTGAATATTTTATGGAAATGTTATTAATGTATGTATTTTGCCTTTCAGATAGCGGTGGAATGCCAGATCGACCCTGCGTCCTTACTGGGGCGCCGGAGAGCATAGAGTAAGTCCCGTGTGCCAGGCCCCTACAAGCCCAGCTCTGGTGTCTGCAATAGTAACTGGCACAAGTAGTCCTCTCCCTTTTGTGTTAGCAGAGGTTTGAGCCAAATTACCATGTAGCTAAGTATAATCTTGCTCAAATCTTTATCCACCCCCCCCCCCCCCCCCTTTCTTTTCATTCCCCCAAAGCTGCAATCTCTTCCACAATTGCTGTGCATTTTCGCTTGGCGAGCGAATACAAAAGTCCTTAAAGGTATCACAGCAGGCAGAGGTGGTGCTGTGTAGAGGTTTTTTTTCTTCCGTGTCCTACTCTCCGTCATGAGCTCTTAGCTCAGAGCTGGCATTAGACAGCTATCGTTCATGTTCCCATCGTCTGGAAAAGATAACTGGTTTTGCTGCACCCCAGCAAGTCTCCGGAGTTTTAGGGGCGTTCCAAAAGCCCCCTCTTTCTTGCCAGGCTGCTGTGACTGCTGATCTGGAATAAGTGTTATTGGCAACTGCACATTACACAGCAAGCACTAGATTTCTGCTTTGTTTTGAGCGGTTTTTTTTTCTCCTTCTTTCTTGTCTTCTTCTTTTATGTTTCCTTCGCTCTTCCTCAGAGCGCTGAAATATCTGAAGCTCTGTAGAGAGACCATCTCTTTTCCGAAACGGCATTTGAAGGTTTAGCACCTTCATATACTGTATCTAGGATTTTCACATGGATATGATGGAGGAAAAAAATATAAGCCAAGTGATAACTGAATGTTCAGAGAGGTTCTGGAAATAGAAGCTGATGAAATAGTCGTCACATTTCGCCTTTTCCTGTTGGTTAAGTTTGGCTCCGCCCTATTTACAATCAGAGCCACTCTATTGGGCCATTATTACAAAAAAAATTGTAAAATTCAAAACATAAATTTAAAATGTACATTTCTCACATAGTAAAATGCAATATAAATTACTCTCTTCCTATGTCGCTATCACTTATGGTAGGTATTCAAAATCGGACAGATTTTGGACCAGACCATCTCCTCACGAGGGATTCTCAGTAATTACTTTATTCTATAGAAGGGCACTCTATGGAAATTATCTATTTAAGGAAGCCAGCCACCCTCCCTCCTCGCTTGCACAATATTTTGGCAGTTGGACCGGGCCATTCAGCAAGTGCTTTTCTAAATACAGAAATACCTGAGTATCCCCCCACGAGAGCTGATTTTTACTAGCTACTGTAAGGCCCCATTTACACTTAATCAGTTTGTACGTGTTTTTTTTCTTCTCCATAGCAGTGCATTATTAAAAATCTTCGTTAAAATGCGTATAGTGTGAACTGAGCCATAGGAAAACATGGGCATTACTTTGAAAATCGGTTGTCCTTTCAGTTATAACTTAGCGCAACTGATGAAGTGTAAATGGGGCCTTAGTGACTGCAGCATAGGGGAAAAAAGTTGCTGGCGTGTCCTACTTTGCCCGGTGGTTTGCTTCATGTAGTGGGTCTCATCTTCCCCTGTGTCTTCTTCTCTCCCTGTCATGTGACACAAGCTGAAGTTTAAACACTAGAGGTCCGGCAGCATACACTTTGGACCTCTAGTGTTTGAACTTCAGCGTGTGTCACATGATAGGGGGGAGGTGACCCGTGGCGTATAGTAAATCACAAGAGACGGCAGGACACTCATGGGACAGATGAGAGCTCTGCAGCCAGAGCGAGCACAGATGTGGGGAGACCTTGGTGGCCAAGCAGTTCATTCAAGTTTGATGGCTTCCGAGCATGGACAGCTCTCTTTAACTCACACCACAGATTTTCAATTACATTCAGGTCTGGGGACTGAGATGGCAATTCTAGAATGTTGTACTTGTTCCTCTGCATGAATGCCTTAGTGGATTTTGAGCAGTGTTTAGGGTCGTTGTCTTGTTGAATGATCTTTGACACTGATTCCTGGAGGTTGGTCTCCAGAATCTGCTGATACTGAGTGGAATCCATACGTCCCTCAACTTTGACAAGATTCCCAGTCCCTGCGCTGCCCACACAGCCCCACAGCATGATGGAACCACCACCATATTTTACTGTAGGTAGCAGGTGATTTTCTTGGAATGCTGTAGTTTTTCCTCCATGCATAACATGTCTTGTTATGCCCAAATAACTCAAATTTATTTTCATCAGTCTACAGCACCTTATTCCAAAATTAAGCTGGCTTGTCCAAATGTGCTTTAGCATACATGAAGTGGCTCTGTTTGTACTGTGTGCGGAGAAACGACTTCCTCTGCATCAGTCTCGCATACAGCATCTCCTGGTGTAAAGTGCACCGAATGGTTGAATGATGCACAGTAACTCCAACTGCAGCAAGATGATGTTGTAGGTCTTTAGTGCTGGTCTGTGGGTTGACTGACTGTTCTCACCATTCATTGCTTTTGTTTATCCGAGACTTTTCTTGGTCTGCCACTTCGAACCTTAACTTGAACTGAGCCTGTGGTCTTCCATTTCCTCAATATGTTCCTAACTGTGGAAACAGACAGCTGAAATCTGAGACAGCTTTCTGTATCCTTCCCCTAAACCATGTTGGTGAACAATCTTTGTCTTCAGGTCATTTGAGAGTTGTTTTGAGACCCCCATGTTGCTACTCTTCAGTGAAAATTGACCCTATGAAATACTTTCTCATAATTAGGTTCACCTGTGTATGTAGGTCAGGGGTCACTGAGCTTACCAAGCCAATTTGAGTTCCAATAATTAGTTCTGAAGGTTTTGGAATCAATAAAATGACAACAGTGCCGAAATGTATGCACCTGCCTAATTTTATTTAAACAATTATTGCACACTTTCTGTGATTCCAGTAAACTTCATTTCACTTCTCAAATATCACTGTGTGTGTCTCCTATATGATGTATTTAACTGACATTTTTTATCGTAACAACCAGCGATTTATACAGGAAAATCATGATGATTAACAAGGTTGCCCAAACTTTCGCATCCCACTGTATATGGATTTATTGTAGATAACTCTGGGCCCCTCCACCACAGTGTCCAGTATACAGTGCTTGATTGGAGTGAGGCATTAGCCCACATGCACGTCACCTCCTGTCCTATGTAAAGGGGTTTGGCTTTGCTGCAAGTTGTTGCATGGGAAGGAGCCAACAGATCTGTCGAAGGAGGAGGGGACATCTAAACTCAAGTCGCTTAAAGAGACACTGTAACGAGAAAAACGTCTCTGGGGGGTACTCCCCTTGGGAAGGAGAAGCCTCAGGATCCTAATGAGGCTTCCCCCGTCCTCCTCTGTCCCACGGGGGTTTCGCTGCAGCCCTTCAAAGCTAGAGTTGGGCGAACAGTTCGGCTGTGTTAGCCGAACTGCAGCCGAACTGTTCGGCTGCCCAAGCTGTCATTTATCTGTGGCTCTTACTACTGCCGGGTCGCAATGACCCGGAGTAGTACGTCTGCGCTGGCCTGGCGGAGCGCGTCCTAGATCGCGCTCCCGTTGCCGGGCACTCTCTGCGCATGTGTGTGACGTCACTCATGACGTCACACACATGCGCAGAGAGTGCCCGGCAACAGGAGCGCGATCTAGGACGCGCTCCGCCGGGCCAGCGCAGACGTACTACTCCGGGTCATTGCGACCCGGAAGTAGTAAGAGCCACAGATAAATGACAGCTTGGGCAGCCGAACAGTTCGGCTGCAGTTCGGCTAACACAGCCGAACTGTTCGCCCAACTCTATTCAAAGCCGGTGCGACAAATCTGACAGCCTGTTCAATATTTACCTTTCCAGGCTCCAGCAGGGGCGCTGTTTTGGCTCTTCTGACGGAGATAGGCGGAAATAGCCGATCTCCGTCGGGTCCGCTCTACTGCGCAGTAGAGCGGACCCGACGGAGATCGGCTATTTCCGCCTATCTCCGTGGGAAGAGCTGATACTGTGCCTACGCTGGAGCCACGGAGGTAAATATTTACATCGCCGCCGCTCCGGGAGGATTTTCGCCGCCACCGTGGGGCCGAGGAGGATGGGGGGAGCCTGAGTAGGATCCGTAGGCTTCCCCCACCCGAGGTGAGTACCCCCCCAGGGGAGATTTTTCGTTACAGATTTTCTTTAAACTGCTGTGGGGGGGGGGAGCCAAAGTTTGCAAACTTTATAAAGGGGATTGGGGAATGGGGGCACATTGACCTCTTGGCAAGGGAAGAGATATTTCCTTTAATAATTGAATTGGAGTACTTATTCACGCGTACATGCAACAATTACTGTCTTTATCCCTGCAGGCAAGCGAAGCGTCTCCTAGGTCAGATCGTGGATCGCTGTCGGAACGGACCAGGCTTTCACAATGACATGGACGGCAACAGCACAGTCCAAGAGATTCTTATCCCAGCATCTAAAGTTGGCCTAGTCATTGGCAAAGGCGGGGAGACCATCAAACAGCTGCAGGTAAGAGGTCCTTCATTTCGATGTGCCGAAAGCCCACCTCAGCATGACCCTAATGCAGTTCTCTTGCCCCTTGGTCCATTATCCGTCCCTTCACCCCTTGGCACCATCCTCCTCATCTATCCCATTTCGCTAATAGTCTATCGCTGTGGCACTTATAAGAGTGTAATTATTCTCAGTGTGGAACATGCTTTGCGGGCTGTTAATTTTCAGATTGCTATTTAATTAGCACTTAAATCTCGGTACCGCAGTACCTTTAAAAACACTTTAATTCTTAAATTCCATTTTAGTTTCTCTTCCGTTTTTTTTAGCTTAAGAGGAGAAAAATAAAAATGAAGTATGTCATTTTAAACCCAGATCCCATTCTGTGATGCCTAGCAGGCAGGTGACTGATGTTAATGGCTGGTTGCGGTTATGCAATCTGCACAATAAGCAGAAGGACTCACTTTTGTAGGCAGATTAGACAGGTACTCCAAAATGTCACTGGTTTTATTAATGTCTGCTCAGTATTGTTTTCCGGGAACTAATGGACATTAGAGCTGTCACAGGATGGCGTTACTATGGTGAAGAGGTTAAAAATAAAAAGCTTTAATTTTTATCTATAGTTGGTAAGAAACAAACTCTGTATAGATGGAACTTGATTTTTAAACTTTTTTTTTTTTTCTACAGCAAATTGCCTGTTATCGGGACTCGGGCAACTGGAAGTATCAGCTAACCGGCATGCCTGAGGGGATAACTGAGGCTGTCTCTCGGGGGGTTTGCAAGGTGGTTTTGCATTTGATACTTACCAAGCGTCCAGCGCCGTCTTCGAACCTTCCTGTAACTCTTAGTGGATTTCCGGCGCCCGTGCATGGCTCCTGGCGTGTCATGTGACAAGCCAGGAGCCGAGGATGTCAGAAAGCCGGTAGGAGGTACAGTTATGTTAGAAGACTGCGCTGGAGGCTCGGTAAGTATTAAATGCCTGCACGGGGTGTGGGGGTTGCTTGCTTTTTAGGCTGGCTCAAGCAACCGACAAGAACATGTATCCAGCATCAGGCGGTCCCTGATACTGGGGAGTTTGCTGCATTACCGTTATTATATTGAACGTTTTCTAGTTTTGTATAGGATATTTGAGGTTCAAAAAACGCCCTAAAACACTGGTATAATTACAGTGTTAAGTCACTCAAAATTATTTTGTACTCATTAAAACTCAACAGAACGTTTCAAAACTTTTTCTAAGTCGTAGCTAGGACTGTCCAAAACTCTCCCTGATTTTCCACAACTTAAAGAGACTCCGTAACAAAAATTGCATCCTGTTTTTTACCATCCTACAAGTTCCAAAAGCTATTCTAATGTGTTCTGGCTAAATGCAGCACTTTCTGCTATCACAGTCTCTGTAATAAATCAATGTATCTTTCCCTTGTCAGACTTGTCAGCCTGTGTCTGGAAGGCTGCCAAGTTCTTCAGTGTTGTGGTTCTGCTATGCACTCCCCCCTCCAGGCCCCTCTATGCACACTGCCTGTGTGTTATTTAGATTAAAGCAGCTTCTCTCTTCTCTTTTACAAGCTGGATAAATCGTCCTCTGAGCTGGCTGGGCTTTCACATACTGAGGAGTTACAGACACAGGCAGAGCTGTTTGCAGGAAGAAACAAGCAGCCTGAAACTTCAGTGCATGAGAGATGCAGGGGGAAAAAAACACACAAATGATCTCTTGAGATTCAAAAGGAAGGGTGTATACAGCCTGCTTGTGTATGGATGTATTTTCTATGTGTGGACATGCTGTACATCAACCTCCCTGTTTTGGTGGCCATTTTGTTTGTTTATAAACAAACTTTTTAAAACTTTTTAACCACTTTTAATGTGGCAGGGAGCAGCGAAATTGTGACAGAGGGTAATAGATGTCCTCTAACGCACTGGTATGTTTACTTTTGTGCGATTTTAACAATACAGATTCTCTTTAAGGTGCCCATTAATGGTACAATGAATGGTACATATGATCGACTGTACAATCGTTCTGATCGGGAGGCTGTAGTTGTGCCGAATGATGCCGAACGATCATTCTATCGATCCGAATTTCGGAACGACTTTGAGTCTGATCGGGTTGCTTATCCTTTCCCTTCCGTTGGTGCGCCCAAACTGTTATCCATCAGATCGGACAGTCTATTGTCTGGGAAATTGAATTGTTAAAAGGCTGCTTAATTGAGAAATTTCTCCAAGAACAGGCTGCGGGAAAATAATTTGTCACCACTCCTTGTCATGTGATATTGGTGGCTCCTGCTCTAGTGACAACTGACCAATCGGGGTAGCTTATTGAAGGAGGAAGCTTACAACTCAGGAGGATAATTCTGCTGTTTCCCAATGTTTGGATATTACTCCTTGGTGGAACTGTGAGCTATGAATAAACTTTACAGTGTGCCCTAAATAGATTTGCGCACTCCCCGCGGTTTACCCATTGTGCCTGCGCACTAAGCTCCGTGTTTCTGTGCATGCGCAGCGATACTTGTGCAGGTGCAGTGCTTGGAGCTTGACATAATGAATGAATCTATACTAATGAGGAGGAAAGGGCTCACATAATAGAGTGGGACTATAGGTACCCCTGTAGATGGGGACATTTTCAGTGTAGTACTTTGTATGCCACTTTCATATTCACTGTAAGAACATTTTTGATTTGGGTTTTCTTTAAAGCAGACCTGGACTCTTGCTGAGGAGACCAGGAAAGTGCAGAGAAATCCACCCTGTGTGTGTTTATGGAGCATGCCTGTCTAATTCACCATTCTCAGCAAGTAATGAGCTAGTGTAATTTGAGCTGCCAGCTGTCTGCTGAATTCTGAGCTAATATGTGAAAACAGAAGTTTAACCCTTTCTGTGCTCCCAGCAAACCAGGAAGTACCCATTCTGCAGCATCTCTGTAGAAGCTCTAGAAGCTGTTTTTTTTAAAGGTGGTTATGCTGTTGCATATCTTTTATAGCAGAGAGGAAGTTCTGAGTTCAGGTCCATTTTAAAGTGCACTTTTCACAAGCTTGGCAAAAGCAAATGCAGCATATTATAAAAATACATCACGGCAGCCTGATCAGTAATTTCAGAAACCTAGCTAATTAGGTTATGCCAAATTCATCTGTTCCCCTGCTTCAGAACTGTTGGCTGTACCTCGTGTGACTACAGCCATAGGTATTATACGGTCTCTGTCTTCTACTTTGTGTGTGCACTCTGAGAACTATTCATCATTGTGCAACACTAGTGAATATTCATTTCATGTGTGGAGGGTTATTTGTACGTTACCGGTTTATCACCTTTCAGATGAAATGCTTCACTACATGTTCTTAAACTGACCTCTGGCTTTATTTGCAGGAGAGAACCGGTGTTAAGATGGTCATGATCCAGGACGGTCCATTACCAACAGGGGCAGACAAGCCCCTTCGGATCAGTGGAGACCCCTTTAAAGTTCAGGTAAGAGCCTCGCTATCTGAAGCGCTGTTGTCTTTTGTACTTTAAATATACTGTGACCTTGGGAAGACGAGTGCACCTGTTACGCTGGTTACTAGGAATTTTTGGTGGCATCACCTGGCATCTTTCAGCCTGAGTTCTGGGCCTGCTGGAGGTGGGTGGAGTCTTATTGTTCTGCTGCACTCTCTGGGAAGGTGCATGGCCACATGCTGCCACTTCCCTTCCCTTGTCTTTATTCTGCTGAGTGGAGATGCCGCTCTCACTGCCTCCCACTGCTGTCTTTTGGGAGGAGTTTGTGGTCCTTCTGTACCTCCCTTTGTTTGCACTGGGTACTGAGCAGGCAGCGGAGGGGGGTTGCGGGATGGGTTTCTGGGAGGGGGCACAGCCGCCCACGGGAAGGTTTCCAGACAGTAGTCCAAGAGGCTGGTGCAGAGAGGAACTGGGCAGTCAAGTTGATGTGCAATCCAGAGCACAGCGTATAGAATCGCATACCACTGTCGAGGTGCTGGACCAATATTGTAATCCAAAAAACTATTCGTTGGTTCCTTGGAATGGTTGTGTCACGTATTTGAATACAACTGGATTTGGTACTTAAGAGTGTGCGGACCTTCTGGAAATTTTAAGTTGATGTGCAAGGCTGTGTGACCCTTGAAATATTTAAGGCACATTGGCTCACTGACTCCTGGTATATTGCCTGTTAGTCTACATAGACCGGGAAAAGCATGATAATCTTTAGGGGGGGGGGGGGGGGGGGAAACGGAATAGGAATAAGAAAAAAAAACTGAAGTTTTACTGGGATTCACGTCACTCGAAGTACTAAAAGAGTTAAGTTTGTTTTTACACAGGACAGAGAGCTACCATGGCACAGCTCATACACAGCACTGATTCAGTTAATGATAAGACCCTCTGATCAAGCCAAACAAGCACAGAACACAGTCCAGTGAATTTACTTAGCAACCATATGTGAAATAAAGACTTTTCACTGTGTGCTGTACTAGAGTTCGGGTCCCCTTTGAGCTGTTATGACTACCGCCCCACTTACCAATCTTGGGTTGCCCATGTCTGCCGCATGTTGCCATTACATCTTATGTACAAGGGGACAGCTTGGACTGCCAGGCTGTTGGCCATTTCTACACCTCCCTTGGCACCAATGTGGGTCCAGAGGATGTCATGTGGAGGCAGTTCCCATGTAAGACATGTTGGTGAATGTGTCCTAGCATTAGCGGAAGCTGGTGTGGGTACAGACAGCAGTTGCGCTTTTCTCATATAGCGGCTGAGCCATGACTTGCACTTGCTGCTGTAAACACCTGATGATTGGAACAGATGCTGCGTCTCTCATGGACATTTGTGCTGCCAGTGGGGGGGACAGAAATGCATTACTGGGTAATGTGTGCAGATTTGTTTATCACGATAGAGATTATTACACGTGCGGAAGTCCATCCGGATGATCACAGCATTTCTTCTACAGGCTTTACTGTGGCCTTTCTAGCACACTGGGTTCTATGGGCGAGTGGGCGTTTAAAATGTTAGTGAACTTATTTATATTGGACATTTTAAAGTCGGACCTGGATTTTGTCTTATTGATTTTTAAACTTGTTTTTAAAAGACAAGTTGTAAGGTGAGGGATATGGAGGCTGCCATGTTTATTCCTTTTAAGCAAAACCAGTTGTCTGGCTATCCTGCTGATCATCTGCTTCTAATACTTTTAGCCATAAACCCTGAACAAGCATGCAGCAAATCAGGTGTTTCTGACTTCATCAGAACTGACAAGATTAGTTGCATGCTTGTTTCTGGTGTGTGTGATTCAGACACTACTGATGCCAAATAGATCAGCAGGGCTGCCAGGCATCTGGTATTGCTTAAAGGAAACCTGAAATCGCAGGATACGCATGCTTGGAAGAGCCGACTGGGCCGAATGAGCAGGATTACTAGAACCGATTGCAGCTGAATGGAGGCACGAGGAGGGGAGGGGGTTGGGTCCTGAGAGGCGCATTGGTGCTCATGGCGCTGGAGGTAGCCCTGGGTGAGTATAAAATCTTTTTATCCTGCGATCTCAGGTACACTTTTAAAGGAAATTAATATGTAATGTCTCCATATTTTTCTCACCTCTGTCCTTTAAAGAGAATCTGTACTCTAATATTCTTACACTAAAAAGCATACCATTCTATTCATTATTTTCTCCTGGGCCCCTCTGTGCTTTTTCTGCCACTCTCTGTTGCAATCCTGGCTTGTAATTAACAGTTTTAGGCAGTGTTTACAAACAAACTAACCAGCTTCTAATAGGCTCAGCTAAGCATAGTGTGTGAGTCATTCAGAGTGTGCAGGGGGCCTGCAGAGGGTGTGTATCGCTTCTATCCAATGACAAGCAGCCCTGCACATTCCACACATTCAAAGCCTTAGCCCGACAGACACGACAGGGGAAAGATACATTGATTTATTACAGAGACAGTGTAATTAGGAAAGGCTGCAGTAAGCCTCAGCACATTAGAACAGGCATAGGAACTTATAGGATAGAAGAACTAAGGCTGAAAAAATTGTTACAGTGTCTCTTTAAGGTGTCCGCTTGTCACCCTCTGCAAATTCAGGAAAAGCTATACATTTGTGTGTATGCTCCTAGTAAACTTACTGCAGTGTGCTGATTTCTGTACAAAAAAGAATGCTTTTCAAGCACACCTGAATTGGGACAAACAAGTGGATTTTGTACTTACCTGGGGCTTTTCCCAGCCCTCCATAGTCTTTCAGGTCCCTTGGTTTTCCCCAAGTCACCTGTGTCCCCCTCACTGGAGCTTTTATTTGCAATTACTGCACATGTACGGTCCCGTCCATGCATCTCCTCCATAATTTATGAATGATTTAGTCAGTGTTAGCCCATTGTAAAAATCTTTCTTTTCCCTGATTTACATTCCGAAATGTATCACTGGTGGTGACCTCTTTAGTCCTGTCCAGTGCAGCTCTGCATAATGATTGTCTGAGAATTCCAAAGCCAGTGAAAAGTATGCCATGTTTCCCAGAATGCTCTAGGAGGAGAATCGAACATAGTTTAAAGTGAACCTTAAGTCAACTGAAAAAAATGAGATTCACTCACCTGGGGCTTCCCTCAACCCCCAGCAGCCTATCGGTGCCCTCGCAGCTCCGCTCTGATGTCCCAGGACCCGCCGGCGAGCACTTCCGGTTTGGCCGTCACCGGCCGACAGGCATGGGAACGCGAGTGATTGTTCGCATTCCCAGCCTGTATATCGCCCCCTATGCTGCTATTGCAGCCTCCGGCCGCAATAGCAGCATAGGGGGCGATATACAGGCTGGGAACGCGAACAATCACTCGCGTTCCCATGCCTGTCGGCCGGTGACGGCCAAACCGGAAGTGCTCGCCGGCGGGTCCTGGGACATCGGAGCGGAGCTGCGAGGGCACCGATCGGCTGCTGGGGGCTGAGGGAAGCCCCAGGTGAGTAAATCTCATTTTTTTCAGTTGACTTAAGGATCACTTTAAAGAGGAACTTCAGCCTAAACAAACATACTGTCATTAAGTTACATTAGTTATGTTAATTAAAATAGATAGCTAATATAATCTCTTACCCAACCTGTTTTAAAAGAACAGGCAAATGTTTGATTTTATGAGCGCAGCCATCTTTCATGGTTGAAAGGAGGTGACAGGGAGCATGACACAGTTCCAACTGTCCTGTGTGCTGATCACCCCTCCCAGTTGCTAGGCAACGTGAATAACATAGGAAATCCCATCATGGTTTGCACAGCATCAGGGGAAAAAAGCCCAGGCAGTTTCTTTGGGTGGAGCTTAGCTAAAAATGTAGCTAAAAATGATGCTTTGGTATAAAAAACAAAGTTCTGATGCTATGAAACTGTTAAAGAAACACCAAGCCTTTTCAGTGCTGTTGAGAAGATTTTTAGTCCGGAGGTTCACTTTAACAGCCTAGCCTGCTTGTCTGTTGCTCATTCACTGCTCAGTCTCCCTCCTCTGTCTGAGTGTAAGCATTTTCTTAGTGTGACAAGACACAGAACATATATCTTGCGCTTTTCTCCTGGCGGAATCGAAGCTCCATAGCTGCAGCCACTAGGACGCACTCTATAGGCAGTAGCAGTGTTAGGGAGTCTTGCCCAAGGTCTCCTACTGAATAGGTGCTGGCTTACTGAACAGGAAGACCTGAGATTTGAACCCTGGTCGGTGTCAGAAGCAAAACCCCTAAAGGGAATCTGAAGTGAAAATAAACTTATGATATGACTTGTATGTGTACTACAGCTAAGAAAAAGAACCTTAGTAGCATATGTTTTCAGTACAGAAAGAGTTAAGAAACTTCATTGGTTATCTATGCAAAAGAGCTTCTCTGAGCTCTCTGACCGGAGACGGTGCCATTTTCTGAAGCACTTAAGGCAGCCATAAACTGGATGATTGCCACCAGATTGACCAAAAGACAGATCCCTCTCTGATCTAATCTGATCAGAGAGGGATCTATTGGCTGTCCATACACTGCCCACATATTTTGAATTGATTTACAATCTGTGGAACTGCCGCTCCCAGAAATACACTACCTCACCGCTGGCGCGAGTCCCCGCTGTTCCTTCTGTTCGTGCTGGGCATCTTCTCTTTACTTCCTGTCTCGTCATGTGACCAACGCAAGTTCAAACAGCAGAGGGCGCTCTACTGTTTGAACTTTCCCTGACAGGACGGGGCAGGAAATGAAGAGAAGATTGCCAGCCGGAGAAGGGACAGCGGGGATTCGGGCCGGCGGAGAGGTAATGTATTGCTGTGTCGCTCGTCTGCCAATCGAACGCTGCTATCGCTGCACTCCCGACCCGCCGGCGATCGAAAGAAATTGTCCTCGAGAGATCAACCGGATGGATCCATTTCCCATGGAAATCAGTCGATTGGTCCGCGTTTGCGTTATCGATTTAAGATTCGATCACAGTGATTGAATCTGCTGTACATCGGTGGAAATTCGACGCAGTGTATGGGGACCTTTTATCAAAGAAACAGCGAGAGACACATTGAGATAAGGTTTTGCTGCAAAGGAGTAAAAGGGTCATTAGCACTGCTTTGTTTCATAGTTTAAAATAGTGTGGTTTGTAATTGTAAATATGACTGAATGATGCAGTGTTATAAAAAAAAAAAAAAAAAAAACTAGTACTGAAAATAAAAATCACACTCTCTTCTTTGCTGCTAATGTTCTATTTATTATCTGTACTACACATACAATTTATTGCAGCATAAGTTGTTGTTTGTTTGGTTTTTTTTTTTTTTTTTTGCTTCAATGTCCCTGTAACCAGTACACTACTCAGCCACTGCTGGATCATGTGGTGCATGGTTTTACTACATGAGATGTGGGAGATTATGGGGAGGGAATGTGCAAAATTATCAGTTGAATATTTGGCCCATAGTAATTGGCAACCTGCTATAATGCAAGGTTTCATCTTTGATTTTCTGTTTTTGTTTTTTAATGTAATCTTTTTTTTATTTGTTTTTTAGCAAGCAAGAGAGTTGGTACTAGAAATCATCCGAGAAAAGGACCAGGCTGACTTCAGAGGTTTACGCAATGATTTCAGCACCAGGATGGGGGGAGGCAGCATAGAGGTGCGTATGCGAAATTGCTTGTCTTACCCTTTACCAGTCAGGTTGTCCTACCACTGATTAATATTTAAGTTGTCTTCAAATTATCTGCTACAGTTTGTAGGTCCTGAGAAAGTTTACGCTTACATTAGCAAGGGTTTTTCCTGCTCCTGGTTATTATTTTTATTATTATTATTTATTGTATTTATAAAGCGCCAACATATTACACAGCACTGGACAATAAATAGGGATACATACATTGCAACAAGGGGTGACAGACAGAGAGGTAGCAAACGGTTATACAGCATAGCACAAGGTTATACATGCAATCAGGGTATAAAATGCGGTTTACAGAGACCCGGCAAAACAAGTCTGAGTTAGTCCATGAGAAGGATGTCATTGCTGGGGTTGCAAGATTAAAAAGGACACACTAAGGGAGGGGGAGGCCCTGCCAAAGGCTTACAATCTAAAGGATTCAATAGCTTATACACACCACCCAATTTTCCCATCAGATTGACTGATGGATCCATGATTTCCAGCTTGTCCAGTCTGCTTCCAATCGAGAAAGTGAATGATTTTTGTGCAGTCTCAAAATCAATACCTTTCTCGATAGCACATCAAACATGCAGGAAATAATCGTTCAGACGATCTGATGGGGAAATTGCATGGTGTATACCAGGCATAATGCTAGGTGGACACAATACAATTTTCTGACAGATTTACTGTCAGACCCACTATTTCCAACAGGTCTGATCTGATCACTTCTATGGAAAATCGGTCGGAAATCAGATTGGACCCGTTGGAAATAGATCGGACAGTAAATCAGAAAATTGTTTCGTCTGAATTACTAGCGCCTCATTGACCAATCACCATTGGGGGGCAGAACAGGTGAACGAGGGGAGGGTGGTAGGATAAGAGTTGAGTGTGGTTTTCAGGTAGGGGGGGATGGAAAGAAGAGGCTGGAAGGGGAGGGAGGCTGGACACCTACTCCAGTACCTGCAAAAAGTAGCTGTGGGTGTGATGAGACCAGCAGTGCTGAATTAGTTAGCACAAGCCCTGCAGTTTTTGTATTTTTAAGTGGGCTTTAACCTCCCTAGCGGTACTGACAGATATATCCGTCCTACAAAACATGCTGTGAACAGTATAAACGTGCATACACATCAATACTCTCCTGCACTGTATACTAGACCCTTGCTTGACACATTTTGGCAAGTTACAGGGAAAAAAAAGTTTTTACAAAATTAATTTTATCACTTTATGCACAGAAATCCTGGGGAAATTGAATGCCAGGGAGGTTTTTGAGAAGTAACTCAAATATTTGACAACCATATACCAGAATACACTTCTTTTGACACAAGTGGGATATATTGCTTGCACACTCCTGTATAGGGTAGTGAAAGTACAGGCCTTATTCTTGCTCTTCTCATCACTCTGCCCAGGTATCTGTACCCAGGTTCGCAGTTGGAATCGTAATAGGAAGAAATGGGGAGATGATCAAAAAAATTCAAAACGATGCCGGTGTAAGAATTCAGTTTAAACCAGGTATGGTCATAAAAGATGTTTTGTGTTTTTATGATTTTTTTTGTTGTTTGTGTCGTTGAGCTACTGGCCCTTACCACCCAGAATCCAGAAAAACAAATGTTTTGCACTAGAGATACTTTCATAATGCATCTGTCATTTTTAATTATCAGCTTGACTAAGGTTCTAAATGTTTAATCAAATACGGCTTTTTTTTAACTGGTTAGACCTGGAAGAAGAATGCAAGTCATGCCTCAGGGCGTTGCCGGGTGTATGGTCATTCCATCTTTCTAGCTCAGAGGACGGCCGAGGTGACAAACTCGCTGCCGTGACATTCTAAATGGTCCCAAAATGCGTGGCTTTCTACTGGTCCGATACCGCTGACATCACAGTGACCGACAACAGTAATAGGCCAGCGGAAAGCCACACAGTTTGGAACCATTTCAAATGACCTGTCATCTGTTGCCATAGCAACGTGCGTCTCTGCAAGGAGGAGCCTGGGAGGAATGACCTTTCACCAGAGGCGGGCTTTGTGTACTTCGGCACCTGCATCCGTAATACAGGCATTGCATGTAATGTATAAATTTGTCCAATAGATACATGAGTTTTGTATCTGCAGTTCTAACCCTCGATAAAAGGTTGTGGGATTGTATTTTTTTTTTCCCCCCCGAGAGCTTCTTGTTTTAGATCCTCTCTGTATAGCAAGCAGAGAGCTACATCCACTAGTCTAGCTTCTGTTGCTCTCGCATACACTGGCCTATCTTCAGATCACGGGACTAAGGTTTGCTTTGGTTGTGTTTTGCCTCCTGCAGACGACGGCATCAGCCCTGAACGAGTGGCGCAGATAATGGGCCTCCCTGACCGGTGTCAGCACGCTGCACATATCATCAATGAGCTGGTGGTGACGGCACAGGTGAGGCTGAAACTCTACACACTGTTTATATCTCATCCACACTCTCTATCCTGCCATTTCCACTGCAGGCAGGCAACAGGGCATTCAGCAGAAAGACTCACGCGGGTGCTTAGTTACTATGTAGATACAGACTTTTAGTACATCTGCCTTTGCCTACTGAATTGCAACAATAAGCAGACAGTTAGAGGAACTTTAACCCAGGATTGAACTTCATCCCAGTGGATACCTGATACTCCCTTTCCCATGAGAAATCTTTACCTTTTCTCAAATAGATAATCAGGGAAGGGAGGTCTGTGTGGCTGATATTATGGTGAAACCCCTCCAGCAGTGTGATGTCATGACCATGGTCCTGACAGTTTGCTGTCTGTGAACCCCGTTGCATTGTGGGAAATAACGGCATTTTCCTACTGCCAAGCAAGCAATATCTCCCTCTGTGCATCGAACTCTCCTTGCTGATGATGTGACATAGTGGAGCAGCCAATCAAAACAGATTTCCTCCAAGTATCATTTTGATTGATGTTTAGCAAGAATACAATTGTGCACTTAACACCTGTCTTTTCCTCAAATACCTTCAAATTTACCAGATGCACTTCAAAGGAACGTTTAAGTGAAATTCATAGGGGCCAGTTACTTACCAGCAGCTTCTTCCAGACCCCCTGCAGTCCGCTTGGTCCCTCACCGTAGCTGTATGTGGGGCCCTGTCCTCTATCGCACTCCCGTGGCTGGGTGCCATCTGTGCTTTAGAAAGTGCTACTGTAGATGATGCTCCCAGCAACGGGTGCAAAATCAAGGAGGTGTGCAGCCAGTAGGCCTCAACAAATCAAGATTTGTTCGCCCTCTGTGCCTCTCTGTCCCCCTGTCTCTTTGTGCACCCTCTTTGCACCCTCTTTTTCTCACTGTGTCTTAGTGCCCTCTTTGTCTCACTGTGTCCTCTTTGTGGCCCCTTTGTCTTTGTCTCTCTGTGCCCCCTCTGGGGCTCTCTTGCCCCTTTTGTCTCTCTGAGCCACCTCTGTGCTCGCTCTGTGCCTCCTCTGTCCCCCAAGCTGGACATAGCTTCCAGCATGAGTCCAGCAATGTCCGTCTATCCACTTCGCCTCCTGCAGGCTCTAATGTATGGCATACTTCCTGTATGTCATGTGACATACAGAAACCAGGTAGTGAGCCAGCAGACGGCGATAGAGGACGGACAGCGTTGGGTTCATGTGGAAGTTGTGTCCAACATTGCAGATGCTGCGTGTCGCACGCACAGGGACTTGGCTGAAGTTCGAAGCCGCTTCTTCAAACTTCTCTCATTCAGAAATGACGTAATCACGGATATTGCCGCTTTGATGATTACAAAATTGCGATGTTGTGATCACGATTTTGGTTTAAATTCGATTTATGGTTCAGGCCTAGCAGCCGGGGCCACGCATGCGTAGTAGACAGCGACTGGCCAAGTTGTCCAGTTTTGGAGAAGGACTGCGGAGGATCGGAACAGCATGGAATGATGGTGAAGAACCAGAAGGACTTCAAGGGGTTGTAACTGGCTACTAAAAATGTAACTTAAAATTCCCTTTCAACATTCTATCCACATCACTTACCTTACTTAAAAAAGCCACTTTAACGATATATAGAAGAATGTAATGCATTATTCATTATACCCAACTATCCTGGTTTCAGCATCAAAAACACTTCCTATATGCATACATTGCTGTATGTTACCAATTTCTCAGTAATGCTTAGCCTAGGCTATTTAGTTATACAGCATTCTGCCCCAGAACACTCTGAGAGACCAGAGCCTATATGCAATTATCTTTTTTTTTTTTTTTTTTTTTCCCCCCCCTGAGTTTTCTCCCTTTTAAGCCACCAGCAAGCACAAATATACTCAGAATAATTTTGCCAGTACTTTTTAACCTACTTTTGGTAATTTTCCAATAACAGAGTGCTGAAAAGTTACTTTAACCACTTAACGACCGCCTAACGCCAATAGGCGTCAGCAGGTCGCAGTGGTGTTTCCATGGAAACTGGTGTCTCCGTGAACAGCCTGCGAGCCTCCGATCGCGGCTCGCAGGCTAAATGTAAACAGGCGGGGAAGAAACATTATACGGCGCTGTTGTTGCAGCAGCGCCGTAAAGGAGATCAGCGATCCCCGGCCTCTGATTGGCCGGGGATCACCGGCATCTGATAGGCTGAAGCCTATGAGAGGCGGTACAGGACGGATTGCCGTCCTGTGCCGCCCATGGGAAGGAGAGGGAGGTCGGAATAGCGCTGCGCAGGGGGGCTTTGAGGAGCCCCCCCCCCCGGAAGACACAAGGCAGCGGCGATCAGGACCCCCCCCCCCAGCAGGACATCCCTCTAGTGGGAATAAAGGGGGGGGGAGTCTGATCGCCCTGCCTATTACACGATCTGTGCTGCGGGCTGAAGAGCCCACGCAGCACATATCAATCAAAACTGGCCTGGTCCTTATGTGGTTAAACAGAAGATTAAAAATTATCTCCTAGGACAAAACGTAGGTGTAAAAAGTGAATTGAATAAGGGCCCAGGTGTTTCTGCTCACTTCACAACAAACATACATTCCTCAGTGATGCATCATGCTAGCACTAAAGGTTTTGCCACCTGGGATAAATGTAAGATTGTAAATCAGGGAAAGACTTTACAGTGTGCAAACAGACTAGATTTTTCAATGAGTCATTTCATTACATTGCCACTGAGTGTGGCCACATTGGATCAATGAACTGGATGTACCCAAGGAACCACTGCCCATGAGGTCAGAGGGAGAGTATAGTGAGGGCAAGGTTTTATGTTGTTAAGTGTACGAGCACCTTTATACAGGTTAGCTCCTTCATTCTTTGGACTCTTGGCTCAGAATCTCCATGCTCTGTCTGGCAGGAACGGGACGGCTTCGGGAGCCTGGCGATGGCCAGAGGACGGGGTCGCAGCCGTGAGTGGAATATTGGTACGTCAGGAGGGATGCAAGAGATCACTTACACTGTGCCTGCCGACAAGTGTGGACTCGTCATCGGGAAAGGTAGATATAATTATTATTATTATTTATTGTATTTATAAAGCGCCAACATATTACGCAGCGCTGGACAATAAATATATACAATGATACAAGGATGACAGACATAAGGTTATACACATAGAACAAAGTTATACATGCAAATTGTACAAAATACACGATCATGCAATATGGGCTGGTTAGGTAGGCCCAGTAATACAAGTACAGGCTGTCATAGGACAGGAGCACATTCTCCTGTAGATTACACTAGGGAGTGGAGGACCCTGCCAGAGGCTTACAATCTACAGGGAGGGGTGGAAACACTAGGTGGGGACGGCTTAAGCTGTCACAGCGGTTTCAGCTGCAAACCGTGCTCTGTACAAACTAGGGACCAGGTTGTGTTTTTTTTTTTTTTTGTTTTTTTTGTTTTGTTTTTGCAATTCTGTGTAAAACAAGAATTTACTGTTTCAAAAGGCTACCCCCCCCCCCCCCTTAGATCTGTAGGGTGTGTGTGTAGGGTGTGTGTGTAGGGTGTGTGTGTAGGGTGTGTGTGTAGGGTGTGTGTGTAGGGTGTGTGTGTAGGGTGTGTGTGTAGGGTGTGTGTGTAGGGTGTGTGTGTAGGGTGTGTGTGTAGGGTGTGTGTGTAGGGTGTGTGTGTAGGGTGTGTGTGTAGGGTGTGTGTGTAGGGTGTGTGTGTAGGGTGGGTGTGTAGGGTGGGTGTGTAGGGTGGGTGTGTAGGGTGGGTGTGTAGGGTGGGTGTGTAGGGTGTGTGGGTGTGTAGGGTGTGTGGGTGTGTAGGGTGTGTGGGTGTGTAGGGTGTGTGGGTGTGTAGGGTGTGTGTGTGTGTAGGGTGTGTGTGTGTGTGTAGGGTGTGTGTGTGTGTGTAGGGTGTGTGTGTGTGTAGGGTGTGTGTGTGTGTGTAGGGTGTGTGTGTGTGTAGGGTCTTGCTACCACTTAAAGGAAACATCCATGCTCCCTAAAAAAAAATCCACTTACCCCCGGGGCTTCCTCCAGCCTCTGGCAGCCGTCCTGTGCTCTCGCCGCAGCTCCGGTGCCTCCCGGTGTCCTGCGCTGCAGAAGCCGTTCTGCACCTTCGCAGTACGATGCTGATGACGTCGGCTGGACCATGTGACCCGCGCCGTGGAGAGCAGAAGAAGCCGACCAGGAAGCTGACCTCGCCAGCGCGGGACAACGGGAGGCACTGTAGCTGCGTTGAGGGCACAAGATGGCTGCCAGGGGCCGGAGGAAGCCCCGGGTAAGTGGATTTTTTTTTTTTTTTTAGGGAGCTTGGACCATCACTTTAACACGCTCTCTCCCCCCCAAAGTGTGTGTGTTCCCTATGCCCATGCACAGTGTTGAGGGCTCACCTGTCACACCCCGGCACAGATCCTGGCCTACTCTGGTGTCCGGAGTCACTGTGAGTAGTATATATTTTACATAGTCGCATGAATCCAACATGCACCCAGCCTGTGTCTGACTTTCTGGTCCTCATCAGTGGCTGGCATAGATTGATAGGGCTTACTATATACACTAGTGGTTCCAGATGTGAGCCTGGCTTCAGGGGCATAAAGAGATGATTTGCATATTCAGTAGTGATGCATTGTGGGAAACCACAGTCGTTCACTTACAGCTGAATTATCACAAATACCTTCTGTTTGAAGAAGGCAAACTTTACTTTGTATTACTGTTTTGGCACCATTCCTTCCTTATTCTAATATTTCTTTGACATTTTTATTTTATGTAGCCTGCTATGGTTTGTACATTTCAGTGTATCTGGGCTGTGTAACCTCCGGCATCCATAAATCTCTCCGCTGCCTCTGCTCGCTGAAGCATTGCTGTGTAATTAGATTATAATCACAGAACGATTAGCGTCTTGGGCACTTAAGTATATTTAGAAGCAATTTGTTTACCCAGCCTGGCCTTTGTACCTGCTGTAAGGCAGCGGCCTCCTGTGTCGGGCGCTTCAGAGGAGGCCGCTGTATGCGCGTTTAATGCATGGTGTAGGGGGTGGGCATACAGCGGGGTGTAGCACAGCCATGGCGGCTGTTATGGGGAGTAACTGAGTCATGTTTCTGACCACTCTGGAAGGGGCACCGCTGGCATTTTGTCAGACTGTTTCTGTAGTGCGCTCTCATCTGGTACACATTCCCAGCGGTTATTGGGAAGTTTACCTAGAAAGTAATTGATGTGGTTTACACATTTTTATTTTACAAGCTTGCCATATTTTCATGATTTTATTTTTATGTAAAGTGTATATTTCTGCATGTGCAGTCATATTACTTGCTGTATTGCCTCCAGGTTATGTTTATTGGTTTATATAGTGTCATCCTCTTCTGTGGTGCTGTACAGAGTAAAAAAACAAACTTGAGTACATAAGAATACAGACACATACAGGTACATTTCATAGAAATGGAAGACGATGTATTAAGTCATAGGGATGAATGCATAGTGGTTAATAACAATTTTGCAACTTAAAGTTAACCAGAGACGAAGCACCCTCATGTATTTTACCATATCAGTCGGAACATTAGAGAAAACGCCTACCCTGCTCTCTGTTTCATTCTTCACTGCTCAGCCTGCTTGTTATCAGCCCTGATAAAATCCCCAACTGAGCATTCAGTCTGGCTTTGCTCAGGAATCATTATAGCTGAGTCTGTCTTCTCTGATGTCTTTTCAAGCCCAAGCCTGCCCCCTTCTGACTCTGCTATAATTCCTGAGCAAAGCCAGACTGGATGCTCAGTCAGGGATTTTATCAGGGCTGATATTTGTTGCCATCTTCGAGGTAAACATAGGGGAGAGGGATTCCCTGTTTAAACCACCTGCCAGTGGCTTTCCTGCAGAGTTTCCAGAGCTGCCATTGGGCAGCTTTCTCCCTTGTCACGCCCCCTACCGCTCCCCTGCCTCCCTGCGCACTGTGAATAAGAGACACAGTCTCTCATTCCAGCGTTCGTGACCCAGAGGTCTTGAGTGAAAGTGGGCCAATGCGGCCCACAGGAGTGGCGTTTTTTTGCGCCTACCTGATCCTCTCAGCCCCCTAGATCAGGTAGCCTATGTTGGGTTTTTTAACTCTATGAGCCCACCTTGGGCTCTCTTTAACTGCTCCTGGTCCCTGAGTGCAGCAGTTAACTTAGCTGGGAAGACTTATACTTGAGTCATTAAGAAATTCCAGTTAGAGGGTCAAATTTTGGGATCCACTTATATTTGAGTATAAATGGTAGATTTTGCGCACACAGTTTTCAAACTGCATAATAGTTTTGAATATCGGTGTGCGAACAACATAAATTAACATTGTCTCCAGTTGCTGTCTCCCCTATTGACAGCCACAAATGCACTACCCCACACACAATTGCTGTTTCAGGTGCTTTCCTCCCTCAGGATGAGTACATTTGAAATCGGCGCCGGTAGACTTGGGCGCAGGATACAGCGGTATATAGCTGATCCTGCTTCTGCACAAGTCCGGGCCGATTTAATTACTATTCCTCCTCCAGGCCGACATGGATAGTGGGGGGAATGAAATAATTCGGCTTCCAGCGATTGCTGGAGGCTGAATTATTATGTTTTTAAACAACTTCGGCTCCGTCTTCTGACGAAGCCGACGTTACTCACTAAGCGCTTCAATAGGAATGATTCCTATTGAAGTCTATGGAGGCGCCGGCTGCACCCAAATCTAGCAGCGCTGAAAAGCACTGCTCCGCTCAGGATGGCCAAACAAGGAGAAGCGTGAGCGTGAACTACTTATACCTGCTCATCTCTGGTATTTGCAGTTGTCCATAGCCCAGAATTGCTCTCCTGAGCACTTTCTGGCTCACCTCATTGTCTTGGTGGGTGTTGGAGATCAGGAATGTCTTTTACAATACAGAAAGCGGTCCATTTGAAGTCAAGTTTTTCATTGGATAAATTGAGTGGGTCCAAAACAGGCCTGGTGTAGCTCTGTAAATGTATAAGCTGTAGGCTCACTTTACATCAGTGGTTCTGGCTAGTGACCTTGTCTTTAGGGGCCAAATTTGCATATTCAGGAGTGATGCATTATGGGAAACCACAGTTGCTCACTTAAAACTGAATTATTGCGAATACTTACTGTTTTAAAGCGGACCTGGACTCAGAACTTCCCCGCTGCTCTAAGAGATGAGCAACAGCATAATAACCTTTAAAGAAAACATTTTCTCTGTTACAGCTGATACAAATCCTGCAATAAATCTGCACTGTTTCTACTTCCTGCTTTTGTGTAAACAGACCTATATTGTTAACATCCTGTGCTTTCAAATTAGCTTATCTGCCATGGCAGCCAGCTGGCACAGCTGAGAGATGAGATTACAACTTGTGATTACACCAGGGCTGTGGAGTCGGTACAAAAATCTTACGACTCCTACTACTCAGTTTATGAAAACACGACTCCGACTCCGGGTACCCAAAATGACTCCGACTCCTTAGTCTAATTCTTAACAGGGCTGTGGATTTTGTACAAAAATCATCCGACTCCGACTCTTCAGTTTATGAAATCGCGACTCCGACTCCGGGTGCCCAAAATTGCACCGACTTCGACTCCGGGTGCCCAAAATTGCACCGACTCAGACTCCAACTCCCCCCTCATCTGTGTGTAATCCAGGGCTGTGGAGTCAAATTATGCCCAATCTACATGGTACGATTTTTTTTGCCCGATTCGATACCCGATTCGATAAGAATATCGAATCGGGTACAAAATCGGGTGCCAAAAAAGCGTGTCTATTGGATTCTGTGGTCGAATTCGATGGGTATTGAAATCGAAATTGAATCGGACAGGTTGGATTTTATCTGATTAAATCGAGTGCGATAGCGGCAATTGAATCGTTGGTAGTGTAGTATCGATATGCGAACGGTCGATCTTTTGTCCAGCCCACAACACTCTATGGGAGGTGCATCGTTAATCGAATCATGATCAAAATGCCATTGTGTCGTGTAGAGACCGTAATCGATTCCATATGCGATCTTAGCAATCATATTCGCATATCGAATCGGGCTAAAAATCGTACCGTGTAGATTAGGCATTAGACAGGCTAAACTACACAAAGGGTGCATTTCTCTTTGTTTACCTTGTGTCCTGTGCAAGAGTTCAGGATCACTTTAAAGGGAACCTGAAGCGAGTAAAAGTATTTAAACACATGATGTAGCTGCAAATGAACATTACATACTTACCTCACCGTCAGTTCCTCTCAGAAGCTCACCATTTTCTTCTTACAGTGATCCCTTCCAGTTCTGACAATATTTTGTCAGAACTGAAACATCTGTACATCTGCCGAATATCAGCCAGCCTTATGGTTGAAGGATATCCAATGCAGCCAAAAAGCCAACTTTCTATCTCCTGACCTCTTCTGGTTGGGGGAAACCACGCAGAGCGGAAGTACTGCTGATCTCAGTCAGCTCTGCATCACAGGCCCCTCCCCCTCGCCAGCCTAATTTCCATGATAAGCAGTGTGTGTCAGTGACAGCCAGGGGCTGCAGCCTCAGCCTGTCCACTCTGCCTTTTAACTGCCTTGATTAATTGCTTTACAATTTGCTGCCCAGCTGGGGGGCCCCTTTCACACCTCCGCCTCCTCCTTCACTGTCCCTGTAAATAGAATGAGCCGGGGAGGATGGGCTGCATTCAGAGACTCCCAGACTGCTGGGACAAATTGGGACAGCACTGCTAAATGCCAGGAGATCGGAGCAATAGCCCATATCCAAATTGGCATGAAAAGCAGCGGCCAATTACACGGATAAATAATTGTGTGGTTGACAGGTATAGAAAATCTAATTTAACATAATGCTCTCCTTTCTGCCAGGTTTTGAAGGATAAATAAGTGTAAGCTACACATTAAGTGCCTCTGGTACAGTTTCCCCAGAATTTCTTACAACTGCATTAAAAAAAAATATCTAATCCTTATACTAGTTAAAGTGGAACCATAAAGACATACAGTGGAATGCAGTAAACTATTCTGTATATCCACTTTTTTGTTAAATATCCTGGTTTCAGCATCAGAAACACTTCCTGTATCTATATATTGCTATGTAGCCCCGCCCCCCTTTAGGCTAGGCTGTTTATTATGCATAAATAAACACACACATTCCAAGCATTTTCTGATACCAGGCAGTTGTTTCACTGGCTTCAGAACTCTTACTAAATGAACATTCCGCAAAGACTAAATTTGTTGCTGCCTGTGATAAATTTCCGAATGTAAATCGGGGACAGGGAAGATTTCACAGTGGGCAAAACAGATTAAATCATTTCTAAATGAAGAGCGTAAAAAAAAAAAAAAAAAAAAAATGTATTCATTATCATTTTGACTACAGTTCCTCTTTAAAGTGAATGGGAATCTAAGGGAAAGTTAAACAGATACTTACCTTACCCCCCTTGCCGTTCCGATTGTGTCGGCAAGGGGGCGGCGCAGCACTTTTTTATTTTTTTATTTATTTTTTTAATTCATGTAGCTAGCCTAGTGCTAGCTACATGATAGCCGCTGACAAGCGGCATCCCCCTACCTAAACCGATCGCCGCCGGCGCTCTCTGAAAGCAGGAAATCCCATTCAGAACTGGGCTTCCCCCATCGCCATGGCGACGGGGCAGGATGACGTCATGGACTGATTGGCCAGGCTGCACAAGAGGTCTGGGAGAGGGGGGGTGGGGTAGTGGCGAATCGGCGGCGATCAAAATATGCACGCAGCTAGCAAAGTGCTAGCTGCGTGCAATAAAAAAAATATTTGAAAATCGGCCCAGCGGGGCCTGAGAAATCCTCCTGCGCAGGTTACCCCAAGCTGAGCTCGGGATAACCGGCAAGGAGGTTAAAGAGAATCTGTACTCTAAAATTCTTTCAATAAAAAGCATACCATTCTATTCATGATGTTCTCCTGGGCCCCTCTGTGCTGTTTCTGCCACTCTCTGCTGCAATCCTGGCTTGTAATTGCCAGTTTTGGGCAGTGTTTACAAACAAGACATGGCTGCTAACCAGCTTGTGATAGGCTGAGAGAAACTCAGTCTGTGACTCTTACAGAGCCTGGAGGGCGCGTAGAGAGGGCGTGTATAGCTTCTTCCTATCACAAGCAGAGAAGCACATTCCAGCCTGAGCCGACAAAGCTGTCAAAGGGAAGATTATTAGATTATATAACAGAGATAATACAGCCACTGTGCAACTAGGAAAGGCGGCAGTAAGACAGACCACATTAGAACGGGTATAGGAACTTATAGGATAGAAGAAATAAGGCTGAAAATTTTGTTAGTCTCTTTAACCTCCTTGCCGTTCTAAAAAATCCTTCGGCGATCAGAGTATGCAGGGAATCCCGTTGAGAACGGGATTTCCTGCAGGGCTTCCCCGGTCGCCATGGCGACCGGGCGGGATGACGTCACCGACGTCATGGACGTCGTGACGTCCGAGGGAATCCCGATCCGCCCCTTAGCGCTGCCTGGCACTGATTGGCCAGGCTGCGCAGGGGTCTGGGGCGGGGGGGGGCGGCTCGGCGCGGCGGGTAGCGGCGAATCGGCGGCGAGCGGCGGCGATCGCGTACTACACGCAGCTAGCAAAGTGCTAGCTGCGTGTAGGAAAAAAAAATTATGCAAATCGGCCCAGCGGGGCCTGAGAAATCCTCCTGCGCAGGTTACCCCGAACAGTGTTCGGGATAACCGGCAAGGAGGTTAAGAGAGGGGGAAGGTTCTGGGTCCTATAGAGCCTCCCTGCTCCTCTGTCCCCGTTCCAGCGCTGGTTCCTCGGTAGCAGTATTCGACCATATGGTCAAGTACTACTCGCTCTCTCACTCTCTCTCTCTGCCATGAAGGAGGCTTCGGAAGTCTCTGTGAGCCCGCGTGCTCAAGAGGGGCAGCTCCATACTGAGCACGTGTGAGCGTCCTCTCTCGTGCGCATGCGCAGTATGGAGCTGCTAGTCTTCCAAAGGACTCGGCGCCCAAAGACTTCCGAAGTCCCCCGTGGCTGGGTATTCAAATGGAAGAGCTGCAACAAGGGCACTGGGAGAGGAGCAGGAAAGCTCTATAGGACCCAGAGCCTTCCCTCTCCTTAGGTAAGTATCCGGTTCATTTTTTTTTTTTATATATATATATACGATTCCCATAATCGTTAAATGAAGATGATGTACCTTTGCTCGCCTGTTGTGTCTCAAAGTGCAAATCACTATGGCCTCACTTCCTTTGATGGGGTGAGAACAGGAGTCGGGGTGCGTATACTGACATCATGACACAAGCAGGGTCTCCAGCTGAGATCAGTACTTGATTCCTTTGGACATCAGTTGAGAGCCAAGTGCTTCAAACAGTGCAATGCTGTGGTTTGATCGATTTTTCAATAGATTCCCTGTTGGAATCTATTAAAAATCGATGTGCAGTGTGTGGTAGGAATCGACTCCTTCCTGAATCCGTTCCTTTCAGAGAGGAATCAATGATTTTACCACATCAGGCAGTCTATACGCGTGTGGCCATCTTTTGATTATGATAAGGGCATAGGCCTGTGACAGAGATTAGATTGTGAGCTCCTCTGAGGGACAGTCCATGGCATGACTTTTGACTCTAATAGATGTCGGCGCTGAATAAATACATATTCATAATAATGCCACTAGATTGAACCATCTGACAGATCCCTGTCCGATTAAATCAGACTGATCTATCTGATCTGTACCACACACTAGGAACAGATTTTAATCTATGAAAAATCGATTGTACCGCGGCGTTGCACTGTTCAATCCAGTTCAACCCTATGGGCCATTAATCTGCCACCGATCTCCACCTTGAGTGATTGTTTCTTGCTGAAAATCAATTGGGATATTGGCTGCACAGATTTCTAGCAGATTCGATCCGACAGGAAGTCAATAAGCGGACCTGAACTCAGAACTTCCGCTCTGCTATAAAAGATAAGGAACAGCACAACCTTTAAAGAAAAACATTGCTTTGTTACAGCTGATACTAATCCAGCAATAAATCTGCAGTGTCTACTTCCTGCTTTCATGGAAGGCAGACATTGGGTTAACATCCTGTGTTTAGAAATGAGCTGCTCTGCTGTGGCAGAGGAGATTCCTGAGCTGAGAGATCAAATTAGAGTGTGTGTTTAGTCAGAGATGAGTAGGAGTTAGACAGGCTAAACTCTCTAAATACATTTCTCTGCTTTCCTTTTGTCCTGTGCAAGAGTTCAGGTCCACTTTAAGTGTTCTGGTTTAACTCGATGAACCTGTCTTTTTTTCAACCCAAATAACTGTGTAACTATGTCTGTTTGTTTGTCGCAGACCTTGCTTTCCCACAATCCTTCTGTGCAGAAAAACCATGTGACCGTGCCAGCTCACGTAAATGCTGACTTTCTATTTTTCCCCCCTTATTCATTCTTTTTTTTTTTATGTTTGCGCTGCTTGCTTTTGTGGTTTAAGTAAAACACAGATGACCTTGCACAGGGCTGGATAATCTCTTCTTGGAAAAGAAAATATTGTCTCCCTTGACATAACATTGAAACTTCTCACTGTGTGGGCAGAATAATTCTTTCTAGGCAGTTGCAAGTTTAATTCACTTCCCCCTTCTGCCTGCAGTCTATGGTTAGTCTGTTAAAGGTTCATTCAGCCTTGCTGCCTATAAGGCCTCCTGCACTGAAAGAGACAACAGATTGGGGGTTAGAGGTGATTACACTGGTGTCCCCGCTGTGCACTGTTCTTCTTTAATTGATTGGGAGAGCCTGCTCAGCCACATTTATCCTGAAGCTAATCATTACCAGTCTAATGGCCACGTTGGACCTCTTCTGCAGGAGGGAGATGTGCTGCTTCTCCCTATGCAGGAAAGTCTCTTTATTTGTGGAGGAGACGTGGATGTCATCATCCTCCATCATGCGCCTTGTTGTGTGTTTTGTAAATTGATTATGCAGTCAGTTAAGTTAAGCTGAACCGGCCTCTGTAATGCTGTTTGAGGGAAGACTGCCTACTCGGAGTTCAGGTCTACTTTTAAGGTCACCTGAAATGAAAGTGATACAGAGGCTGCCATATTTATTTCCTTTTAAACGTTACCGCAGTGTTCTCCCCAGAATTTTTTTTCTAGCCGGGTGGCATGAAAAAGTAGCTGGGTGGGCTACGATGGGGGAAGGCAGTGCTGTAGAAACTGGATGAGGAGTTGAGCCGATGACAGCCGGGTGCTCCCCAAAATTAGACGAGTGGTGCACCCGGCTAAAAGAGCCTGGGGAGAACACTGTTACCGTTTGCCCGGCAGTCCTGTTGATCTTTCAAGCATCCGTAGTGTCTGACTCACACACCTGAAACAAGCCTGTGGCAAATCGAGTCCTACTCCAAGGAAACCTAAACTGAGGGATATGGAGGCTGTCATATTTATTTCCTTTTAAACAATACCGGTTGCCTGGCAGTCCTTCTGATCTTTCAGGCTTCAGTAGTGTCTGAACCACACACCTGAAACAACTATACGGCAAATATAGTAAAACTTCATGGAAACCTAAACTGAAAGGGATATGGAGGCTGCCATATTTCTTTCTTTTTAAAACAGACCTAAACTCAAAATTTCCTCTGCTCTAGAAGATGACAGCATCATAACCTATCATAACCTTTAGGTTAGGAGATTGGACATAGACTTTAATACAAAGCCTGCATTCAGCGAGTTAGAATAACATGATCTGTTACAACGCAGTACTGTGAAGAGGCCCATAGAACTGTATGGGCAGTGACTTGATATGCAACATTTTTCTGCAACGCAACTTAGCACTGTGAACTATCCCTTAAAGAACAACTTTTTAGGGTTAACATCCTATGTTTACAAATTAGCTGCTCTGCTGCGGCAGCTAGCTGACACCGCTGAGAGATCAAATTACACTGGTGATTAGTCACAGATGAGAGGGAATTAGACAGGTTAAACTCTTAAACCACTTAACGACCGCCTAACGCCGATAGGCGTCGGCAGGTCGCAGTGGTGTTTCCATGGAAACGGCCGCTCATTCGAGCGGCCGTTCCATGTCAGTTCACAGAAGGTGAACAGCCTGCGAGCCTCCAATCGCGGCTCGCAGGCTAATTTTAAACACGCGGGGAAGAAATCCCCTGTGTTTACATCATACGGCGCAGAATCGCCGTAAAGAAGAACGGCGATCCCCGGCCTCTGATTGGCCGGGGTCGCCGGAATCTGATAGGCTGAAGCCTATCAGAGGCGGTACAGGACGGATCGCCGTCCTGTACCGCCTGTAGAGGGAAGGGAAGGAGAGGGAGGGCAGAATGTCGCTGCGGAGGGGGGCTTTGAGGAGCTCCCCCCGCAAGGCACAAGTAGCTGGCGCGGATCAGACCCCCCCAGCAGGACATCCCCCTAGTGGCGAAAAAAAGGGGGGGGGGAGTCTGATTGCCCTGCCTCAAACCTGATCTGTGCTGGGGGCTGAAGAGCCCTCATCTGTGACTAATCACCACCGTAATTTGATCTCTCAGCTGTGTCCGCTCCTCTGCTAGGTCAGAGCAGCTGATTTGTAAACACAGGATGTTAAAATATCTGCTTCCATGAAAGCAGGAAGTAGACACACTGCAGATTTTTTTGCAGGAAAAGCTGACAGGATATTTTTCTTGAGCTTTAGTGCGAGAACCACAGCTTGTGTATCAGGGCTGTGGAGTCGGTACAAAAATCTTCCGACTCCAACTCTGACCACGACTCCTCAGTTTATGGAACCACAACTCCGACTCCAGGTACCCAAAATGGCTCCGACTCCTTAGTCTAATACTTACCAGGGCTGTGGATTTTGTACACAAATCATCCGACTCCTCAGTTTATGAAATCACCGATTTCAACTCCGGGTACCCAAAATTGCTCCGACTCCAACTCCACAGCCCTGTTATATATATTATGTGTAGTATTATACAGTATTGCACTTCTTGTACCTGCAGAATAACATGTCAGACTCTGTATGTCTTCACCGCGGCTCTATTCCGCTTCCACCGCGACAAGCATGTCATTTCTGGCCCCGGACCAATTCCTCTCCTCCTCCTTTCCAAGCTAATTGCTGCAGCAATTAACACACTTACTCAACAAGTGATAATCAATTTTTTTCTCCTGTTGAGCTGATAGAGCTGCCATTATGGGCTAATTTAGAAAATGCAGAGGCTGCGCTAGGCTGGATACCGATAAACAGCTGTATGAATATTAACCGGGTATTGTAAAGTCTTCATTTCTGGGTTGTTTTTTTTGTTTTTTTCCTTCTTTGTTTTGTTTTGTATTTTTTTTTCTCTTGCCCAGAAATCTTTCCATTGATTTCATTGTGTAAAAGCGTCTGCTGGGAACTCATAGGGTGATGCCAGACAATTGTTCGGTCATGCTGGAAAAAGGCAAAAAAGTAGGCCTTGCTAGTATGGGCGTCTGGAAGAACTGTCTCGTTTAAGAAAACCTAAGCTAAACTGGCATGTACGTGATCTTATTCAGGCTGTGTTAAACCTACCTAAGGGTCTTCAATGGGATCGTGGCCCCAATTGCCACAAAATGCAGGAAACCCTGCGCTGCGATTCAAAAGTGAATCGCAGCGCATGTAACGAAACATCAGACAGTGCAGTTTATGCACTCTATGCTGTCCCTGCGATGGTGTCTCCATAAGCATGGCTGAAAGCACGCGATAAGCAAACAAGCCCTAAGACCTCTTTCCGATGGGCAGCTAACAGGCGGTGAAGTCACTGCCTGTCAGCTACTCTCCTGCAGCAGCCAGGTGCTTTTCAGCGTTCTGTACCGGCGATGGACATTTCCTGTGGAGTCACATGTCGTGGTTCTCTGCCACTGGGTAATGCCATTGGGGTTTCAAGCACCATCACAGATGTTACAACTGCTGACATTTGGCAGCACTGGAGTGGCACCATAATTGTACCCGACCGGCTCTTGCGGGTGGCAGACTGGGCGGTGAACGGACAAATGCGGAGTTCAGCCTCCTGTCTGAAAGAAGCCTAAATTACATTTGTTTTCCAATTATTATTAATTAGCAGAGTTGCTTGTAAATTTTCTCAAATCATGTTTGCATCGAAAATACCATTTTTAATTTAGAGAAAATTTTCCCAATATGGTGAAAATTTACAATACCACGAAAGAAATCATTACTTGTACAGCGAAACACAAAAGTCTGCAAAAAAATCACAAACTTATTTCAAAAGGATTTGCGATGGCATTTTCGCACAAAAATCGAATTTAACATTATTTTCGTGAAAATGAATGCGAAAAGAATATTTCGCTCATCACTGCTAATAGTACATATACAGCGCCAACATCTTCCTCAGAACTTTACTGAGTATACAGTCTTGTCACTAACTGTCCCTCAGATGAGTTCACAATCTATTCCCTACCATAATCATTGTAGTCTAGGGCTAATTTGGGAGGAAGCCAATTAACTCATCTGTATGTCTTTGGATGTGGGAGGAAACCAGAGTGCCCGGAGGAAACCCTCACAGATACTGGGAAAAACCTACAAACACCTTGCAGATGGTGTCCTGGCTGAGATTTGAACCGGGGAGCCAGCGCTGCAAGGCGAGATCGCTATCCGCTACGCCACCGTGCTGCCCATTGTAATCGAACCTTGCTTGCCAGAGCTGCAGACTGCGTTCTGCATTCCATGGAAGCTGCCGCCTTGCGTTTACCTGCATCTTATTGCTCTCTTCCGATCCAGGATACCGTTTCACAGGTCAATGCATTAGTCAGACTTTGCTACTCCTTTCATACTTATGCTGCTGGATGTAGCCGGTGGGTGGATCAGTCAGCGTGGCCATGTGACTCTCAAAGTAGGAAAAGCAGTGGATGCCAGAATACTGGTATATTTTGGCGGAGTATGTGGGTGGTAGTACATAGATGGAAATTGATCCAATAAACGTATTCATATGGGGGGTTTTTTGGAGGGCGAACACTGCGTAAAGACCGGGGAACATACAAACACTACACAGAAAGTCTCTGGGCATAGATTTGAACTAGAGACCCTTGTGTTCCAAGAGTGCTACGCCTTCGTTCCTCCCATTAGCATCTACACTTTGTTATCTTATCCAGGACTGTGCTAATGGGCTCCCTAGTAAATCATGGGGTCCTGTTTACATGTCATTGTGGTACCAGGCAAAATGTGGCCCAGCCTTTACTGTGTGTGTGTGTGTGTGTCGTATCAGCAAGTAAATGGAGAGATCATGAGTATACAGAGTGTGTAAAATTATTATCCTGTACGTAGTGCAATCAGTATGACTGTATCTTAAAAAGATTGTAAAATGACACAGTTATTTATCACAGCCCCTTTCAGGTTATTGTAAGCACACCTTTAGTAGTGATATACATGTATACATTAAAGCGGATCCGAGATGAAAAACTAACAATTAACGTATATATCTTATCTAAAGCTGCAAACAGCTTTAATAGAATATGATTATTTCTTTCTGTGATACAATGAGAGCAGCCATGTTGTTTGTAAACATTACACAGAGGCAGGCTTATCTGTATCTTGAGCACTTAGCCTGTGAAAAAACCTTATCCCCCCTACTCCCCTCTGCCTCTGAACTCTCTGGCTAGTAACACCTCCTCCTCCTCCTGCCCAGACTGAGCTCCCATGAGCCCTTGCTACTATCTGAAAGTGCCTTGGCACTCTGAAAACCTGTGGGCGTGGCTTGTTTAGTTTATAGGGAATTAGAGTATTAAAACAAAACAAAAAAGTGTTTGGCTTGAGGAATGCCCTATAAACAATAGGAAAGGGACACAATTATGCAATGGGTAAAAGTTCATCTTGGATCCACTGCAGACACGTACCAGACATGATGCATTAATACAAGGAGGTCGCTGATCAGTCACAGTTTGTCTTCCCGGTGGTGTGTGCTGTGTAGTCCTGCTTCTGTGTGTGATGAACATCCTAAGGAAGTTGTGGCAGATGAGTTGTGGAGTTTTGCAGTCAGTGTGCCCCCTGCTGTTTCTCGCATTGTATCGCACGTTCTTGCAGCATTTCCACTCCTCACAGGACAGGACGGGATGGAAAGGTTACGCTTTAATCAATTATCCGTACCCCGTTCACATGTCTGTAGCCTGCTTGCCGCCATATGCTGTCTGTTCTGGCCTGGTGCTGAGCAGATGCTTGTATGAAAGTGTGTGTCTACTAGTGATGTAACTCGCTTCTTTTTATTTTTGTGTATTTGGAGGATAAACTAGAGAATGATCCGACTTAAAGGGGAAAGACCTCCTCCGGACACCTGCTTGAATATTCACTGAACAGAATAAGTCAGAGGAACAGTATCCTCTAGATCAGGGGTCTCAAACTCGCGGCCCGCTGGCCATTTGCGGCCCTCGATACAATATTTTGTGGCCCTCGCCAGCAAAAGCTTCCTTATAGTTCGCTTCAGTGCTCCCAAGTAATCCGCCGCATCCCCGCCGCTAAACAAAGGCTGCAGAGCCCCCAAATCGCCCCGGGGGGCAATCCGCCGGCATTTCCTGGAAGGGGCAGAGCTTTCAGCTTCAGCTCTGCCCCTCCTGACGTCAATCGACGCACGGATCACCGCCTCTCCCTGCCCCTCTCTGTGAAGAAAGAGTGAGAGGGGCGGGCAGAGGCGACGATGTGCCGCGATTGTGAAATTCCTTATGTGGCCCAGCCTCATCCTGACTTTGACTCCTGCGGCCCCCAGGTAAATTGAGTTTGAGACCCATGCTCTAGATTTAGCTGTGTATCATATTTATCCATACTTTTCCCTTGTTTGACGAGCGATTAACTCCTGGAGTTACATCACAGGCCCAATGGAGGATGGGAAATGTTCCTCTGCTCTGTGATTGGTTTCTTCCAAGGTACATTGAGGCTGTAGGTACAAATCTTTGTGTTATGTGGCCTTCTACATCTACACTAAATTGGCCCTAGAACATCTTAATGTTTTTGGGGGTTTTTTAGATTCCCCCTCAAGACCCACCCTCTAATTTCATTTACTGGCCCACTAATCTTTCAGTATTCCTCCCTGTGATTTCCTGTGACCTGGGCAAACATTCCAAACATGTGTCAACCAAGTAGATTTTCCCAGTTTTGATAGGTGAACCCAATTATCTTGGTGTAGGGACAGTGGTCAATAATAACCGCTTAATATTTTCTTCTCTTTCCTGCAGGAGGTGAAAACATCAAAAACATAAACCAGCAATCGGGAGCCCACGTGGAGCTCCAGAGGAACCCCCCACCCAACACGGACCCGAGTGTTCGGATATTCACCATCCGGGGTGTCCCGCAGCAGATTGAGATGGCCAGGCATCTCATCGATGAGAAAGTTGGGGTGAGTTTGTAGAGGCAGGACAGTTCCAAGTGGAGGTGTAAAGAGGGGGAGCGCCTTTGTGCTCATTGCAACAGTAGAACCCAAAACACTGAACAAAAGGCTGTAAAATGTTTAATACAGCCCCTATTTCATAATCCTGCCTGCTCATGGGTCCCACTGTGAAGTATGTGAGTTACCTATTAAGGTAGCCATACATCAGGTGATGATGGGCAGATTCGATCAAGGGACAAATGTCTCTCTACAAATCTCTACAAAGCTCACAACTGTTCCCCTAGTGCAGTGATCTGCAAACTTGGCTCTCCAGCTGTTAAGGAACTACAAGTCCCTTAATGCATTGCAGGAGTTTGTCAGCCACAGTCATGATTCATAAAGGCAAATGCATTGTGGGTCTTGTAGTTCCTTAACAGCTGGAGAGCCAAGTTTGCAGATCACTGCCTTAGTGTATAAATTTGCATGTGTGCTATTATACATTACCTGTCCTGTGTCGCGGTGTCCATCAGTCTTACGAATCCGCTGCTAATGGATAGCCCTATATACTCTGAAATTGACTGCATTGTTGATCAGGCATGCACTTGGTGGCACAGATTTTTAATCCGATTCGATTGTAATTATCTAATCGGATGGTCGATCGATCGCCAAGTCGTTAGATGTATGGCCACCTTTAGTCTTAACCCAAAACTAATGACCAACAGAGCTACTGCTATACTCAATGTCCACACCTTCCTCGCCTGGCCAGATCTATAGCTCCAGCCCTGCATGCCGGTGCCAGACCCCTGCAAGCCTGGCCAGATCTGTAGCTCCAGCCCTGCATGCCGGTGCCAGACCCCTGCAAGCCTGGCCAGATCTGTAGCTCCAGCCCTGCATGCCGGTGCCAGATCTGTAGCTCCAGCCCTGCATGCCGGTGCCAGACCCCTGCAAGCCTGGCCAGATCTATAGCTCCAGCCCTGCATGCCGGTGCCAGACCCCTGCAAACCTGTCCAGATCTGTAGCTCCAGCCCTGCATGCCGGTGCCAGACCCCTGCAAGCCTGGCCAGATCTATAGCTCCAGCCCTGCATGCCGGTGCCAGACCCCTGCAAACCTGTCCAGATCTGTAGCTCCAGCCCTGCATGCCGGTGCCAGACCCCTGCAAGCCTGGCCAGATCTGTAGCTCCAGCCCTGCATGCCGGTGCCAGACCCCTGCAAGCCTGGCCAGATCTATAGCTCCAGCCCTGCATGCCGGTGCCAGACCCCTGCAAGCCTGGCCAGATCTGTAGCTCCAGCCCTGCATGCCGGTGCCAGACCCCTGCAAGCCTGGCCAGATCTGTAGCTCCAGCCCTGCATGCCGGTGCCAGACCCCTGCAAGCCTGACCAGATCTGTAGCTCCAGCCCTGCATGCCGGTGCCAGACCCCTGCAAGCCTGGCCAGATCTATAGCTCCAGCCCTGCATGCCGGTGCCAGACCCCTGCAAGCCTGGCCAGATCTGTAGCTCCAGCCCTGCATGCCGGTGCCAGACCCCTGCAAGCCTGGCCAGATCTGTAGCTCCAGCCCTGCATGCCGGTGCCAGATCTGTAGCTCCAGCCCTGCATGCCGGTGCCAGACCCCTGCAAGCCTGGCCAGATCTATAGCTCCAGCCCTGCATGCCGGTGCCAGACCCCTGCAAGCCTGGCCAGATCTGTAGCTCCAGCCCTGCATGCCGGTGCCAGACCCCTGCAAGCCTGGCCAGATCTGTAGCTCCAGCCCTGCATGCCGGTGCCAGACCCCTGCAAGCCTGGCCAGATCTGTAGCTCCAGCCCTGCATGCCGGTGCCAGACCCCTGCAAGCCTGGCCAGATCTATAGCTCCAGCCCTGCATGCCGGTGCCAGACCCCTGCAAGCCTGGCCAGATCTGTAGCTCCAGCCCTGCATGCCGGTGCCAGACCCCTGCAAGCCTGGCCAGATCTATAGCTCCAGCCCTGCATGCCGGTGCCAGACCCCTGCAAGCTGGTGCCAGACCCCTGCAAGCCTGACCAGATCTGTAGCTCCAGCCCTGCATGCCGGTGCCAGACCCCTGCAAGCCTGGCCAGATCTGTAGCTCCAGCCCTGCATGCCGGTGCCAGACCCCTGCAAGCCTGGCCAGATCTGTAGCTCCAGCCCTGCATGCCGGTGCCAGACCCCTGCAAGCCTGGCCAGATCTGTAGCTCCAGCCCTGCATGCCGGTGCCAGACCCCTGCAAGCCTGGCCAGATCTGTAGCTCCAGCCCTGCATGCCGGTGCCAGATCTGTAGCTCCAGCCCTGCATGCCGGTGCCAGACCCCTGCAAGCCTGGCCAGATCTATAGCTCCAGCCCTGCATGCCGGTGCCAGACCCCTGCAAACCTGTCCAGATCTGTAGCTCCAGCCCTGCATGCCGGTGCCAGACCCCTGCAAGCCTGGCCAGATCTATAGCTCCAGCCCTGCATGCCGGTGCCAGACCCCTGCAAACCTGTCCAGATCTGTAGCTCCAGCCCTGCATGCCGGTGCCAGACCCCTGCAAGCCTGGCCAGATCTGTAGCTCCAGCCCTGCATGCCGGTGCCAGACCCCTGCAAGCCTGGCCAGATCTATAGCTCCAGCCCTGCATGCCGGTGCCAGACCCCTGCAAGCCTGGCCAGATCTGTAGCTCCAGCCCTGCATGCCGGTGCCAGACCCCTGCAAGCCTGGCCAGATCTGTAGCTCCAGCCCTGCATGCCGGTGCCAGACCCCTGCAAGCCTGACCAGATCTGTAGCTCCAGCCCTGCATGCCGGTGCCAGACCCCTGCAAGCCTGGCCAGATCTATAGCTCCAGCCCTGCATGCCGGTGCCAGACCCCTGCAAGCCTGGCCAGATCTGTAGCTCCAGCCCTGCATGCCGGTGCCGGACCCCTGCAAGCCTGGCCAGATCTGTAGCTCCAGCCCTGCATGCCGGTGCCAGATCTGTAGCTCCAGCCCTGCATGCCGGTGCCAGACCCCTGCAAGCCTGGCCAGATCTATAGCTCCAGCCCTGCATGCCGGTGCCAGACCCCTGCAAGCCTGGCCAGATCTGTAGCTCCAGCCCTGCATGCCGGTGCCAGACCCCTGCAAGCCTGGCCAGATCTGTAGCTCCAGCCCTGCATGCCGGTGCCAGACCCCTGCAAGCCTGGCCAGATCTGTAGCTCCAGCCCTGCATGCCGGTGCCAGACCCCTGCAAGCCTGGCCAGATCTATAGCTCCAGCCCTGCATGCCGGTGCCAGACCCCTGCAAGCCTGGCCAGATCTGTAGCTCCAGCCCTGCATGCCGGTGCCAGACCCCTGCAAGCCTGGCCAGATCTATAGCTCCAGCCCTGCATGCCGGTGCCAGACCCCTGCAAGCTGGTGCCAGACCCCTGCAAGCCTGACCAGATCTGTAGCTCCAGCCCTGCATGCCGGTGCCAGACCCCTGCAAGCCTGACCAGATCTGTAGCTCCAGCCCTGCATGCCGGTGCCAGACCCCTGCAAGCCTGGCCAGATCTATAGCTCCAGACCTGCATGCCGGTGCCAGACCCCTGCAAGCCTGACCAGATCTGTAGCTCCAGCCCTGCATGCCGGTGCCAGACCCCTGCAAGCCTGACCAGATCTGTAGCTCCAGCCCTGCATGCCGGTGCCAGACCCCTGCAAGCCTGACCAGATCTATAGCTCCAGACCTGCATGCCGGTGCCAGACCCCTGCAAGCCTGACCAGATCTGTAGCTCCAGCCCTGCATGCCGGTGCCAGACCCCTGCAAGCCTGGCCAGATCTATAGCTCCAGCCCTGCATGCCGGTGCCAGACCCCTGCAAGCCTGGCCAGATCTGTAGCTCCAGCCCTGCATGCCGGTGCCAGACCCCTGCAAGCACACCACTCCTGTGATCCAATTGCATTGTAATAAACGGAGACGGCACAAAAATGGCTCAGTAATATCACTGTATTGCCAACATGCAGAAGCACACGTTTTGGGCATTGCCCTATTTCAGGTGTGCCACGCCCCACTCATGTGACGCCTAAACCCTTTCCCACAGGAAATCACATGATCATCAATACATCTGGTCACATGTTAAAGAGGAGCTATTAGCCATACTATATCAGAAAAAAACACATATATAAGTAGATAAATACTTGCATAACATGTATTGTACTGTCCACATTTTGTTTTTGGTGATTTTTTTTTTAATAGTAAAAAAAGAGAAAATCTTTCTTAGCATTCTCCATTTTAACTGTGTCTATCTTGAAGCCACTCCTGATGTCCTTTTTCTAACTCTCTCCTCTGTCTGATTGTGTATGCATTTCCTGCCCTGCTCCCAGTCTTCAGGCACTCCCACTCAGCACTGCAATAGAAAGAGCATTATCTCAGCATGAGAAATATTGCCCAATCACAGAGGAACAGAGGTGTGGGTGGGGAAACAGGAGGGATAGAGGCTTCAGCCAATCAGACTGCATTAGATAAGTCTGAGGGAAAAATAAAGAAGCAAAAAAAGAAAACCCAGCATGCCCTGCAACTTCCTTTGTGCGGCAATGTACCAAATAAAAGGTAAACTGGGGAATGACCATTTATCAACAAGAAAAGTAATAGTGATTTTAACTTTTGGATTGCCTGGTTAGCATCCTTATTACTTGTTTACCAGATAAAAATGATTTAATTTATGCCCGACCGTTACACTTTAAGACTGGCACACTTCTCTATGACTTGTGGAGAGGACATACAGTGGCCATACACTATACAATCTGCTTTCATTGAAGAAAAAAAATCAATTGTGTAAGAAATAATTAAAAAAACAAAACGTATGGATCGATAAAATACAATCCAAGGTTTTTGTTGTTTTTTTTTCAATAAAAATTTGATTGGTTTTGTAAAAAAAAAAAAAAAATCACCATAAAAATATAAAACAGAGTTTGTTTCATATTGGAAAAATCGATCTCGTCTTATGGTATATTAGTTTGATTATTTTTTCTAATTATTCGATCAAGCGGAAAAATCGATCATATTTTTCTGGTTTGAGAAAAAAAAACCTAAAAAATGGAATCTCATATGGCTACCTTGTATAGAGAAGGGTAAAGCCGCTAGATCAGCAGTGCTGTTGGTAGAGGTGGTTCACATCATACCAGGCAGCCGGGGTTCCTCTATCTCTTCCTAGAGACTGAATCAGTGATGTATGATGTCTGCATTATCTTTTGCTTGGCACGTTCCATCATTATTCATCCCTAATCTTTTATTATATAACTATTTTCTGCCAACTGCTCCTGCTTATGCTGGATAGATGTCCTTTTAGCCGGATGATTTCTGATCCCATGGTCATGGCTGTAACACGCTGTGCTTATCCCACAGGGCACAGCAATTGGCGCAGCAAGCAGCTATGGGCAGAGTCCATTCAGCCAGCCACATGCGACACCTCATCAAAAGTAAGTGTAACATTACCCTTGTCTGCAAGTTCACTCATAGTCGGCTTATTCTGCATTGCTCCTATCCTTTTTACTGTGAGTAATTCATATATACTTAGATGTGCAGGCTTATTTATTTACAAAAAAGTATGCCGTAGAAGGCATTGGAATCTTTTTTTGTATTTTTTTATTTAACCTAATGCCTTTAAAAAATTTTTTACCAGAACCACCTGATTAGCTACTACAAGTCATCAGTGTAAGAATAAAATAAAGAAAACCTGTAATTAAAAAAAAAAAAACCTATAAGGGATACTTACTTCAGGAGGGGGAAGCCTCTGGATCCTAAAGAGACTTCCCTGTCCTTCTCGGTCCCACGATTCCAGCGATGTCAGCCCCCGAACACCAATGCACAGTACAGGGGCGTAACTAAGACCCACCAGGCCCCCCTGCAGAAATTTGAAGCGGTTTATACAGGAAGTCGTGTCAGAGGCTAGAGAGAGAAAGCATCTACGCTGGAGCGCACGGAAGGTATGTAGCTGCCGCTGCACATATATAGTTATTGAAGCTGGAGGGGAGAGCCCGAGGTGAGGGAGGGGGAGGACCGTCCCCCCTTCCCCCCCCCCCTCCCCGCTGTGTTGCCATACCTTTCCCCTCATGCTGAGACCCCTCCAGCCCCCAAAAATGGCCCTGAGCCTCTTTAAAGGAGTTCTTTGGTGTTATTTAAAAAGCAAAACCGGACACTTACCTGGGGCTTCTATCTGCCCCCTGCAGCTGTCATGTCCTGCTCTGTCCTCCTCCGATGCTCCGTTCCCCGCCGCCGCTCCTATCCTAAATACGTGACAATTTACACTGCAGCCATGGCCGAGCGCATGCTCGCTACCGCGCGCGTCATCTGGAGCTTACTGCGTAGTACAAGAAAACTTTGTACTGTGTCTGCGCAGTGATCTACCGATGACGCACGCAGGAGAAAGCAGTATACGTCTATTTAGACGAATATTAGACCGGGGAACCGAGGATCGGAGGACGGCGTAGGATATTACAGCTGCAGGGGGCTGATAGAAGCTCTGGGTAAGTGTCGGATTTTGTCTTTTTAGAACCTCCACAGAACCCATTTAAGTTTTAAAGTAAACTTGGGAGTGCCTAAAATGGATCTACCGTATATACTCGCAAGCAAGCCGAATTTTTGACCCCCCCCCCCCAAAAGTTGGGGGGTCGGCTTGCTTGCGAGTCATGTCCCCCCGGCCGCCGCCGCTGCTGCCATTTCCTTACCGGCGGCTTCCAATATTCCCGTCTCCGTGCAGGGCATGTTAATAGTTCACAGCAGCTCGCCCCACGGCGGCAGCTGTGTGATGACGGAGGAAGCGTAGAGAGAACGGTTCCCATAGTAACGTCGATGCATATCGCCGCTACAGGAAGCCGCTCTCTACGCTTCCTCCGTCATCACACAGCTGCCGCCGTGGGGCGAGCTGCTGTGAACTATTTACATGCCCTGAATGGAGACGGAGGTGGGACTATTAGAGGCCGCTGGTAAGGTAATAGCAGCATCAGCGGGGGGGGGGGGGGGGGGGGGGGACGACGACGACTACCTACCTACACTGAGCACTATACTGGGGCACTATACTAGCTATACTGGGGCACTATACTAGCTATACTGGGGCACTATGCTAGCTATACTGGGGCACTATGCTAGCTATACTGGGGCACTATGCTAGCTATACTCTGGCACTATGCTAGCTATACTGGGGCACTATGCTAGCTATACTCTGGCACTATGCTAGCTATACTGGGGCACTATGCTAGCTATACTGAACACTATACTAGCTATACTGGGCACTATACTAGCTATACTGGGCACTATACTAGCTATACTGGGCACTATACTAGCTATACTGGGCACTATACTAGCTATACTGGGCACTATACTAGCTATACTGGGCACTATACTAGCTATACTGGGCACTATACTAGCTATACTGGGCACTATACTAGCTATACTGGGCACTATACTAGCTATACTGGGCACTATACTAGCTATACTGGGCACTATACTAGCTATACTGAGCACAATACTAGCTATACTGGGGTATTTAACTAGCTATACTGGGCACTACCTACCTATGCTGGGCACTATACTAGCTATACTGAGCACGATACTAGCTATACTGAGGCACTACCTACCCATACTGGGCACTATACTACCTATACTGAACACTATACTAGTTATACTGGGGCACTATGCTAGCTATACTGGGGCACTATGCTAGCTATACTGGGGCACTATACTAGCTATACTGGAGCACTATACTAGCTATACTGAGCACGATACTGGCTATACTGAGCACGATACTGGCTATACTGGGGTATTTAACTAGCTATACTGGGCACTTTACTAGCTACACTGAGCACTACCTACCTATGCTGGGCACTATACTAGCTATACTGAGCACTATACTAGCTATACTGAGGCACTACCTACCCATACTGGCCACTATACTAGCTATACTGGGACACACTGGGGGGATCACGCGGCCAGCATTTCCTACCCCCGACTTATATGAGGGTCAATCATTTTTTCCTGTTTTTTTTTTGGGGGGGGGGGGGGGGGGGTTAAAGTTGGGGGGTCGGCTTATGTGCGGGTCGGCTTGCTTGCGAGTATATACGGTAAACACAAACTTCCCCTCTGCTATAAAGGATTAGCCACAGCATGATATCATTTAGGGGGGAATATCTTCAATCGGTAAAGTATTCATGGGAATTAACCTTCCAGGGAGCCTCAGTCTTTCCTGTAGAGGTAGAGCTGTAGCCTCATTCACAGCTGCTGAAAAGGGCCTAATTTACAGCAACTATATGTGGAATTAAGACTTTTCATTGTGTGCTGTGCTAGAGTTCAGGTCCGCTTCAAGTAACCCCTATTCCTGTAAAGAGCATGCCTTCCCAATTGTGTACCCATCTTTGTTCATGTACCATTTAAAAACTCTGGAGCACCACCTGCTTCTTAGACTATCAAAGAAATGGCGTGCTTTGCTCTTGTTTAGGAAATATGAAGAATATGAAAATGATAAAGGTTAATTTAGGGGTTCTCTGGGGTGGGGGATGTTTGTAAAATAAAAACCGACACCTACCTGGGGCTTCTACCGGTCCTCTGCAGCTGTAATGTCACACGCCTTCCTCCAACAATCCTCCATTCCCTGCCGCCGGTCCGGGTCTGATATTCGTCATCGGGATCTTACTGTGCAGGCGCAGTACGAAGTTTTCTTGTACTGCGCCCGCGCAGTAGTCTCCCGATGATGCGTGCGGGAGCAAGTGCACAGCCGGGCTTTCGCAGTTGGATGAGCTGCCGCGTTAGACCGGGACAAGTGGCAGGGGACAGATGATCGTTGGAGGACGGCGCTGAACATTACAGCTGCAGGGGGCCGGTAGAAACCCCAGGTAAGTGTGTTTTTTTTTTTGTTTTTGTTTTTTTTCAAACCCCAACAGTACACACTGGGCGGATTGCACAAGCTAATCCACTGAATAAATTGGGCAAAATGCCAGATTTGTAAACACAGGATGTTAACACCATGTCTGCTTACGTGAAAGCAGGAAGTAGACACTGCGGATTTATTGCAGGATTTGTATCCGCTGTTGGTTGTTATGCTGTTGCTTCTCTTTTAGAGCAGAGAGGAAGTTCTGAGTTCTGGTCCGCTTTAGCTCAGTCTGGGCAGGAGGAGGAGGTTACTAGCCAGAGATTTTGGAGGCAGAGGGGAGGAGGAGAGGGGAGTCAAGTTTTCACAGGCTGAGGGCAGGAGAATACAGATCAGCTTGCCTGTGTGTAATGTGACAAACAGAACATGGCTGTTCTCATTTTATCACAGGATTAAATAATCGTAAACTGTTGAAGCTGATCTAAATTTTGGATAAGATATATAGACAAGTTACTTGTTATAGTTAGTTTTTCATCTTGGATCTGCTTTAAGGTTAATTGTTGATGTGCATGACGGATTGTAATAGTTGTTTTTCTCTTTGCAGTGGTCCTCAGGCATTTTTAACACAGGGTTGGGGTAGCACTTTCCAGCCGTGGCAACAGCCGGCCCAGCAGCTTGCAGGTGAGTGGTGGTGATGATGTTATCCATTCAGTCGTGTCCGACTCTTGGTGATTCTATGGGTTAGCTCTCTCCATGCTGTCCGATCTTGTACCATTTCTGCCAGTTGACTTAAGCTCAATCCTGTGTCAGCTTTGCTGGTGTCAAACCAACGCGTTCTCTGGTGGCCTTGTCGCCTTTTGCCACTGATCAGGTGAGTGGTACAGACAGCCAAACCTGCTAAACTAGACTAAAGGGAACTTGTATTTTCCCAAAAGGGTTCCTCAGAGAATGATCACAGCATGCTTTCCTGATGGGAGCAACCTGCGGTCTTTCACAGTATTTACCAGGAGTGTTGTTTCATATCCATATTACAATATACCCAGGATCCACTGAGGCTTTAGTGCAAGAAGACATATGTCACATAAGTTGTAACAGTACTTTGGCTGTACTGTTGTCACATGTTTTGACCTGATCAGGTGTACTTAAACGGAACCAAGCACCATTTTTAGCAGGGCATATCAGTAGCACATTAAAAATGCATGCTAGCAATGTGGCTCATAAAAAAAGGTCCATTTACCTCTTTTTAGTCACTTACCCAACCCTGTCCTCAAGGCCCAACAACAGTGCGCGTTTTGTGAGAATCCACAGAGGCAGCTAATCTAATCCCTGCTGAGATAATAATTACCTCATGTTTGAATGCTTGTGGTTTCCTACAAAACAGGTTCTGAGTGTGGTCCTTGTCAGCAGGGTTGGGGAACACCGCTCTCCAACTACCTGGAAAAAGCCTGGAAGCCCCCTTAAAGGATACTCAAACTGAACATAGATAGTTTGCTTACATGGGGCTTGTTTCAGCCCCCATAGTCTTGTAGGTTTCTCTGTCCTCTTGGTCCCAATCCTCAATCTGTTGTGCAGAACTTGGCTAAATCGCGCACTACTGCACATGGGCTGGCCTGGCAGCGCACCTCGCCTCCCTGATCGCGGTCCCATGGCCAGGAGCATTCTGCGCATGCATGGTTACAACTTTGTACGTACTGCACGGGCACAGAACGATCCCAGCTACATTAGCTTGACCAAGGAGGATGCATGAGGGACCTTCAAGACCACAGGGGCTTGAAGAAGCCACAAGTAAGTGAGTTTAATTCAGGTATCCTTTAAACTTAAAGGTACACCTTGCCTAACTCATACTCACCACCGCAGTGTCATTTCCTCTAAACTGCAGAGTATTTTAGTGCAAGGAGTGGTTTGCAAAGGCCTCGTCATCCAAACATCAGTTTGCCAGGTTCCGTGAAGTGATGTTGGTTGGTTGCTTTGAGGTCCGTTGTCCTTTGTATCTTGCACCTAGACTTAGATAGTGCTGTGGCTGATAGCTGAACGTCGTTCTGCAGGTTGTCTCAATATGACTTCAGCACTTATATAGAAAAGCTGGAGAGATTCAGGCTAGCGGCTCTGAAGGTCTTTCTGCATATTGTGGTAGCAGTAGCTAAAAATTAATTCTGTGTGATGGCACTTATCATAGGAGTTCTCAGTACTGGCACATAGGGAAGTAACCAGTACTGATGCATTAGTGGTCTTATCTTTATATGCCTTTATATGACCTCTATTCACATCTCAAGGTCAAGTGACCATTCTTTCTCCTCTTCCCTCCATGGCCTAGACACACTGTAATGGAGAGAAGTCACTTTAGGTGCTAATTATCATTCATTAATCGGTTTTAAATATGATTTTTTTTTTTCCTAGGTAAAAAAAAAACAGCCATATGGTGCCCCCTCCCCCCACGCACACACATACACACATTCACTCTCCTCCCCGTCCTCTCTTGAATTCTTCTGTGTACAATATGAATCTGCTCTACAAAATAGCATGCTTTACCCTCCCCGGATATTTCTTTGTCTTGTGGTTTTAGTGGATTCCAGAATGTATTAAAGCGGAACTGTAGATAGAAAATAAACACATTGTTTCACTTACCTGGGGCTTCCCAAAGCCCCCAGCAGAAGTCCTGTCCCGCCCCGCTCCTCAACGAGCCTCCGTTCTCCCGCCGCCAGCTACTTTCGGTTTCGCTGCTGGGCCACTGCGCCTGTGCGGCTCTGGCCACGCGTATCCTTTCTTCGCGTTTAATGCAATAGCAGGGGAACGCGAAGAAAGGATACGCTTGGCAGGGCTGCGCTGGCCTCGACTTACAAGTCTAGGTACAGAACGGAGCCGTGGTGGGGAAACGGAGACTCGTGGAGACTCTGCTCGGAACAGGACAGCTGCTGGGGGCATGCAGAAGCCCCAGGTAAGTGAAACAATGTGTTTAATTTGTATCTACACTTCCACTTTAAATGTACCTTCGTAGTTAAAGCACTTACCGTAATTTAATCTTGAGTGCTTTTATTCCTAGGCCGGTGATATGGTTTTATAAATTACTAAAAAAAAAAACAGCATTACTGCTTCTCCCACTTACTTTTGTGTTATGACTGATAACGGTTTTACTCAGGCATCCTTTTGTCTTTAAACATAACCCTTTCCTCCTTGAGGCCTGGAACCCACTGAAATCAGCAAACGCAAAACGCAACTGCTAGCGTTTTGTCTGAGCGGTTTGCAAGCGGATTCATGCGCGTTTTTGGTCGTGTTTTGCAACATTGTATTTTTTTGCCCAGCGGTTGTGTAGCGTTTTGCGTTTTGCGTTTTTATCCTGATTGGTCCTGTGAATTATTTTTAATTTTGTTACAGTGTGCTGAACCGCAAAACGCTAGCAAAACCGCTCAGTTTAGGTTTTGCTCAGCGTTTCTGCTAGCGTTTCAATACTTTACATTGAAGCGCTAACGCTCCCAAAATGCTGCAGGTCCTGCGTTTGCGTTTCTGGGAAACGCAAACGCTCCTGTGGAAGTTGCCCCATCCATTAACATTAGCCCAGCGTTTTGGCAAAACGCTAGTGTATCGCAGTGCTGCTAAAACGCTGCCAAAAGCGCTCCTGTGGGTTCCAGCCCTGAAGCTGTAATGCAAAAGTTTACGGAGTATCCAGGGTCGTAAATGCAAAGTAAAAGTAAAACTTTGTCCTTTCAGTCACAGCCTCAGGGAGAATTTGTTTAATCAATTCAGCACAGCCTAGATTTACTAACAAAAAATAATAATTAGGCAGTCGATCGATCAAGGTTATCTGTTTGATCGATTATTATGATTGATTTTTGGTACAAATCTTGATCAATTTAGCCGTCATCGTGAAAGAGCGCTTAGTCAGGAGAAAAGCAGGCAAACAATCGTTTGCATTATAACCTCAAAAATGCTAGTATTCTCTTTAAAGACAAACTAGTGGTGGCTGGATGGTGTACTGGTTAAGGGCTCTGCCTCTGACACAGAAGACCTGGGTTCGAATCTTGGCTCTGCCTGTTCAGTAAGCCAGTAATTCAGTAAGGAGTTCATTGGGCATGACTCCCTAACACTGCTACTGCCTACTGAGTGCGCTCTAGTGGCTGCCTCGCAAGCGCTTTGAGTCCGACAGGAGAAAGGCGCTATACAAATACTGCCATTATTATTATTATTATATCTGGGTTCTTTCTTGAAAAAAAAAATTGCTTGTTTACTTATCAGGAGGTGTGGTAAGGAAGCTTTAGAAATATTTTCAGCAGTATTTCAAAATATATTCCAAGCAAAGAAAGTGCAATATTTAAACATTAATTGCAATTACTGATAGACGAGACAGAGAACATTTACATTGTGCTTTTCTCCTGGCTGACTCAAAGTGACGGAGCTGCAGCCACTAGGGCGCGCTCTATAGGCAGTAGCAGTGTTAGGGAGACTTGCCCAAGGTCTCATCACTGAATAGGTTCTGGCTTACTTTTCAAAGCATTTTATTAATTTTTCAAATATATTTCCACATCTGGACATAACAAAAGACAAACACTTATATAGCGCATTTCACCTGGCCGACTAAAAGTGCCCGAGCTGCAGCCACTAGGACGCGCTCTATAGGCAGTAACAGCGTTAGGGAGACTTGCCTAAGGTCTCCTGCTGAATAGGTGCTGGCTTACTGAACAGGCAGAGCCGAGATTCGAACCCTGGTCTCCCGTGTCAGAGGCAGAGCCCTTAACCATTGCACCATCCAGCCAGGAAGTTATAGCTGGTGGTACAACAGGCACCGGGTCAACTTCCCCCATCCCGTCCCTCCCATCCCTCCCTCCCCATCTACTCTCTGATCATACTATCTCAGGCATGGGCAAACTTGGCCCTCCAGCTGTTACGGAACTACAAGTCCCACAATGCATTTGCCTTTGAGTCATGACTGTGGCTGTCAGACTACTGCAATGCATTGTGGGACTTGTAGTTCCGTAACAGCTGGAGGGCCAAGTTGGCCCATGCCTGTACTATCTCCAGCTGTCAATTGTTTATCTCCTCAGACCATCCAATGGCTTTAGTCCCATTCAGTGATCCAGTGATCATACACCAAAGTCCAAGCGGCCCAATGTGGCGGTGATATTTGCTTTTAGATACCATGTGGTATATTTGAAGGGAGTCACAATGTTACAAAGTTCCGTGGAGGTAAAGGTATCCAGTAAGAAGGGCTTCCATTTAAAAAAAAAAAAAAAAACTTCTTGGTGTCTTTTTCTTTATTCAGGGTAGCTTCCAATTTTTCCAGCATCATTAGATGTGGCAATTCTTCTCTCAGGTCCCAGACAGATGGTGGAGTGGGGTAAATCCACCTGTTGTAGATTACCTTTCTTGCTGCTATTAATAAAACATGGATCAGAGTAGAAATGCTAATTGATTTGTCATCTTTCATAACAGAATTAAACAACAAAATCATGGGATCTTTAGGTATTGTAATTCTACCAATCCTATTTGCATATCTTAGTACTCTGTCCCAGAAATCTTGCATTACTGGGCAGGTCCACAATGGAACATGTCAGCTTGTCTGAGTTAGGTTCTGGCTTACTGAACAGGAAGAGCCGAGATTCGAACCCTGGTTTTCTGTCAGAGGCACATTTTGCTTTATAATTACCTTTGTCTTGATCATTTGCATGTTCGGTGTTTTGGAAACTTTGAGATAATCAGTGAGGTGCTTATTTTCAACATTTATTAGTTTTGTTGCAGCGTTTGGACTGTGTATAAGGATTTCTGTGAGGAGCCCAGTTTGTCCAAGCCTGGCTAAACTAGCGTTTGGAGCACGCCTCAAAATAGCCACCTCACACATGTTTAGTCAACATCCACAACTTGAGTGGTCTTAAGTGGTCCAAGCTGGAGGAAATGTCCTGCACTGGTTTAATCCCTTCCTCCTCTTATGTGAGAGAAAGCCTTATTGGTACTATTGTTCCCCCGGCCATATTGTATGCAAGCAGTGAGCGTCTGTAAGCATTCACATGCCAAATGGTGAACAAATTAAGCGAGTCGGTTTCCCTCCCCTCCCACAGCCACGCTAATAAGTGATCTAATCATTTCAGGTTTTATTGCCTCCTACACCCCCTCCTTAGCCCTCTACATAAAGTGCCCAATGAGGTAAAGCATGCTGGCCAGCAGTCCATTAATTGGCGTGTCCTTCAATGACTTCCCTAAAGAATGGCCATTGATGGAGGTCTCCATTGTGTGAATTAGCAGGTGGGCACTTTATGTGACCCTGAGCTATTCACAAGCGGACAGCGGCCTGACTTGTGGCATCGGTCAGCTCTTCAAGGGGGGTTCTGGCGCTCCGAGCTGCTGTCCAGCGCCGGCCTTTACATTAAGTACCGCATCTTCTGAAGGCAGATGAATGAGGTTGCGTCATTAAAAGGGTACATCAGCAAGTTAAAAGGGAACAAATAGAGTTGACGATTTAATAAAAAAAAAAGTCCAATAAAAAAAGATACTTGCCTAGATAGAGGGACGCCTCTGGATAATCAGGAGCTTCCTGTGTCCTCTTTGCCCACACCATTATTGCACAAGGACCCCCGAATATATCCAACAAGTTTTGGGTTCCCCATTGTGCCTGCAAGCGGCTCCTTGCTACTACACAGCCGCGGCTTTACTCACGCAGGCACAGTACGGCAACTCTCGCGCATGAAGAGGGGTGTGGCTACCATTTTAGAGGGACCCTGGCAGCAGCTGTAGGAACAAGGACGCAGCAAGCCTCAGGAGGATCCAGAGGTTTCCCCTTACCTAGCTAAGTATCTGTATTTTGTTGCACACATATAGTAGATAAATACGTAAGCTATAGGAAGCTTTTCTGATGCTGAAACCAGAGTATTTAACGTTAAAGTGGGTATCCTGAATACTGTATTTTTCTGCACATAAGACACACCTAGTGTAAGTTTAGAGGGCAAAGAACGGGGGGGGGGAACCTTGTGCAGCTGTGGTCCAGGAGCGTCTTGTAGATGTTCTCCCCCCAATTATTCTGTCCGGTTTGTCCTCCTCTGCCCCCGCGTCGAACTAGTAGAATGGGCAGATTGGCTCACCTAATCAACGGCTCCAGCAGTTATCACAGACCTCCTCTCCTTCACTGCGTCTCTAGTGTCTGTTTCTGCTTATCACGTCATCAGCAGAAGCCGACACTAGAGACGCAGTGAAGGAGAGGAGAGTTCTGCGATAGCATCTGGAACCGTAGATTAGGTGAACCAAGCTGCCCATTCTGCTAGTCACACGCGGGGCAGCGAAAGATACATGAGGGGATATGGGGAGGACAAACTGGGGACAATGCAGGGAGTCTCCAACATTGCGGCGGGTTCGAGGTTCGCGCAGGGACTTTTGCGCCATATATGCCCCAAAAAATGGTAATTTACTACATTCTACAAGATGTCATTATGGTTTTTCTTTATGTAACTGTTCAACTAATGCTGACTCTTAATGTATAATAAGCAATACTATTGTGGCTAAAAGTTAACCATTATTGTCTTTAGACCTAATTCAAGGCACATTTTTCAGTAGAGCGTAATAGATTATGCATACGTTTTTTAAAGGTTATAATTTTTTTTTAATTCAAAGCAAAAAATGAAATTCTTGCTGCACCAAATCCTTGTTTCCTCTTCCTGTGACCTCCTGCTCAGACCTCCCCTCTCTGGTATTCAGAAACCACGCCCATTCCATACACTTTACATGTATTTCTAATCTGATGTTGTATACTATACTCAGTGCAGACATGATGGGGTATATTTTATACCACCGTTTATAAATCGCAAGGTCAGCAGAGATCAGTATGCAGAATGTGCCATACAAGCTGCAGCCTCTGCCTTAAATGGGCACTCATGGTAAGAATATAGGCTTTTAGTAAGCTAGTTATATCCATTGTATAATACCAAGAGTTCTCAAGGCTCTATATAAGGAGCATTGTTTCCAGCAACAAAGCCCAAGCTGCGCCTGATAGGAACACAATACAGCTGTAGTGTAGCGTAGGTACGGATGTAAACACAAGCAGTATTGTACATTGCATAGAGTAAAAAGCATTGCATGGTGTTCCTATACTAAACAAATTGTCACCAGGAACCTTGATTTGAAATTGTAGAAGAAACCTGTAGAAATACCTGGCGCAGCAGATAAATCGATTGTTTTATTTATTTTGGGGCAAAAACTGAGTTTTTTGTTAAAGCGGACCTGAACTCAATACCTCCTCTCTGCTCTAAAAGATGAGCAACAGCATAATAACCTTCAAAGTAAAAACATGTATTTGTTCGAGCTTACAGAATTCCTGCAGTGAATCTGCAGTGTCTACTTCCTGTTTTGATGGAAGTAGAGAAAGCGTTAACATCCTGTGTTTACATATTAGCTGTCTGCCAAGGACTGATGAATTTCTGTACTGACACAGCTGAGAGATCAAATAACACTTGTGATTACTTACAGAGTGTGTTAAAAACACACAGGGTGCATTTCTCTGTGTTTTTCCTTGTGCCCTATGCAAGAGTTCAGGTCCACTTTAAAGGGGAACTGAAGTAAGAGGTATACGGAGGCTGCCATATTTATTTCCTTTTAATGAATACCAGTTGCCTGGCAGCCCTGCTGATCCTCTGCCTCTAATACTATTAGCCATAGCCCCTGAACAAGCATGCAGCAGATCAGGTGTTTCTGACTTTAAAGTCAGATCTGACAAGACTAGCTGCATGCTTGTTTCTGGTGTTATTCAGATACTACTGCAGAGAAATAGACCAGCAGGGCTGCCAGGCAACTGGTATTGATCAAAAGGAAATAAATATGGCAGCCTCCATATATCTCTTACTTCAGTTCCCCTTTAAGTGCATAAACTTACAAAAATGGTGCTTAAATAAATAAAAGATAACAGCTGAGCAAATCTCCACTAGAAAAATGACCCAGGTTATTAAAGTTCTTAAAGAGGAACCTTTACTACAAGCTAATTCCTGATCTTTCCTTCTGTTCTTAGGTCAGCAGAGCCAACAGCAGAATGCTCAGCCAGACTACAGCAAGGCGTGGGAGGAGTATTACAAGAAGCAGAGTGAGTACTGGGAGGATGCGGATGTCCCAGCATGCCACTCTACTCTCTAGCAGAGGAATTGGGCCCGAAGTAATGTGTTCTGTGGGGGTTTATAGGAATACTGTAGGGGGGCAGGGGGGGGGGCGAGGAGTTGAACTTACCCGGGGCTTCTAACTGTCCCCCGCAGACGTCCTGTGCCCGCGCAGCCACTCACCGATGCTCCGGTCCCGCCTCCCAAGTCCTCACTCCCGCTGACGTCACCGGGAGTGTACGGCACAGGCACAGTCCGTTCTGCGCCCGCGCAGTAAGCATCCAGTGACGTCAGCGAGAAGCAAGGACGCGGCTGCACAGGTACAGTGGTTTTCCAACTTTAAAGTCGCAAATTCCTGAAGTGAGGCGGGGATCGGAGCATCGGTGAATGGCTGCACGGGGATTGTTACAAGCCCCAGGTAAGTTCAGCTCTTTTTTTCCCACTACAGTAGTCCTTTAAGGTGGCCATATACTCCTGTTGATCTGCCAATAGATCGACCATTGGATAGACCCCTCTATGATGGAATCTGATCAGAAAGAGGGATCTATTGCCTGCCCACACACTGCAGAGAGATTTCCAGTAGATTTTAAATCTATTAGAAATTATCCTAGTGCTGCCAGCCCTCCCTTCCCCATGTGTGTGTGTGTGTGTGTGTGTGTGTGTGTGTGTGTGTGTGTGTGTGTGTGTGTGTGTGTGTGTGTGTGTGTGTGTGTGTGTGTGTGTGTGTGTGTCCCATGCCAGAGTTGAGTGGCACATGCCTACCTGACACACTGACGACTGGTGTGTCTTTCATTAGTCATTGTGACTACTGATACCATGTGACATCGGCTCTTGTAGTGATGTCACTACACCGGGCACCAGAAGAGGCAAGGATTCCAAGTGGCATGACAGGTGAGCCTTCAACGCTCATCATGGGGGTGGGACGCATACACATGGGGGACACCAGTTGGGGTTCCATCGGTCATCAGAAAATCAAACCCTGCTACTTCCGCACACCCAACTGAGCTTTTCCTACCAAGATTTTCCAGCATGCCCCTTAGGCTGGAAATCGATCTAAACAATCGGTTGGGTGGTCATGTTGTGGTATCGATATGTACCAGATTTGGCCATTATGATCGAATCGGCCAGATATTGATGCTGAGAATCGAGTAATGTACCCTTTTGTTTCTTTTTTTTCATCCAGGCTGACTGTAGCCCTGATCTCTTCCATCTCTGTACTTAGCATTGACTTCCTCTTCCTGTCTTTCCAGGCCAGGCTGCCAGTGCCACCTCACAGCCGAGCTCTCAGCCAGATTACACACTGGCATGGGCAGAGTATTACAGACAACAGGCTGCTTATTATGGACAGTCGTTGGGCCAGGCGCAGGGCCACAGCCAGGTGAGTAACGGAACATCACCCAGTCTGCTTCAGCAGGGCTGACCTATGAGAACCAAGCAGAGAGTGCATCTGCTGCATGTAACAGCTGTTTCCAGATGTAGTCTCCCGGCGAAAGCCACACAAAGCCGATTCATTTGAACAATCGTTCATATCAGTTTCCCGATTGGTGACCAGTACAGATGGACCATGAGATGCAAATACTTCTGAGTAGGGAGGGTCAATGAGATGCAAATAATTTTGAGTTGATGCGGCATTATGCTAATTTTGTACGCAAATTTGTGCACCTTGAAAATTAACCAATCATACCCTGCTGAGGTAAAATTTGATCCATTTTCAAGCTGCATACATTTGCCTATAAAAATTTGCATAATCTTGCATCAAACTTGGCATCTCATTGACCCTCCCCACTTCTGACTTGCTGCAGAATTATGTGAATTTAGTATTCAAATTTATGCAACTTGAATATTTATGCAACTTTCATTTCTAAACTGCATAATTTGAATAAAAAATTTGCATAATCCTGTATCTTAGAAATATTTGCATTTCATTGACCACCCCCCAGTGTTCAATCAGTCGGAAACTTCTTATGTGTGTACATGTGCATATGATTGCTTGTCGGATTCGTTCTTAAGGTGCCCATAGACCTGACGATTATGGGCAGATTCGACAGAGACAAATTTATCTCTAATCGAATCTGATTAGAGATAAATTTGTCTCTTGTCGAAGCTGCCATATACTGCAGGCCGATTTCAGCATAAAATCTTCAGGGAATCGGCTGAGCCCGCTGCGTCCGCACCGCCGCAACCCCCCCAATGTATAAATGTGTCGGTGTATGCATTTATACACTACCTGTCCTGTAGCAGCTTCCGCGCGGTGACCGTCCATCTTGCCGGGTAACACATATACGCTAGCCGCGCATAGCATCTGAATATGAGTGTATGCGGAAACCGGCGAGATGGGCGAAAACTACGTGGAGGCCGACACTGGCCAAGTAATGTATAAATGCACACATGGGGGGGCACATTTATACATAGCGGCGGGGGTTTTGTCGTTGCTCGTTCCAGAGTCGTCCGCCGTACCCCCGACCAAACAACCTCGGCCCTTCATCTTGCAGCATGCGCAGTCGACCATGCAACCAATTTCCATCCTGAAATTGGTCACTTTTTCGGTCGGACATGCACTTGGCGGCACCGATTTTCATCCAATTTGATAATCGAATTGGATGGTCGATCAGCCGCCAAGTTGCCTGATGTATGGCCATCTTTAGTTCTGAGCAAGTTCCTGTGTACGTAAGTCGGTATGCACTGTGTGCAATACTATTCAGTATTCACCAGCTAGTCCAATCACTCTCCGACCAAGAATAGAAATGTTTATTCATAATTTGATTACAAGTAAGTTCAACAAACTGGACAATCCAGTCATTTTACACCTTAATAGGACCAGGGTGGTTACTACCAACTAGAGATGGTCAGTGAGATGCAAATAGTTTCGAGTTGATGTAGGATGTATGCAGCTTGAAAATGGACCAATCAAATTTTACCTCAGCAGTATTTGATTGGTTTATTTTCAAGCTACATACATTTTCATACAAAATTTGCATAATGCATCAACTGGAAATTATTTGCATCTCCTTGACCATCCCTATTACCAACTTTTAGAGTTTCAGACTACCCAGCAAGCTCATGGGGAACCAGAACTCATTGGAGTGTGGAAGGGGCTACAAAGCCAAAAGCCCTCTTACTAAAGTGCTACAATCCATGCCATGCACTGATGAGGGTCAACCAGTCTGAAACAGTGTATGCATGTTGGATTATTGTGGCTCTGTACAGTCAGCAAGCTGACACATCATTGCATTCCAGCGGTTCTGGAGGTGTGGTTAGCTATCAAATAAAAGGGGTATTTTGCATATTCAGCAGTGATGCATTGTGGGACACATTATATGCTTCCTTCAACCGGAGTTATCGCAAATACCTTCCATTTTTAAGTAGGCCAACTTTTGTTTTACTACCAAATGGGAGACCATATTTCTTTTCCTTGGTTTGTGTATGATTCCTCAGTCAGTAAACTTCTGTAGTATATTTATTGTGGTGACAAAAAAAATTTACTGATAAGATTCTTCTTAGAAGTTTGTGGTTTTTTTTTCGATAAAGCAGAGACAAAATAGTCGTTTGTTTGTTTTTGTTTCTCCCCTCGCATTTAAGATTTTAGTTTGTTTTTTTAGTTTTTTTTCTTGCAAAAAGGATGGTTGTAAATGTTCGATTTGTGCACCTTTTAGTGCATGCTCCTGCATATTTGAACCCCTCAGTCCATGGCAAAAAGTAGTCCATAAAAAATTTAAATGGGGAGAACAGTTTTTTTTTGTTTGTTTGTTTTTTTGCCAAGGTAGGCTTGAAAAATGGGAAACGATTTCTGTAAATACCTTAAAATGTAAAAAAAAAATGGTTTTGTAATTTAAAATTACCTTTTGTATGTCAGAAGCCAGTTGTGATTTAATACTACAGAACTGTTCATAACATTTTGCCAGGCTGTGGAAGATGAGACCTAGCAAAAGTAACTGTTCGTATTGTTTAGAAATAGCAGAAATTGTCGAGCCGGTTTTTGGGTCCGCTCTTTACTGCACAGTAGAGCGCACCTGAATGGGCTCAGCTATTTCCGCCAGAGCACGAGGGGAGCTTGTACTGTGCCTGCACAGGAGCGTGGATAGGTAAATATTTCTGCACGCTGTTTGAGGGCTGCCAGTGCTGGATCCCTTGGGCTGAAGAGTACGGGGAAGCCTTATTAGGATTCAGAGGCTTCCCCCCCCTCCCAAGTTAAAGAGGAGCTTTAGCCTAAACAAACATACGGTCATTAAGTTACATTAGTTATGTAAATTAAAATAGATAGGCAATATAATCTCTTACCCATCCTGTTTTAAAAGAACAAGCAAAGGTTTGTGATTTCATGAGGGCAGCCATCTTTTTGGTTTGAAAGAAGGTGACGGAGCATGAGACACAGTTACAACTGTGCTGTGTCCAGATCATCCCTCCCAGTTGCTAGGCAACGTGAATAGCAGCATAGGAAATCCCATCATGCTTTGCACAACATCAGGGGAAAAAAGCCCGGGCAGTTTTTTTTTGACGAGGCGGAGCTTAGCTAAAAATGCAGCTAAAAATTAGACTTCTATAAGAAAAACCAAGTTCTGATGCTGTGAAACTATTAGAGAAATACCAAGCCTTTTCAGTTCTGCTGCGTAGGTTTTTAGTCTGGATGTTCACTTTAAGTACATTCCAGGGCACCTTTTTCCTTACTTTAATAGTTTCTCCTGTTATAGAGCATCCATAAATAGTACCCTCAGTTCATAGTTACAGTGCCTGCAAATTATTGTGCTGCTTACCCACCATTAATGTGCATCTGTTGAAGTAAATTCCACCTCCCCCCCCCCCCCAAAAAAACCCGCCCTCATCTGATATTGGGAGATTGTAGTAGAGCAGTGATCGCCACTGCAGCCTCCCCCGCCAAGTCCCCTGTTCAAGTCCCGGTGTGATAACCCTTTGGACACCGTGTAGGAGACTTGCATAGAGAACAAAAGGAACAGGAAGAATTGAATACTTCAGTCCACTCCCATTTACCAATGTCTGTAGAGGAAGGACCTAATATTGGGGAGAGCTTTTCCTGATCAGTCCACTTTAAAATCTCAGGAAAAATGAACATGGGTGCTGTGCTACACTGTTGGCTACATACATCTACATCTCTAAGGCTGGAGACACACCGGAGAGTGTTTTTCAGGTCGTTTTTGTTTTTTAAATGTTCACATTGAGTTGTATTAAAATTGTGGCAAAATTGCTGTGATCGCAAATTTTCAAAAAAAGTGATTTTGGCTATTTTGCCGCAATTTTAATGGAAGTTAATGGAAACTGTTTTTGTTAAGGACCCAAAAGATACTCTCCAGTGTATCAGGAGACTCAAAAAGAAATGGAGAGCCCAATACTGCAGTGTGTTAAGACAAGAAATATTATTATTAGTAGTAGTAGTAGTAGTCTGAATATACTCACAAGCGTGGGTTACAACACAGGCAAATGGGGAGAACAAACCTGACCCCACTCAGGTTAAAAAGTTGCTCTCTGTAGACAGGAATGGGGCTACACCCCTCTTCCAAGGATGGACAAGAGTGTCACTAGACAATAGACTGAGAACAGGAACAGAGGCACCAATAACAGGATAAAATACGTTTTAAAAGACAAATAAAAAGTCGATGGCAGACTTACCTCCCCTTTCACTAGACACCAACTCTGTAAATTTTTTGATCAACAATTTATTCAAATACTCCAAAAATGTAACACGTTTTGCAGGTTGAGTCCTTCTTCATCAGGCAGTAACAGGAGCATAAAAAACTAGATCAGGTTTATGGACTAGCCAAGCGCCTCTGTCTCCGGGTCTGCGTTGTCAGGCTCCTAAAATTAAGTCTCAAAGGGCACAGATATATTGTAGAGCTCCACCCACTCATTACAAAGGAAAATGACATTTGCATATGTAAAGTTTTTTTTTTTTTTTACATAATTACAAAATAGTTATTAAAGCCTTATAGAGTATTTTTTAGAGCAAGCAGCTGTTTAATGTTCATTCTTTTCTTGTGTGTGTATTTTACAGGAGCAGTAGAACAATTGTCCGGTTGATGAGAAATCCCCTCTGAATCATGGCAGGAGGAGAACCATAATTTGTAACATGTTTCTAGATTTTACAATGTTTTGCTGAAGACTTTTTTTTCTTTCTGTTTGTACAACACTAGTCATAGGGTTAAATCTATACTGAACTTTGCTAAGAATCAGGATTCTATAATATACTAAAGATTTAAATGTGCTGGGAGTATTTTATTTGTTTTTTTCCCCCGTTATATATTTTATTTTATTTTGCCCCATTGCATTCTTGTTCCCTACCCTTGAGAAAAAAAAGTGTTATAACATGAAGCCTTTTTGGAACTGATTACATTGAAGAAAGGAAAAAAAACTACCAAAAAAAAATTGTAAATGTTTATTCCTCTACTGTGTACCCCTGCCCCCCCTTGGTGCTGATATTGCAAAATATTTGTCTCAATTTTTTTTTTGTATCATTTTGTCTTTTGGACAATGCAGCTTGGAGGTCTTATCACAAAAGTGATGCAAACAATTTATGGATATAAAAAAAATTATGTACACAACCTCTATAAAAGAAATTTTTTAAATGTGTATTTAAATATTCTTAACTGTAAATTCTTTAAATGTTTTACGTCTAATTTTTTTTTTTCTCTGGTATTATGACTGTATTTGATTTTATTGCATTGTTTTTGTTTTTTAAAGAGAATTATCAATCTGTTACTTGGAAATGATTGTTCATTCTAAAAGTGAATATTTGAATCTATCTCTTGAGACAAGTATTGTGTGTCGGGGTTATAAAGGGAGGGGGGAGCAGGGCCATATTTTGTAAGCTTTGTTTGTATAATAACCAGGGTTTTGATGGGTTAATATAAAAAAAAATGATTGTTAACTCCTCCTCTTCCAGAGAGAGCTGCTACGCATCGCAGCGCAATGTAGTGCAAGTCCCTCTGGCAGAGGAGGGGTGTATTTTATAAAGCAATGTTTATCAATTCAGTTGCCTATGTATATCGGACTTCCAAGCTATAACAGGAAAATGACCTTTTTTTTGTGCTGTCAGAAAAATAAATACTATTATTTTTAATATGAAAGAAATCAGCTGTTAGGATCTTTAATGTAAACACTGTGGAACATTTAACAGTATGGAAAAGTTTAAAAAAGATTCGTAATAACTATTTTTTAACTCCAAGGTTTGTTTTTTGTGTTTTTATTTTAAATATTTTCTTATCTAATTGTCAAATTTATCATAGAAATTAAATGCTAGTATTAACCACGGTATGTGCTAAAATGCTTTTGATTTAATAAAAGGGATATGATTTTGAATGTTTGTAGTTTTTTGTTTTTTTTTTTTATTTCATTTTTTTTCTTGTACAGAAGACAGGAATTTTTTTTTTCATTTTTTTTCATTTTTTTTTTCCTTGAAAAAACGGAATTCAAGCTAATTTTTTTTGTGTGTGAAGTTAGAAATTTAATCCATGGGAACATTCCGTTTTTGGAAAAGGGGGGCTGACATCATGTTTTTTTTTTTTTCTTTTATTCCTAAATTGTTTAACTATTAAAAATAAAATCACGATTGGATGATATTGAGTATGTTACAGAGAAATGTCTTACCTGCATTTTACACTCTATATAATAAAAATGCCACAAGTCGTCTTGTGGAATAAAAAAAACCTACTTTTTTTTGTCTGTTTACTTTCTCACAGGGAGATTTCTTCGCTTTTTGCGAGGTTCTTTTTTCGGTGCCATGGAACAAATAAAACTGTCAGTGTAAATATAGGTTTTGTTGCTTGTACCTACAGCAGGGGTCTCAAACTCAATTTACCTGGGGGCCGCAGGAGGCAAAGTCAGGATGAGGCTGGGCCGCATAAGGCATTTCACAATCGCGGCGCATCGCCGCCTCTGCCCGCCCCTCTCACTCTTCCTTCACAGAGAGGGGCGGGGAGAGGCAGCGATCCGTGCGGCGATTGACGACAGGAGGGGCAGAGCTGAAGCTGAAAGCTCTGCCCCTTCCAGGAAATGCCGGCGGATTGCCCCCCCGGGAGATTTGGGGGCTTGCAGCCCTTGTTTAGCGGCAGGATGCGGCGGATTACTTGGGAGCACTGAAGCGAACTATAAGCAAGCTTTTGCTGGCGAGGGCCACAAAATATTGTATCGAGGGCCGCAAATGGGCCGCGAGTTTGAGACCCCTGACCTACAGAAATCTTTAGATACATTTATAGTAAAGGACCACTATTGTATAAAAAAAAAATTAAAAATTAAATTCATACGTATAAAATGTACATTTGATTCAGAATAAAATGCATTATACATTTTTTCCTATGTTGCTGTCAATTACAGTAGGTAGATAGATTCTAACACGTTTTGGACTAGTCCATCTCCTCAAGGGGGATTGTCTGGGTTTTCTTTTGTAAAAGCACTTACTGAATGGCAGTTGCTCAGTTCAACTGCCGGAACAGTGTGTAAGTAGGAAGGGAGGCTGGCTGCTATCTTTGTATAGATCTTTCACAAGGATTGCTTTTACCTAGTAAAGCAAATACTAAGAATCCCCCATTAGGATATAGACTAGTCCAAAACCTGTCCGATCTGTAAGATCTTTACTGCCTACTGTAAGCTACAGGAACATAGGAGAAACGTAGATGTGATCAAAGGCCCCAATAGGATAAACAAAAAGGTTAAAAAGTTTAGAAATGAAGGAGGCAGTGGTGGAGCTACCTCCTCTTTGTAGACAAAAATCAGAGTTGACAATGTATCAACAACAAGGTATTTAACATACACTCCAAGATATACAACACCTTTCGTAGGCGTGGCCCTGCCTCATCAGACAGTAGAGGTAGAGCATATACAACAAGTGCAGGTCTAGGACTAAGCCAAGGGCTTTATAGGGAATTTTACTCTGGGAGAAATGTACATTGTATATGCGAGTGTTTTAGATCTTACATATTTTGTAGATAGTGGACCTTTCTAGTGTTTGGAGCTCTTGGTGCATGCTAAATAGGCAAGTTTCAAATGTTCTTTTTCAAGGAAACAATAAAGGACAGTCCTAACAAGCTGATCTGGAGACTATTTGAAAATGGGAAAAGGGGCATGTTTAACCACTTAACAACCTCTGCCACGCTTATCTACGCCCCTTTAAAATTCACCTGAGTCACAGGGGCGTAGATAGGCAACTCCTGTTTATTTTCCTGCTGTGCGCGATCGCGTTCGCGTGCGCGTCCGCGTGCGCGCGGACGTGCATACGCGTCGGGCACCCGCTGGTCTGTGATTGGCTGATGTGAACATGTGTTCACAAAGCCAATGACAGTGCTTATTCATGCAGAATGTGTGTAAACATTGTATCAGTGACTATGCTGTTACAGTTACTGAGATCACTCGTGAGAGGATCTCAGATAACTAACACAGCATTAGTGACTGATCAGCATCAGTGAGGTTTTTTTTAAATAAATTATACCCCCATTAAGCCCATTAACCCTTGCCTCCCTTAAATGTGAAAATTGCTGTGGTTTTTAGGTGAAAAACCCCGTGGTAGAGAAGTGGTTAATATGCAAAGATGCATTATTGACTTCTGCAAATGTAAACATTGCAGGCAGTGGTGTGAAAGCAGGCTGGTCCTTTTACAGTGTGCCTCTTGCGTTTGCAATATGAACACAACCCTGCTGAAAAGTCTTACACGTGTTACACTATACAGTGAAACATACAGTGCAATTAAAGTATGCTTCACTGCCACTGTAAAGGTACGCAATACCCGGTTTACGCAGAGCATGCTGAGTTGGAACCCACAGCACTCAATGTGAAAGCCCCATAGGAATATTGCGGAGTTGTCATGCAGTGATCTTGTCTGTTGCAACTCAATGGACTTTGTGTGAAAGGGGTCATAAAATTTTGAACACTATCCTTGGACTATTTTAATTTACATAGGCCTCAATTCACTAAGTTTGGTAAAATGATTGAGGTCGGTAGAATACTGCATGCAGTAGAAGTATCAGTAATATATTCAGTAAGCCCTGCTGGGTAAGTATCACCAGCTGTGGAGCAGGTCTGGCAGGAAGCTGAGCGTCTAACCACAAGTGGTGTGCATGAGCTATTGTTTTTCTGTCCAGTGCTTCCCCGGCTTCCCTTTAGATGTGTGTACTTGCCAACTAGAGGAAGCGTTTCTGTGTATCAGTATACAGATATGCACTTCCTAAGGAATACAGAAAAGCTTTTTTTTAATGTCATTTTTCTGCCCTGACCTACCAGCCACTACTACAACCAAATAGATGAGCAGGAAGTGAGGCAACTGGTATTGTTTAAAAGGAAACATCCATATCCCTTTCAGTTTAGGATCCCTTTAATATGAAGCTATGTCCAACTATTTTTCTTCCTGTACAACAGCACTCAGTGGCAGTGAGTTGATGTGCTTAAACCACACAATTAAGAAATGTCCAGGATTTCTCCCAAAGTCTATTGCTGGGTGCGCTCTCACTTCAAATGCAGTCACAGGTTCAGGGAAAAGTTACTTCAGCACTCCTCTAAAATTAGGCATACAGTTCATGCTTCCTACAAAAATGACTAGAATATTGTGCAGTACCATTTGCAAAGTACCACCACCTCCCCGCTTGTGAGGTACTGTGCTTACTACAGTTGGCCACTGGACTGATCGCCACAATCAAAGAATTAATCTATCGGGCTCTCGCATAGATCACCGTCCCAGATCAGACCTAAAAATCTACAACTCAACATGGCATAGGCCTCAATTCACTAAACTTATCTCCTGTCTTTAATAACTCTTCTAGAGTTGTTACCATGGTGATAAGGCATGTAGTATTCAGGAAACATTTTACCTCAGGCAAGCCTAAAGGTGCGTACACACGCCGGACTGGAGGCAACGACGGGTCCGTCGTTACCTCCCGCTGGGTGGGCGTGCCAACGACAGTCCGGCGTGTGTACGCACTGTCGGCGGACTGATACGGCTGCTTCTGAGCGATCCGCTGGGCGTACATAAGTAAAAGGTGAAAGGCATGTAAAAACGTATCCCTCCTTTGGTGTCGTGACATCCTGCTAGTTACTCTCTGGCTAGGATGTCCTGCTCACTCAGCTCTGCCTCCTGTGTGTAGCTCCACCCTATTTTTCTTCCTGAGTTTGCTGGATTCATAAATTGCACCCACCTATTACTACCTCACGTTTCTTGGTGGTCCATAGGGATGATCAATGAGATGCAAATTGTTCTGAAATTATGCAAATGTATGCAGCTTGAAAATAGACCAATCAGTTTAAACCTGGGTCCATTTTCAAGCTGCATACATTTGCATATAAATTTGCAACAACTCAGAATAATTTGCATATATGTGATCATCCCTAGTGGTCAAGTGTCACTATGGCTTGGCTCACACTGCAAGAGCTTTTTTAGCGCTAGTGATTCAGACTTGCTAATGCAATACTATGGGTGATTTTTATAAAATCACATTGCACAAGTGAGAACAAACTCAGCATTACATTAGCCAGAGATATTAAAATCACAAGCGCTTAGAAAAACTCTTGCAGCCCTAATCAGCATCCACTAATCTGGTCACCGATGTCACGTGACGTTTTACGACAACACTGGTCAATAGAGCTGGCCTGACCAGTTCCCGGCGAACTTCCGTGGTTCGCGTTTCACGGAGAACCGGAAACTTTTCCGGAAGTTTGATTTGCCCCCATAGTGATCATTAGGGTCAACTTTGACCCTCTACATCACAGCAGGTACATTGTAGCCAATCAAGCTACACTCCCTCCTGGAGCCACTCCCCCCTTATAAAAGGCAGGCAGCGGCAGGCTTTTCACTCACTCGTGTGCCTGCAGTAATTAGAGAAGGGAGAGCTGCTGTGCAGAGACCTATAGGGAAAGCTTAGTAAGGATCTTGTAGGCTTGTTAGCTTGCTCCTTTGCTGATTCTTATTGCTAAAAAAGCACCCCTCAACAGCTCTTTTGAGAGCTAATCTTGTGATCTATTTTTTTGGGCATACTTGCATTTTATACAGTCCTGTCAGTCAGTCGCAGCTGGCCTTTGGTGTAATTCTTACTGTGCCACTGCCAGGCCCAGCACATTCAGTGACTACCTGTGTGTGTGACAGGCAGCTGCAAATTTGTAATCCCATCCCAATCACTGCACCTGTTCAGTGCATCTACCTACCTACGTGAGCACACGCATTATTAATACCACCAGTCATTGCACCTGTTCACGTGGCACCTTTGTGTGTGTGACAGGTGCACATTTGTAATACCCATCACTGCATATACCTACCTGTTCACTTCAGTGCACCCACCCACCTACCTACGTGAGCGCACGCAGTGTGATTTAATACCACCAGTCACTGTACCTGTTCACGGTATGTGTGTGAGACAGGTGCACATTATAATACCCATCACTGCATATACCTACCTGTTGTTCACTTCAGTGCACCCACCTACCTATGTGAGCGCACGCAGTGTCACTGTGCCTGTCCGGTACCTGTCTGTGTGTGACAGGTGCACATTGTAATACCCATCACTGCATATACCTACCAGTTGTGTTCAGTGCACCCACCTACCTACGTGAGCGCACACAATGTGATATTTAATACCACCAGTCACTGTACCTGTTCACGGTACGTGTGTGTGACAGGTGCACATTTGTAATACTCATCACTGCATATACCTACCTGTTGTGTTCAGTGCACCCACCTACCTACGTGAGTGCACGCAGTGTGATATACCACTCTGTGCATACCTGTTCACTGCACCTGTCTGACTGCACATTGTATTAGTCAAGTCAGTGCATACCTTTCACTTCATCCCCCCTCCCGATATGGACAAAACGGGTAGAGGCAGACCCAGAGGAAGGCCACCTGGCAGGTCTGTGCGAGGTCGTGTTGATGTGATTTTGTGCGGCTCTGGCCTAAAGTACAGTGCTTAGAAAGAGGCACGTCCCATCAACTCCCAAGATTGTCAGGACGTGGTTGACTATTTAACACAGAACACCTCATCTTCCGCAGCCACCAGTGCTACTACTAGCACCACATCCGCTGCATTTGACAGTTCGCAGGAGTTATTTGGTGGGTAAATCACTGATGCACAGCCATTATTGTTACAACAAGATGAAGGCGCTAAGCAATTTACACCACCTCTTATGTCTGAGTAAGGCGACACTATGGATGTAACGTATGAGGAGGAGGAGGTGTCTGAGGCAAGCGAAGCTGGGCAGGATGATTCCAACGCTGCTTTGCGACAAATCCAGATTTTTCCCCGGGACTTTTGGCATGTATCCCACTCCTCCATGCAAAAACTCAGATGTTAGACCCCTTGAAACATCTTTTCCATCACTTTTGTGGCCAGCATAAGTGTTTCTAGTTTTCAAAGTTCGCCTCCCCATTTAAGTCTATTGCGGTTCGCGGAAGTTTGCGCGAACTGAACTTTTGCGGAAGTTCGCGGTTCGCGAACCAAAAATCGGAGGTTCGGGCCATCTCTATTGGCCAACTGGAACAGTTTAGTTGAGGGAAGAAGGAATAGCACAACTTACAACTCAGGCCTGAGCCTTCCTCCATAAACAAGTGGACATTTTCAAATTGGTCACCACCACTTCCTGTTAATTACAACTGTGCCTCTTCACTGCTATATGTATTTCCCTTTAAAGGGAAGTCTTTTTTAAAATAAAAAACAGATACAATACCTAAGGAGAGGGAAGGCTCTGGGTTCTATAGAGCCTTCCCAGTCTCCTCCCCGTGTCTGCGTTCCCTCGCAGGCTCCCCCGTTATCAGTCCTTCAACCAAATTTGGTTGTGCAGCTCTCTTCCCGGGTTGGGGAGCACTTTGTCAGTCTTTGGAAGCACTCGGAAGAAACCAAATCAACTCAAATTGGTTTTAACCTCCCTGGCGGTATGATAAGTGCGGCCACGGGAGGGTTTTTTTCACCTTTTTTTTTTTTTTTTTTTTTAGCATGTAGCTAGCCTAGCGCTAGCTACTTGCTTCCCCCCTCCCTGCGGCGTCCCCCCATATTCACCGATCGCCGCTTGCCCGTAAGGTAATCCCGTTCTGAACGGGATTATCTTGAGGGCTTCCCCCGTCACCATGGCGACGAACGGAGTGGCGATTGGCCAGGCTGCGCAAGGGGTATGCGGGGGGGGGGGGGTATCGGCGATCGCAAAGTGTTTGAAAAAAAATTATGCAAATCGACCCAGCAGGGCCTGAGGAATCCTCCGCGGCGGCTTACCCGTGTCCACGGGGTTACCGCTAAGGAGGTTAAAGAACCCTGCACTGATTCTTCACAATTATTTTTTCATAATTTGGGCTCTATCTTTTGCCCACGCCCAAATTATTGGCTGAGCGCAGATAAAGCCGTAATTCACATTACAGCCTATGGTGGTTCCGGCTGTGCTTAAAGTGGGTCCGAGATGAACTTTTACTCATTGCATAATTGTCTTCCTTTCCTATTGTTTATAGGCAGTGCAGTTTCTAGGCTAAAATGCACCCAGGGCGAGGGTGTAAAAATTGCGCCCCCCCCCCCCCCCCCCGCTGCAAGGTATGGGTGCCCACAGTATAGGTTAGCCAGGTATAGTTGCACTCAGTATAGATTCCCCCAGAATAGGTCCCCCAGTATAGGTAGCCAGCTATAGGTCCCCCCAGTATAGGTAGCCAGGCATAGGTGAGCCAGTATAGTTGCCTCCGGTATAGGTTAGCCAGGTAGGTGCCTCCAGTATAGGTAGCCAGTATAGTAGGCAGGCGTCCCCCGGTATAAATTAGATCGGTAGTAGGTGCCCCCAGTACAGGTTAGCTAGGTGGATGCCTCTAATATAGGTAGCCAGAATAGTTGCCCCCAGCATAGGTTAGATAGGTAGATGCCCCCAGTATAGGTTAGTTAGGTAGGTGCCTCCAATATAGGTAGCCAGTATAGTTGTCACCTGTATAGGCTAGCTGGGTAGGTAGGTGCCCCCAATACAGGTTAGATAAGTTAATGCTCCCACTATAGGTTAGATAGGTAGCTGCCCCCCAGTATAGGTTAGATAGGTAGGTGCCCCTCTGTATAGGTTAGATTAGGTAGCTGGCCCCTCAGTATAGGTTAGATTAGGTAGCTGCCCCCCAGGTTAGATAGGTAGGTGCCCCCCAGTATAGGTTAGATAGGTAGGTGCCCCCCAGTATAGGTTAGATAGGTAGCTGCCCCCAGTATAGGTTAGATTAGGTAGCTGCCCCCCAAGATAGGTTAGATTAGGTAGCTGCCCCCCAAGATAGGTTAGATTAGGTAGCTGCCCCCCAGTATAGGTTAAATTAGGTAGGTGCCCCCCAGTATAGGTTAGTTTAGGTAGGTGCCCCCCAGGATAGGTTACATATAACCTATACTGGGGGGCACCTACCTATCTAACCTGGGGGGCAGCTACCTGAACTAAGTCAGTATTTATCTGCAAATTCCTTGCTCGATCAGTTCCAATCTGGCTTCCGGCCAAACCACTCCACAGAAACAGCACTCACCAAAGTAGCTAATGATCTCCTCACAGCTAAATCCAAAGGCTATTATTCCATACTCATCCTTCTAGATCTGTCATCAGCATTCGACACTGTCGACCACACTCTACTCCTACAGATCCTTTCATCTATAGGAATAAAGGACCTCTCTCTCTCCTGGATATCTTCCTACCTGTCTGGAAGGTCTTTCACTGTTTCCTATTCAGATCAGGCCTCCTCTTCACATCCTCTGTCTGTAGGGGTACCTCAAGGCTCTGTCCTCGGTCCCCTCCTCTTCTCCATCTACATGCACGGTCTTGGTAACTTAATCAGCTCATTCGGTTTCCAATACCACCTATATGCAGACGATACACAGCTGTACCTCTCGGCCCCAGACCTTAACTCCCTCCTCACACGGGTTCCCGACTGCCTGTCCGCTATCTCCTCTTTCATGTCCTCTCGCTTCTTAAAACTCAATATGAATAAAACTGAACTAATAGTCTTTCCACCATCCCTGTCCACCCCTTTGCCTGATATTACAATAAATGTTAACAACACGTCTATAACATCAGTTCCCAAAGCACGGTGCCTGGGGGTAATATTTGATTCTTCTCTCTCATTTACTCCTCACATTAACTCCCTAACCAGCTCCTGCCATTTCCAACTGAAAAACATAGCACGTATCCGACCTTTTCTCTCCCATGACACAACCAAAATGTTAGTACATGCTCTTATTATATCTCGATTGGACTATTGCAATATATTGCTTGGTGGACTTCCAACTAACCGACTATCACCGCTCAATTCTGTACTGAACTCTGCTGCTCGACTCATTAATCTCTCCTCTCGCTCTTCCTCTGCTGACCCTCTCTGTCAAGCTCTTCACTGGCTACCAATTAATGAGAGGATTCAGTTCAAACTCTTAACCATAACCTACAAAGCTCTCCACAATCTCTCTCCCCTGTACATCTCCTCACTAGTCTCCAGATACCAACCCAACCGCAATCTCAGATCTGCACACGAGCTTCTTCTATCCTCTTCTACAATTACCTCCTCACATTCACGTGTACAAGACTTCTCACGTGCCTCACCCCTCCTCTGGAATGCCCTTCCACAACACATCCGCCACTCTCCCACCTTTGAATTCTTTAAACGCTCCCTCAAAACCCACCTTTTCCGACAAGCATATTCTCTAGCTTAGGCCATGCACCCACTAATTAACCTAATTACGCACTGCCTGTACATATACTGTATACTTCCCCCACCTCTTGTTTCCACCCCATTCCTTCAGATTGTAAGCTCGCAAGGGCAGGGCTCTCACCCTTTTGTGTCATGGAATGTTATTAATTCAATTGCTTGCACACTGTTAGAAATTTATACATTTTAGTCATCCTGTTAAATCAAATTGTAATCAGCAGTGCTGTATCTTGTATCAGTGTTCATATTTCCATGTATATCATTGTCTGTATCATTATGTATCCCTTGTTTGTTTTCTTACATTGTACAGCGCCACGGAATATGTTGGCGCTTTATAAATAAATAAATAATAATAATAATAGGTATGTGCCCCCCAGGATAGGTTAGATAGGTAGGTGCCCCCCAGGATAGGTTAGATAGGTAGCTGCCCCAGTATAGGTTAGATTAGGTAGCTGCCCCCCAGTATAGGTTAGATTAGGTAGGTGCCCCCCAGTATAGGTTAGATAGGTAGGTGCCCCCAGGATAGGTTAGATAGGTAGCTGCCCCAATATAGGTTAGGTAGGTGCCCCCCATGATGGAGGGGGGAGCCGCAGCCGCGGGGAGGGCAGCTCGACCTCTCCCTCCCTTCCACTCCCCGGGCCGCCCTCCGTGCGATCTCCCCTCGGACTGCAGAGTAATGCAGCAGGGAAGCGCTATAGAAAACTACTCACCTCCCTGGTTCCAATCGCTGCTCTCTCGCCGCCAGTCTCCTCTCTCTGCATAGACGCTGATACGCACACACGCTGCTTCCTGTTTAGCCGGAAGCAGCGTGTGTGTGTATCAGCGTCTATGGAGAGATGAGACTGGCGGCGAGAGAGCAGCGATTGGAACCAGGGAGGTGAGTAGTTTTCTATAGCGCTTCCCTGCTGCATTACTCTGCAGTCCGAGGGGAGATCGCACGGAGGGCGGCCCGGGGAGTGGAAGGGAGGGAGAGGTCGGGCTGCCCTCCCCGCGGCTGCGGCTCCCCCCTCCATCACAGCGCCCCACTCCCAGCAGCGCTCAGGGCGCCTGCACGGGCCGCACGGCCGTAGAAATGGCCATGTTTATAGGGCATTCCTCAAGCCAAATACTTTTTTGTTTTTGTTTTAATTCCCTATAAACTACACAAGCCACGCCCACAGGTTTTCAGAGAGCCAAGGCACTTTCAGACAGTAGCAAGGGCTCATGGGAGCTCAGTCTGGGCAGGAGGAGGGAGAGGTATTACTAGCCAGAGATTTCAGAGGCAGAGGGGAGGAGGGGGGATTAGGTTTTTTTGCTCAAGATACAGATAAGCCTGCCTCTGTGTAATGTTTACAAACAACATGGCTGCTGTCACAGGAAGAAATAATCATATTCTGTTAAAGCGGTTTGCAGCTAGATTTGCTGTGTAAACTATCTAAACTTTATATAAGATATATAGACAAGTTACTTGTTATAGTTAGTTTTTCATCTCAGATCCGCTTTAAAATGCCTGGTATCAGCAGGGGCATGTGTTATATCACATGCATGCCCCACAGCAGAATTTTTTTTTAAAAAACCTCATGATTCTTTTTCTGGATCCTTTTTAGGAGCCGTTAGCTTAGAGGGGTAGCAACAATGAATAACAGTGCCTCCATAGTGAGCCAATATTTGTGTTCTAATGGACATCCAATTACAAATTATACATTCATTTTTATACAAATGTAACAGACTTGAATTATTTACATTAAGCAGATCTGTTTCACTTTATGAAAATACTGAGAAGACTATACATCGTCTTTAAGTGCCCGTGGTGACATCATAGACCATAAAAAGCACAGATCAGCTATATGTCACCTTTTAAACCTTTACTTACATACTGTACATCTCTCTTTGCAAGTGGACATGATGCTGGCTGTCACTAATAAATGGACTATGGGGAGAGAGCGTGAATCTCACTTACAGCACATAACTTCCATTACGAGAGCATCAGGGAGTGAGAATTATATCAGCCATTTAGAATTCCTATCAATATTACAGGAGATCTGAGGACGACTGTTCATTGTGTGTTCCCAGCATCCAGGGCTGCTTGTCAACATTTGTCAGTTAGGGGGCCCATACGGTATATCCACAGAGAGAGCATAGCACTACTTCCAATGCCCAGGCTAAAATTCTTTACCTCTGCGCCCAAACGGCTGGTGCATAGTGAGCCTCTCCCTAGGTCAGGCTTTAGTGGCACGCTTGAGGCCCTTTCACACCTAAAGCATTCCGATCTGATTTTCAAAACACTGGCGTTTTGCCGACTACAAAGTCTGCACTTTTTTAAAGGGGATCGCAGGAACGCATTCACACCTGTGCTTAAAAACAAGAAGAGAATCGAGAGCCCAATATGGTGCAGTATTGTCAGGTAAAATGAAGAGTTCAATACAATTTTATGTATATAAATACTCACAAACACGGGTTACCAATAGGCAACCACTTTAAATGCAGGTGGGGAGCATTAGGACCTGACCCCACTCAGGTTAAGAAGTTGCTCTCTGTAGATAGTAGATGGGGATGCACCCCTCCACCCAGGGTGGACTAGAAGATCAGCAAAAACTCGGTATACAGAGGTGCCAGAGTAGAGTAAAACGTTTTAAAAACCGCTTTAAAGGAGAGGGGGATGTAAAGGTAGACTCACCTCCCTCTTACAAAAAAAGAAAACTCCCTTGAGTCTCAATAAAACAGAATTGTCAAATAATTTATTCAACTCCACAAATGCAACGCGTTTCGCAGGCGTGACCCCGCTTCCTCAGGCAAAAATGGGAGCACAACTCAGTGGGTCAAGCAATTGTGGAGTTGAATAAATTATTTGACAATTCTGTTTTATTGAGACTCAAGTGAGTTTTCGTTTTTTGTAAGAGGGAGGTGAGTCCACCTTTACATCCCCCTCTCCTTTTAAGCGGTTTTTAAAACGTTTTACTCTACTCTGGCGCCTCTGTATACCGAGTTTTTGCTGGCATTCACACCTGTATTGCGATTGAGGCCAGCATAAAGAAAATTGCAAAACGCAAATGAAAAATATGCATGCTAAAATTGCAATGAAGTGTGAGTGCGGTGTAATTGCATTTAACGATCTTAAGGGGAAACAAGACGCACCTGAGCTCAATTTTGAGCTTCATGGCAAAGGCTGTGAATACTTACAGTATGTACACCTGCTTTCTCAATTTTTTTTTAATTTTGAATAAATTTGCAAAATATCTCAAGTAAACTTTTTTCACATTGTCAGTGGGTGTTGTGTGTAGAATTCTGAGGAGGAAAAAATTGAATTCATTTTGGGATAAGGCTGTCACATAACAAAATGTTGTGTTGTGAATGATTTCCGGATGTATTGTACATCATTGGATTTTGTGGGTAGATGAACCTTTTAATCCGACAATTTTAGTGGATCAGAGAAGAATTGATACCGCAAGATGCCCCTCCTTCCCCCCACCCCCAGTTGATCTTTTAATTAATTTCTGGATGAAATTGGTCTACAGGATCGATCAGGAGTGCTGGAAAACCATGGTCACACAGGCTCGATCATGTGCCCGGCAGTAATGGCAATCGGTGTATCCCCCAAATGTATATGTCTCACCTACCCCCATGCCCATGTGCAGTGTTGAAGGCTCACCTGTCACACTGGCACAAATCCTGGCCTCCTCCGGTATCCGTGTCAACACAAGCGCCTGTACCACCTGACTCTGGTGCATGTAGCGGTGTCGCTATTAGCACCAGTGTCACCTAGTATGGGCGCTGTGGCTGGATAGTGTAGTGGTTAAGGGCTCTGCCTCTGACTCAGGAGACCAGGGTTCGAATCTCGGCTCTTCCTGTTCAGTAAGCCAGCACCTATTCAGTAGGAGACCTTAGGCAAGTCTCCCTAACACTGCTACTGCCTATAGAGCGCGTCCTAGTGGCTGCAGCTCTGGCGCTTTGAGTCCGCCAGGAGAAAAGCGCCATATAAATGTTATTTGTCTTGACTTGGAAATTAGTGTGCAGTCTGTGGGCAGCCAATAGATCCCTCGCTGATCAGATTCAGTTTGGTGGAACATTGAGTGATGTGTGGCCACCTTGTCTCTCATCATGATATGTCCTCCCCCCTCCGCTGCTATGCTTCTACTTTTTAGTATTATTTTGCTTGTAGAGCTTCACGTGTATTATTGATGAGGTGTGAAATCATCTCTTAGGCCTAGTGCACACCAGAGCGGTTTGGCTGCGGTTTGCGATCTGCTTGCGGGTGCGGATCCGCTAGGGTAATGTATTTCAATGGGCTGGTGCACACCAGAGCGGGAGGCGTTTTGCAGAAACGCATACTCCTGGGCTGATGCAGATTTTGGATTGCGGATGCGTTTCTGCCTCAATGTTAAGTATAGGAAAAACGCAAACCGCTCTGAAAAACGGCACTTCAGAGCGGTTTGCCAGGCGTTTTTTGTTACAGTAGCTGTTCAGTAACAGCTTTACTGTAACAATACATGAAATCTACAATACCAAAACCGTTACACAAAACCGCAAAACGCTAGCTGAAACACTGCAGAAAAATAAGAAAAAGCGTTTCAAAATCTGCTAGCATTTTGCGGATCTGCTAGCGGTTTTTGGTGTGCACTAGGTCTTAGGGCTGGTGCACACCGAGCGGCTGTTTCAGCATTTCTGTATCTCAATGGGGTGGTGCATACCAGAGCGGGAGGCGTTTTGCAGAAACGAAAAATGCCGGGGTGAGGCATTTTTTTGGATTTCGGATGCGTTTCTGCCTCAATGTTAAGTATAGGAAAAACGCAAACCGCTCTGAAAAACGCCTGTTCAGAGCGGTTTTGCCGGCGTTTTTGTTACAGAAGCTGTTCAGTAACAGCTTTACTGTAACAATATATGAAATGTACTATACTGAAATCCGCTGCAGCAATCCGCAAAACGCTAGAAAAACGCCATAGTAAATTAAGAAAAAGCGTTTCAAAATCTGCTAGCATTTTGCGGATCTGCTAGCGGTTTTTGGTGTGCACCAGGCCTTTTAGGAAAAATGAGGAGAAAAGTTAATTGAATAAGGGCCCTGATTCTTATTCCTTATGGTAAGAAAAAAGGAACTCAACTTAGTTTTAAAGGTGTCATTAAACATACTGTCCTATGAAGGCCTGGATTTACATCACAGGAGCCTATAGGAACAGATCTCCTGGCGCGTGCATCAATAAAGGGCGCCTGGAAAAAAGGGCGCGGGATATAGCAGAAATTATAAGTTGTAATATAAACAATATTTTTTGTTTATAGCTTATAAACGAAAATCTAGTGCTAAATAGCTTGAATAAATGAAAATGAAACGTCAAATAGCGTCTATAACAAAAAACGATATTTACACTTGTATTAAGCATAGTAATACAATTAATTTTACAGGTATTTTACTGCAATTATACCTAACTGTAGGCTCACACAGATCTCTCCCTATCCTTAACCCCTAGACCCCCTCCCCTTGTGTAAATATACATAATTTAATAAATTGTATATATTACAAATATTGTACTGTAACTATACCTAACCCTACTCTCACACAGAACCCTCCCTGTACCTATCCCTAACCCCTAGACCCTCCTGGTGGTGCCTAACCACCCCCCTGGTGGTGCCTAACCCTATGACCCCCCTGGTGGTGCCTAACCCTAACCAGCCACCGGGTGGTGCCTAAACCTAACCATCCCCCTGGTGGTGCCTAACCCTAAGACCCCCCTGGTGGTGCCTAACCCTAAGACCTCCCTGGTGGTGCCTAACCCTAACCATCCCCCTGGTGGTGCCTAACCCTAACCTTTCCACTGCACAAACACCCTGACACACATATAAACAATAATGTATTTAATTCTTAAAATACTTCCCTATAACATGAATAGAATAATTTATATATTTGTAATAGAATAAATAGCCTTAAAATCATGTACACATTGATAATATTATACATAGAAGGTATATATATATATATATATATATATATATATATATATGTGTATATATATATATATATATATATGTATATATATATGTATATATATATATATATATATATACATATATATATATATATATATATATACAGTATATATATATATATATATATATATATATATATATATATATATATATATATATTAGAATAAATAGCCTTACAATCACGTACGCATTAAAAATCTTAAAATAACGGTAATATTAACCACTTGCCGACCGCACACTCATAACGTGCGTCGGCAAAGTGGCAGCTGCAGGACCAGCGACGCAGTACTGCGTCGCCAGCTGCAGCCTAATTAATCAGGAAGCAGCCGCTCGTACGAGCGGCTGCTTCCTGTCAATTCACGGCGGGGGGCTCCGTGAATAGCCTGCGGGCCGCCGATGGCGGCTCGCAGGCTAGATGTAAACACAAGCGGAAATAATCCGCTTTGTTTACATTTGTACGGCGCTGCTGCGCAGCAGCGCCGTAAGGCAGATCGGCGATCCCCGGCCAATCAGCGGCCGGGGATCGCCTCCATGTGACAGGGGAAGTCCCGTCACTGGCTGCACAGGACGGATAGCGTCCTGTGCAGCCCAGATCTCCCGGGGGAGCAGGTAGGAGAGGGAGGGGGAGGATTTCGCCGCGGAGGGGGGCTTTGAGGTGCCCCCCCCGCAAAATGCCAGCCAGGAGGAGCGATCAGACCCCCCCTGCACATCATCCCCCTAGTGGGGAAAAAAGGGGGGCGATCTGATCGCTCTGAGTGCCCTTTGATCTGTGCTGGGGGCTGCACAGCCCACCCAGCACAGATCACCTAAAACAGCGCTGGTCCCTAAGGGGGGGTAAAGGGTGGGTCCTCAAGTGGTTAAAAGCGATACATTAGTAAGTTATTAAATCTGAAAACTATAATCGACGCATTATAAGTGTAAAAAACAAAGTTAATACCAAAAGCGATGTATTTCTAATAGAATAAGGTTGAAAACGATATTTAAGCATTATACGTATGAAACTGAATTTTTAAATGATAAAATAAGTGTAAACGAAAATTTACTTGTTACAGTCCTGAAAGCGAAATTTAAAAAACAAAAAAAATAAGTAAAACCTCCTATAAGCAAAATTTAAAAATGATAAAATAAGTATAACACAAAGTCAAAATGAATTTGTAAACGATATTTGTAATAAACCTTATTGCGCCTTTCTCGGGCGCCCAAATTTCCTGTTGGGCGCCCAATAGCCGATATTTTGCACTGCAGTCTATGGCGGCGCCCTTTTTGTCCATTAGCCATATGCGCCTTTTTCCTTACTGTTGCCCTCCTGGCACCCAAGACTAAGCCCTCCACGAACCTACAAGCCCCCACTGAGGCCCGGTTCACACTTGCGGTTGTTTGCCAAGCGGACCGGATGACCTGACCGGATCCGGACCGGATCCGGATCGGAACCGTACGGTTCTGATCCGGATCCGATCCGGATCCGGTCAGGTTGCATCAGGTGTTCATCAGGATGCGATCCGGATCCGTTTGGCAAAAGTAACGTAAAAAACAAAAAAAATGTTGGGGTCTGGGAGGTCAGCAGAAGGGGGACCTGTGGAATCAGGCCCTCTGCTGTTTAGCACTCACCTCCACCTGCGACATGCTGCCAACATCTCCGGATCCGGATCCAGCTGTGCTGCTCCACTCCAAAATGCTTGCCCATGTGTCCCCATCCAATATCGCCGCAACAATCCGCATAGGAAGTGGGGTAGAACATCCGGATTTCTCAGCCAGTGTGTTGTGCGCTCTCCGGTTCCCATTGGTTTGTATTGGCCGGATGGTGCAGTCCGGCTCCGCCCCGGATACGGCTGCCGGAGGAGCCGGATCAAAAAATAGCGCATGTTGGAACGGAGGCCGGAGTCCGGATCCGGCCCGGATCCGGTCCGGCTCCGGTCCGGCAGAACAGACGCATGTGAACGGACGCATAGGCTTTCATTGCTATGCCGTGCGTCCGTTCCGTCCGTTCTGCAAGCGGTGCGGCTCCGGCACGGCGATTCCGGACGGCCACCGCTAATGTGAACCGGGCCTGAACTGCACCTCGGCCTAGCTGTCACTTCTCCCTTACTTTCCCTACCTTTCATAGGTAGCTACAGGTGCCCCTTAAGCTACATACACACGGGGGACAATTGTCCCCCGTTGCATGCGTGCACGCAAACATGCTGGCGACAGCTGTCCACACGTCTTGCCAGAAAGGAAGAGACGCGGCGGAAGCTGTTTGTGAATGGAGCATCCCCCGGCCGGATGCTCCATTCACTTGCGTAGGTCTCCTGTCGCTAGCCCGCGTACTCACGTGGGACTAGCAACAGTTCCGGCGAAGTTGCGGCGACAGCTGTAGCCGGCGATTGAACATGTCAATCGCCTGGCGACAGCTCCGACGGGCGACGGTTTGGGGCGCGCGCGTCATACACACGGGCGACCTGTCGCCGCAACACGCGCGTGCCACGTGGTTGCGGCGACAGCCGTACCCCATGTGTATGGGCCATTAGTATTAGGAAGCCAGAGGTACCCTCAGTATTAAGTAGCTAGAGGTGTCCCCAACTGAAGGGAGATCTCAGTGGAATGCAGAGAGCTGGGTAAGTTACCACTCATTTACGCTCTGCTTGGGACTCTGCATAGGGAAGGAGGGAGGGAGGGAGGTACTAGGGGAGGGGAGTGAGCCACCTTTCCATCATCAGGCGCCTGTAGGCACATGCCTATAGTGCCTTATGGTAAATCCAGCCCTGGTCCCATGTATCAGAAATGTAAAGTAAATTAATATACCATACCTATAGCCGGTAGGCCCTCACATGACATAGAAGTGGCAGCAGGCTCCATTACACCCCAATCATGGCAAAATGAAAAAAAATGCATGGATTAAATATTTAGTACCAAAAGAAAGTTGTTTATGAAAGAAAAAGTCTAGAAATTATTTTTGTTGCATAAACTATATAAGAGTTAGAGAATTTTGGTAAAGTGTGATATTATTGAAATGAAAAAAAGGAAAGTTAGGTGCCACTTTGTTTGAAATGGTGGTAGGGAAGTGTTTAACGTAGGTTTTTTTTCCACCTTTAAGCAGGGTTCACACTTACTGAAATTTGCGTGCATTTTGCACTTATAGGAAAACGTGATAAAAACAAGGAACACCAAGAGCCCCAATAGTGTAATATGTACTGGTAAATGGTTACTAGATAGAGTAAATATTAAAACTCACAAACCAGGGTTACCATTAGGCAACCACTGTAAAGGCAGGTGGGGAGATTTTCCTGACCCCACTCAGGAATAAGAAGTCGCTCTCTGTAGATGAGAAAAAGGGGTTCAACCTTCCACACAGGGTGGACTCAATATTATGCAGGAGAACAGAGGCGCCAAAAGGATAAAAGGAAGCTAAATGAGCTTAAAAACCAAATTCTTGGTAAATAGAGGAGGTAGTGGTGGACTTACCTCCTCCAAGTAGACACACAATGACTGTAGTAAACACAGTCAATATATTTTATTTATGAACTCCAAATATGCAACGCGTTTCGCAGGTTTGATCCCACTTCATCAGGCAATAACAACGGAGCAATAGCATATGTGGTCAGTAGAAGAGTCACAGAGGTGCCTGGCTCTTCTACTGACCACATATGCTATTGCTCCGTTGTTATTGCCTGATGAAGCGGGATCAAACCTGTGAAACGCGTTGCATATTTGGAGTTCATAAATAAAATATATTGACTGTGTTTACTACAGTCGTTGTGTGTCTACTTGGAGGAGGTAAGTCCATCACTACCTCCTCTATTTACCAAGAATTTGGTTTTTAAGCTCATTTAGCTTCCTTTTATCCTTTTGGCGCCTCTGTTCTCCTGCATTATAGGAAAACGTGTTTCTGCACATCTAATGCAAGTCAACGAAGAATTTCACTTCTGCTAAACGTATTTCTAGCAGCATAAGTTTGCATATTGCATGCAAATTCCCATTGGCTTTCAGTACCTGCAGTAAAAAATTGTGCATGAAAATTTACGATAAAACATGCACATTTTCAATGTGAAAAATGTATGCATAAAAAAAGGTCTGTTTTTTTTCACAATGATATGTGTGAACCAGTCCCTAGGCTAAGTTCACACTTGGGCGTTGCATTGCGATGTGACGGAGGCATTTTAACTCACAGAATTGCACTGCTATTGTAAGTCTTGCATTCAGAGTGCATCAAATGCAATGCAACTGGCTACAGTATCCCAATGCAGTGCATGCAGTGCGTTACCGCATAATGTGCACTTTTGAGTGCAAAATGGATTTTTAAAATTATACATTTTCCAGGGCAGACAATCAGGATACACCTGCCATAGCCACGGGGAGGTGCACATGTACACGAGTGCACACAGACACTTTCCGCCACCTATGGGCAGTCGGGAAGTGGTTAAAAACTATTAAAACCGGTTATGAGCCGGCGACAGTATATCCACGCCCTTTGAAACTTCATCTTAGCTCCAGGGGTGTAGATATACGTACTCCACCACAATCGCCCGCCACATGCACACATGCTCCCATCACAGCCCATTAGAATACTAATCGGTGCGTAATATGTTGGCGCTTTATAAATACAATAAATAATAATAATCGGTGAAAGGGAACAGGTGTTTCCAAAGCCGATCAAAGTGCCTGTAATGATTGCTTACTGGCATTAGTGAGAGTCATTAAAGAGTAACTGTCAGGCTGCAAAAGCTAATTTAAACCTCTATTCTCCTGTGTTAAACAGTTTAGAAGGAAGCCAAAAAGGCAATACTGAAGTTAAAAATCTCTCTTTCATTTGATGTGTGCTTATCAGCAAAGCTGTTAGACCCAAGCTCTTAAGAAGCCGAGAGCCGCATACCATACTGCAAAGCATTCTGGGGCCCTCCCCTCGGCTGCTAATGAGAAGTTACAGGGTCAAGTTACAATAGCATGTAACTCAGTCCAGTGCACAGCACTGATAAATCAGCACTGATAAATCTCGGGGCAGAGTACACTGCAGGAGTCCGCTATTGTTCCTAGCCACATGGCTAATTAATATTCACTGCACACTAGTGTTATTCAGTATGAGCTTTTCTGTGATCAGGAAGCAGGGAGGACATGACGACACATTTGGCTTCATAGGAGACAGACAAACATGGAACCTGCCATGAGCTGTCAGGAGCATCATTCTCTGCATATACTATATAAAAATTATGTGAAGTACAAACGTGGACAGTGAAATGCATATGTAATGTAAGTACAGCCAGTATTTAGCTACTGGTATATGTGTTTATTTTCTCTGAGACCCTATACCTAACAGCTCCTCTTTAACAAAGTGAAAGTAAAAACACATACACAACACTTCCTGTGTACTGTACTTCATTGAAACATCTAGTGGGCAAAAAGTAAAATTACACCCACGTACATTAAAATAAATAATAAAAAAAGTTACCAAAATAAAACACTTGTAGAAAAAAGTGACAGCATTTAAGAACAAAACATAAATAGTTACCTTAGGAAGTCAAAGTTTTTTTTAATATATATGTCATGAGGATATATTACTGCTACAGTATTCAGTGTTCTGTTTGTCACACTACACTGAGACAAGCGGATAGCATCTTCAGCCCTCAGCTCAATCCCCCCTCCTCCCCTCTGCCTCTTAAATCTCTGCCTAGTAACCTCCTCCTCCTCCTGCCCAGACTGAGCTCCCATAAGCCCTTGCTACCTGGGACTGAGTACCAAGGCTCTCTGAAAAGCTGTGGGCGAGGCTTGTTTAGTTTATAGGGAATTACAGTATTAAAACAAAACAAAAAAAGTATTTGGCTTGAGGAATGCCCTATAAACTATATGAAAGGAACACAATTAAGCAATGAGTAAAAGTTTATCTTGGATCCACTTTAAGTGACACAGCAGAGCTGTCCCCCAAAATATCAGTGTATTTCTATGTGAAATCCCCCAGCAAAGAGAACAATCATTTTCAGTCAAATGTTGTTTTGAAAACTATTATGCCTCGTATTTTTGCAAAAAAAGAAAACAAAAAGGAAAATCTTATTAGTGTTACTGTTGAAGAGATAATATATTTTTTTGCTTTCATAATTTTAGTAATTGAATTACTAGTAAATGGATTATTGGCACCAAGAGAGAATGATTGTGCGGCGCGCGTAGGGAAAAAAGGGGGTGTGGCCATGCTGCAAAAGTGGGCGTGGTCATGGGTGGGGCCAAATGTACATGAACATAGCAGTGGCGTAACTTAAATATATTCAATAGGTAGTATTTCACATAAATAAGCCCCTCACCTGGCTTCTGTCTTGTCTTCGCCTGGCTGGCCTGTGTGCGGTACTCGGCTGGTGGTTATACTGGGCTGCCTGGCTGGTGGTTATGCTATGCTGTTCTGTGCTGGCCTGGCTGGTGGTGATGCTGTGCTGGCATTGCTGGCGGTGATGCTGTGCCGGCCTGGCTGACAGTGATGCTGTGCCAGCTTAGCTGGCGGTGATGTTGAGCCGGCCTGGCTATGCTAGGTGACTTGCTGGGGGCTTTGCTGGGCTGGGCAATTTGCTGGGGGCATTTTGGGGTGCTTTGCTGGGCTGGGGGCTTTACTAGGCTTTGCTTGGCTGTATGCTTTGCTGGGCTGGGACCAGGAGGCTTTGCTAGGCTGGGGGGTTTGCTTTGCTGGGGGCTGTGCTTTGCTGGGCTGGGGCCCTGGGGCTTTGCTTGGCTGTAGATAGGTAGGTGCCCCCAGTATAGGTTAGATAGGTAGGTGCCTCCAGTATAGGTTAGATAGGTAGGTTCCCCCAGTATAGGTTGGATAGGTAGATGCCCTCAGTAAAGGTTAGACAGGTAGGTGCCCCCAGTATAGGTTAGATAGGTAGGTACCCCTCAGTATAAATTAGATAGATAGATAGATAGATAGATAGATAGATAGATAGATAGATAGATGCCCCCAGTATAGGTTATCTGTGTAGGTGACTCCAGTGTAGGTTAGATAGGTAGGTGCCCCCAGTATAGGTTAGATAGATAGATGCCCCCAGTATAGATTAGATAGATAGATGCCCCCAGTATAGGTTAGATAGATAGATGCCCCCAGTATAGGTTAGATAGGTAGGAGACTCCAGTGTAGGTTAGATAGGTAGGTGATTCCAGTGTAGGTTAGATAGGTAGCTTTCCCCAGTATAGGTTAGATAGGTAACTTCCCTCAGTATAGGTTAGATAGATAGATGCCCTCAGTATAGGTTGGATAGGTAGATGCCGCCAGTATAGGTTAGATAGGTAGGTGCCCCCAATATACGTTAGATAGATAGATGCCCCCAGTATAGGTTAGATATGTAAGTGACTCCAGTATAGGTTAGATAAGTAGCTTTCCCGAGTATAGGTTAGATAGGTAGCTTCCCCCAGTATAGGTTAGATAGATAGATAGATAGATAGATAGATAGATAGATAGATAGATAGATAGATAGATAGGTAGGTAGATAGATAGATGCCCCCAGTATAGGTTAGATAGATAGATGTCCCCAGTATAGGTTATCTAGGTAGGTGACTCCAGTGTAGGTTAGATAGGTAGGTGCCCCCAGTATAGGTTAGATAGATAGATGCCCCCAGTATACATTAGATAGATAGATGCCCCCAGTATAGGTTAGATAGGTAGGTGACTCCAGTGTAGGTTAGATAGGTAGGTGATTCCAGTGTAGGTTAGATAGGTAGCTTCCCCCAGTATAGGTTAGATAGGTAGCTTCAACCAGTATAGGTTAGATAGATAGATGCACCCAGTATAGGTTGGATAGGTAGATGCCGCCAGTATAGGTTAGATAGGTAGGTGCCCCCAGTATAGGTTAGATAGATAGATGCCCCCAGTATAGGTTAGATAGGTAAGTGACTCCAGTATAGGTTAGATAAGTAGCTTCCCCCAGTATAGGTTAGATAGGTAGCTTCCCCCAGTATAGGTTAGATAGCTAGATAGATGCCCCCAGTATAGGTTGGATAGGTAGATACCACCAGTATAGATTAGATAGGTAGGTGCCCCCAGTATAGGTTAGATAGATAGATGCCCCCAGTACAGTTTAGATAGGTAAGTGACTCCAGTATAGGTTAGATAAGTAGCTTCCCCCAGTATAGGTTAGATAAGAAGGTGCCCTAAGTAAGGAGGCGGGGTGCTGGGCGGGGCGGCGGGGGAGCGGGCATAGCATAGTTAAAAACTCACCTTCTATCGACTCAGGCACAGCCTCCATCTTCTTCCGACTTTTTCCCGTGGCATCCCTCACATTGGTAACAGTGCCCCCTGTGATGACATCAGTCACATCATCACAGAGGGTGAGGGGTGCTGTAACCAAAGCGACAGATGCCGGGGGAGGAAGTCGGAAGCAGATAGAGGCTGTGCCTGCGGGGATCCGAATGGAAGATGAGTTTTTAACTGCCCGCTTCCCCCCGCTGCTCCGCTCAGTGCCCCCTCCTGCTGCTCAATCTTATCCGGGGCACCATGGCAACAGGTTCGGGGGTGGTGCCCCGGATCAAAGGCCCTAGCGACGCCACTGACAATTCCTGAGATTCTAGCTGACTGGAAGTTCAGAGAAAATCTTGCAAACTTGCCAGCAATGATTTAGCTAACCCCTACTCTGCAATGGGAAGTGAATCCCATCGGCCAGCGGTTTCGGGACCTCGGGACCAGGACTGCTAGGCACAGGATCTCTCTTATTCATATCGGGTGTCAACCTCTTAACTCCCTTCACATGCTCCCCCCTTTCCCCACCAGTGTTCCCCCACCTCAGGCTTGCGGACTAGTTGCTGGTTATGGTTAAACTGTTTACAAGGATTTATCTGATACGTCTATTGGTCCATTGCCTTTTTTTGTTTCTGCATACTGTATATTTTTTGTTAGTTTGTATATACTGTGTACCCTATCTTTTACTCGAGCTGTGCTTGGGCATATCCAATTCCGGGAAGGCCCCACTCATGCTTGGCGAAATAAACGATTCTGATTCTTCTAAATAGCTAATATTGGAACATGATGCTGCTTTTGCAGTATCTTTAGCCTGTTTTGACCCAGTTCACCGTAACCTGCTCCTGTCTGGTTCCTCTACCGTCTTTATTTCCATACACATTCCCCATGATGGATAACAGAACAACAATGGCCCTATTGATGATGATGCCAGAGACGCATCGGCCCTGCGGCCGCAGACAGGCTGTAGATGCACAGGTGGAAGATGGGAAGAGCAGCGGCCAGTCAGGCTGACAGCCGGAGAGATGCTGAGACAGGCTTTAATGTTGAGTACTGGGATGGGAATTGAGAGTGGAGAATAACAGCAAACATTTGCTTCTAATTTATCTTCGGAGCTCTGTGCCAAATTCACATTTGGCATGGTTGAGAGGGAGTAATTGAGCAATAATGAACTCTGAGGTGTCCTATAATTGAGGAATGAGCATTGTGAGCCGTGCCAAAACCATAAATGCCTGAGAGTTTGCGGATGCAATCTCTTTACTATATCTGTAAGTACAGCTCAGCAATGTTCCCCTGTGGTATCCCCATACTGTAATGAATTATAGAAATCCATCATTAAGGCTCTGAAGCTTTTATCATGGGTGGGGCGGGGGCCACATATTTCTACGACCCACTATGCCTGACTTCCATATGCATGCAGCCATTAGGATGGCACTTGGGCGCCTTAGTGGCGCATCCATTACCTGCTATCAGCGGCCATTTTTATGGTCTAGGAGGGGCCAATCGAAAATAGGGCTCACACTATTGTTTCTGCAAAGTGTCGCTTACCCTTTTAGCCGTAAAGAGGTTTTCTTTTTTTTTTTCCCTTTGTCTTTTTAAATCGCCCTTGCGGCCGTATGTTCTATGTTAATGCAAACATGATAGATCGGTCCTGCTAGTAAAGTATTGCCTATAAAGAGAGAGAAAAAGGGGGAAGGATAAGCCTTCATTTCATATTTCATTTGCAAATGACCTCAGGTCTTTGAAGGCAGGGAGCCACTTTCAACAGAGGAAGGCTTACTTGATGTGAGGGAAGCCATTTTGTATGCCGTAGCTATATGAGAGAAACCGGAAAATGTAAATTGCCTCAGAATAGGCTGCTTCTATGGGCCTACTCAAACATAGTGGTCACCATGATGTGCTCTGATTCACTACTACCCAGAAGGCTACTTTGAGGGAAACTTCAAGTAAGCAGAACACAGATGCTGCCATCATCCGTGTTTTTTTTTCTTTTTGAGAATATCAATCAGGGGCATAGCTAAGGTGTTTGCCCCCCCCCCCTCCACTCCCCTCCCCCTGGACAAAATGGATGCGGCCAGTCAAGGCATCAGAATGTGGTTATGGTCATGGGTATATTTTAGCTTCAGTTGTTTCTGAATTAGAACTTCTGCAAGAAAAAGCACATGATAAGTGGGTCAAGGACTAGAATGTTCCCCGAACAGTGTCACCAACAGCACCCCCTTATGGCAATAAACTACCAATATAAGCACTCAGCATGTACTAAGTAGCTATTCCAGCATCAAAACCAGATTTAGGTCTGACTCTGAATATTTTTGCCGCTTTAGTAAAGTTCACATCCTAATTGGAACTCGACCAAGGTGGCAATTTGTAGCCATCTCAGCTGAGAGCTAAGCATGTGTACAGGACAGGTGTCCCCAAATCTAATAAATATCAGGAATACCTGATCTTTAAATGACAGTGACCCCAAGAGCATTATTTTCCCCTTACCCCCCCCACCAGAAGATGCTCCATTGTGCGCAAAGCTGCCATCACTCTCTCCTTCCCCATGGCAACAGACGTATTACTGTGTTATAGCAAAGCGAGGCATCTGTACAGCACTTGGAACCCCACAGGGATTGAAATATGATCCATTCATGTGTCAGACATTGTGTTTGTGTGCCTTAAGACTATAGAATTTCCCTTCAGGTACATTTAACAGGTCGGTCCCCCAACATACTATACCAAGCACCTTTCCCAGCCAGAACCCGTAGCTAGTCAGCAAGTGCACTCAACACCTATTCCAGCACCAGGTCACACCTCAGTATTCGTACCATACATGGTATGTGTAGAGAAGCCCATCGGCATGAAAGCTGACTACCACTTTCTTCCTAAAAAATCACGTAAAAATGGCACAATCCTTCAAGAAGCAAAGGAGTAGCTATGAGTGGGCAAGGGGAGACATATGTCCCCGGGCGCAGCACTGTGAGGTCACTCAGCATGGCCATTGCACCCCCACGTGCATGAGAGGCGGCTCGCTATAGTGCCCCTGCTTCTCTCCTTCCCTTTGCAGAAGCGTTAGCAGCAGGCTATCTAAAGGGGGCACATCGGGTTATCTAAACAGGATGAAGGGGGGCACATCTGGCTAACTAAAGGGGCACACATTTGGCTATTTAAAGGGGGGCACATCTGGCTATCTGAATGGGGTGAGGGGCACATATAGCTATCTAAATAACTTTTGACTCCACCCATGACCATGACCACATTTTGATGTGTGGCCACGCCCATTTTGTCCAGAGGAGGGGGGCGCAAAAACTGTCTATGTCCCCGGACACTGAAAACCCTAGCTACACCCCTACCAAGAAGCTAAGGCTGGCGCCCCATACAGAGCATTGGAAGCATGTGATAGGGCGTGTTATAAAGTGTGTCAGTGGTTGATATGTTTCTCCATGATGAGTAACCACGGTTCCCGGCATCCTCAGATTACTTGTCAGAGTACTGGGACAGTAACTTTGGCCAAGAATCTTTACAGATCTCAGCTCAAGTGGAGACGTGGCTCGGATGGTCACCCACATGTCTGTAGATAAGTGGAATTAACAGTCTTTCCTTTATTGGAGGTGTTGTGTGTGTCTGTTGGCCTCTTATGACTTGTGATGAATTCCCTTTTGCTCCATATCCCTGGCCTCCTGTGACCTTCAAATGCCAGTTATCACCTTGATTGAGTGGAGTGGATTTTTCATTTCTCCGCTATGATTGATAGGTGAATGACGTAACACAGGACGATTATGTTGGTGAACATGGAGGCTGCCATCCTTAGTTCCTGTAAAAAAAAAAAAAAAAAAAAGCTGACCGTTGCTGGAGCTGTCATGCTGATCTTTTGGCTAGTTTTTGAATCTTCAGGTCTGTACACTTTATCACAGCGGTTGGGTCTGTAATGGTATCTATTTTTGTGCCATTCACTGCCTGGAGGCCCATCTCACAAGGGTCATAAAACAAGTGTGAAAACGTGTTGGAGGCGCCCAGAATATAATTATCTTAAACCATAAGGTATAGGAGTAATTCGGTCTTACCTCCATAATTGGACAAACCATATGAGTAAAAGTTTTTAATGATGCACAAAAAAGACAATGCGTTTCACGGGTACTGGCCCTCTTCCTCAGGTCAATAACAAAGTGCCTAAGTCTGTAGCAGTCAAAGCTGTTGGCGCCTCTTTTGTCTAACAGACAAACTGACAGCCACCCGTAAGCTCTGTCAGTGGTTGCACGAGTGCAACCCACCCTTGTGAATATATCTTACTATCTTACTCGTACCAATTTTACCTAACGATACTCCTGGTCTTTCTCATTACAGAACCTTGGCGGTTGGAATCTCAACCACCAGGAATCATCCCATTTTCCTATAAAGCACGTGTCGTCATCATGATACCCATAACAAACACAGAACATTTATATCGCGCTTTTCTCCTGGCAGACATAAAGCGCCAGAGCTGCAGCCACTAGGACGCGCTCTATAGGCAGTAGCAGTGTTAGGGAGACTTGCCCAAGGTCTCCTACTGAATAGGTGCTGGCTTACTGAACAGGCAGAGCCGAGATTCAAACCCAGGTCTCCTGTGTCAGAGGCAGAGCCCTTAAACATTACACCATCCAGCCACATAACAAGTGCAGCCACAAAAATACTTGATCTGAAGTATAGTCCCCTGTATTGGAGGAAGGGAAGGTTAGTACTTGGGGGCCCCCCACAGCTCTGGGCTCCCTTGCGATTGCAGGGCTGCTTCCCTCTAGTTACACCCCTGGTGCCATTTCTATGTCACTTCTTTTCACTGTAGGTGTGTATTCTTTGCTTGCTGACAGATTCGCTGCTTGCTCTCTACTGTATAATACTATTTTTCCCCTGACCTATCTTTTACAGTGCTTGCAGGTTTATCCTATTTATCCTGAAGCAAAAAAAAAATAATTATGATATAATGAATTGGTTGTGTAGTACAGATAATTACTAGAAGATTAGTGGCAAAGAAAATATTCTCATATTTTTATTTTCAGTTATATAGTGTATTATTCTAAATGTTTTTACAGAGCAGTCTTGTGAACTATTGACCTGTCCTCTGGAGAGAAAAAGAAGATACAATGACTGACAGTTGAGATAACAAGCTTCAGAAGACAGAGCTCTCTGCGACTTTTTTTGCATAGATAACAACCGAAGTTTCTCAACCATTCCTGTACTGGAATCAATATTAGACTTATGACTCTGCTCCTAATGTTTTATATCTTAGCTGTAATACACATACGAATCATTATATCATATATTTTTTTTCGCTTCAGTGTCTCTTTAAGACTTCTACACATGTGCAACTGTTCCACAAGACCAACCTGATGACATGACCAACCACACGATCAAGCGATTGCATGGCTTGAATTTTCCGCGCACCAACCAACTGAACGACCAACTCATGTACATACTGTGTGCGCAAGTGAATGACGGACTGCACGATTTGGCCACATTGATAACAAGTACAAGTCATTCAAACGACTTGTACACATGTGGCCAACTGCATGATATTAGCCCAACAGTCGTGAGTTTAACCATCTGTTAGATCGTGCAAAACCGATCGTTATCAGTCACTCGTCTAGTCGTAAGTCATGCATACACACACCCAACTATCATCCAACAGATCAGGTTTGGATGATAGCTGGGCAGAAAAATTGCACAGGGGTACAAGCCTTTAGATTATTTTTGTTTTACGTATTTGGAGTTGTTTACAGAAAGAGACACTGAGATATACCCAATATAGTGTAGTATGTACTGGTAATATGGGTGTGACGAAGTAAGTATATGATATTAATACTCACAAACCAGGCTTACCTTCAAGGCAAACACTGTAAAAGCAGGTGGGGAGATTAGACCCATCCCCCCACTCAGGATTGAGAAGTCGCTCTCTGTAGATTGGAAAAAAGGGGGCAACACCCCTCCACCAAGGGTGGACTTAGAACATGTGCACGCAAACAGCGGCGCCAAAAGGATAAAAGTCAATAAAAAGCTTAAAAATGAGACAGAGGCGCTTTGCTTTGTATTAGACCTACATGAGTTTTATGCTCTGTTCATGGCCTGAGGAAGCGGGATATGCCTGCGAAATGCGTTGCACTGTCTGGAGTATGTGAATAAATATTTGGTTGAACTCTATCAACAGTTTGTTGTGTCTACTTGGAGGAACTAAATCCACCTCGGCCACCCCTGATTTTTAAACTTTTTATTGACTTTAATCCTTTTGGCGGCTCTGTTTGCCTCTACTTGGAGTTGTTGGCTATGTTCTCCCTGCATTTACTTACCTCCCAGAGCAGGGACAAGGTCCTCCAGCACCCAAGGCTGAGACACCAAAGTGCGCCCCTCCATCCCTCCCACCCCAGCCGTCACACACTGATTGCTACTAGACTAAGAGGTGCCACAGGGCCCACAACCTCCCCAACACCTTAATATCTAGTTATCTGGCTTGCAGTCACTGCTATATATCCCCTTTTCTTATTTCTTTCTGCTTCAAATACAATTAGGAATGACAGCTGAATGAATTGTGCGCCCCCTCCTACACTGCGCCCTGAGGCTGGAGCCTCTCCAGCCTATGCCTCGGCCCGGCCCTGTTACCTCCTATATATGGAGTAATTGTACTATTGGATCTGTATCCCTTTGCCGTATTGTATTTTGATGCTTCTTTATTTACTTGCTATCGTTGTTTTTTGGGTTTTACTGAACAAAAATTTGTTTCTGATTAAAAAAAAAAGATTAAACTCGACTGCAGCGGCCGCTAAAGTCTGCCTCGGGCGGGAATATGTAATTGAGAGCCCACCGGATCATCTCGCCTAAATCCAGCCTATCGGTCTTACTAGTGTCCGGTGGCATAACTACAACTTATGGGGCCCCCCAGCAAACTTTTATGTCCCTCCCCCCTCAATTTTCCCCTTTCCTTGCCTTGGTGCCCGATTGCAGGGACTGCTCCTCTCTAGTTACACCCCTGATCTTATTCCTCCACCACCCTCCATAGTAACAGAGCACATCGCTAGTTTGTAGGCTAGCGACGTGTCTGTACAGTCCCAGCCATGGATGACAGTAATCTAAAGTGTGTACAAGGCTTCACTCCTGGAACAGGTATGCAGCCAGCAGAATCCGAAAACCTGATCTGCACCCCTACTGGCAGGGGAGTAGCTGTTGAGACACATGTAAGAGGCATGTCAACCCGCGGGGATCAGAAACCGATCCCTTGGGCAACATTGCAGGGTCAAGGCTGTACAGACGCATCACTAGCCTCTAGGTTAGGGAAGGATATGTACAGAACTGGGCCCTGAACTGTCGTCTGAGAGACTGAGTCCCGATCTGTGCGGGTGACGGTCTTAGTACATGTGTACAAGGCTTTAGACTGAGTTCTGCTCTTTCTGGCCGTCTAAACAGTGAAATGTGATTGCTGATTAGTCATCGCACCTTGCTGTTACCATTATTAGATAAAGCCAATAGAGATTTAATTGGAATTCAATTTGAGAATGGTTTGCAATAATCTGCTGCAGGTGTTTCCCCAACAGAAAGATTATCTTGTCCCTTTCCATTGTCAGGAGTGTCAGTCACTTGTCACAGGCCCCGCTGGACATTCGGAGATCCACAGGGTTCCTTGTCTCCTCCTTTCATGGGGGATACTAAGCTTCTTCAAGTCTTGTTCCATGGTGAGGCCTGGACCGCTGTGCCCTGCTCTGCACAATACTGCTGATCTGTAGGGAGTGGCAGGACGTCAGCATCTCATGCAGTTCCTCCAAGGCTCCCTTCTGTTAACTTCTGGTCCTCACCCTGCCTTATAGGCAAATGATGGGAAAGGTAGGGGAAAATAGCTTATTTACCTAACATAAATAACAATTTTTGGATATGGCACCTCTTCCAGGTCAAGTGTGTAAGTGCCGCAGAAGGCGTCACCTTCAAGTCCCATGCTAGTCCAGCCCCCTTCCTACTTTGATCCCTCCTACTCTCTGCTCTCCAGGGCTCACTCAAACCATGGATCACTCCTACTCTCTGCTCACCAGGGCTTACTCAAACCCTGGATCGCACCTACTCTTTGCTCTCCAGGGCTCACTCAAACCATGGATCGCTCCTACTCTTTGCTCTCCAGGGCTCACTCACACTATGGATCACTCCTACTCTCTGATCCCCAGGGTTCACTTACACTATGGATCGCTTCTACTCTCTGCTCTCCAGGGCTCACTCACACTATGGATCGCTCCTACTTTCTGCTCCCCAGGGCTCACTCACACAATGGATCGCTCCTACTCTCTGCTCTCCAGGTTTCACTCACACTATGGATCGCTCCTACGATCTACTCACCAGGGCTCACTCACACTATGGATCGCTCCTACTCTCTGATCCCCAGGGCTCACTCACACTATGGATCCCTCCTACTCTCTGTTCCCCAGGGCTCACTCACACTATGGATCGCTCCTACTCTCTGCTCCCCAGGGCTCACTCACACTATGGATCGCTCCTACTCTCTGCTCTCCAGGTTTCACTCACACTATGGATCGCTCCTACTCTCTGCTCTCCAGGGCTCACTCACACAATGGATCGCTCCTACTCTCTGCTCTCCAGGGCTCACTCACACAATGGATCGCTCCTACTCTCTGCTCCCCAGGGCTCACTCACACTATGGATCGCTCCTACTCTCTGCTCTCCAGGGCTCACTCACACAATGGATCGCTCCTACTCTCTGCTCTCCAGGTTTCACTCACACTATGGATCTCTCCTACTCTCGGCTCTGCAGGGTTCACTCACACTATGGATCGCTCCTACGCTCTGCTCACCAGGGCTCACTCACACTATGGAACACTCCTACTCTCTGCTCTCCAGGGCTCACTCACACTATGGATCGCTCCTACTCTCTGCTTTCCAGGGCTCACTCACACTATGGATCGCTCCTACTCTCTGCTCTCCAGGGCTCACTCACACTATGGATCCCTCCTACTCTCTGCTCCCCAGGGCTCAATCACACTATGGATCACTCCTACTCTCTGATCCCCCGGGCTCACTCACACTATGGATCGCTCCTACTCTCTGCTCTCCAGGGCTCACTCACACTATGGATCGCTCCTACTCTCTGCTCTCCAGGGTTCACTCACACTATGGATCACTCCTACTCTCTGCTCTCTAGGGCTCACTCACACTATGGATCCCTCCTACTCTCTGCTCTCCAGGGTTCACTCACACCATGGATCGCTCCTATTCTCTTCTCCTCAGAGCTCACTCAACCCATGGATCCCTCCTACTCTCTGCTCACCAGGGCTCACTCACACTATGGATCGCACCTACTCTCTGCTCTCCAGGAATCACTCAACCTATGGATCGCTCCTACTCTCTGCTCTCCAGGGCTCACTCACACTATGGATCCCTCCTACTCTCTGCTCCCCAGGGCTCACTCACACTATGGATCACTCCTACTCTCTGATCCCCCGGGCTCACTCACACTATGGATCGCTCCTACTCTCTGCTCTCCAGGGCTCACTCACACTATGGATCGCTCCTACTCTCTGCTCTCCAGGGTTCACTCACACTATGGATCACTCCTACTCTCTGCTCTCTAGGGCTCACTCACACTATGGATCCCTCCTACTCTCTGCTCTCCAGGGTTCACTCACACCATGGATCGCTCCTATTCTCTGCTCTCCAGGGTTCACTCACACCATGGATCGCTCCTATTCTCTTCTCCTCAGAGCTCACTCAACCCATGGATCCCTCCTACTCTCTGCTCACCAGGGCTCACTCACACTATGGATCGCACCTACTCTCTGCTCTCCAGGAATCACTCAACCTATGGATCGCTCCTACTCTCTGCTCTCCAGGGCTCACTCACACTATGGATCCCTCCTCCTCTCTGATCCCCAGGGCTCTCTCACACTATTGATCCCTCCTACTCTCTGCTCCCCAGGGCTCACTCACACTATGGATCACTCCTACTCTCTGCTCTCCAGGGCTCACTCACACTATGGATCGCTCCTACTCTCTGATCCCCAGGGCTCACTCACACTATGGATCCCTCCTACTCTCTGATCCCCAGGGCTCACTCACACTATGGATCACTCCTACTCTCTGCTCCCCAGGGCTCAATCACACTATGGATCGCTCCTACTCTCTGCTCTCCAGGGCTCACTCACACTATGGATCGCTCCTACTCTCTGCTCTCCAGGGCTCACTCACACTATGGATCCCTCCTACTCTCTGATCCCCAGGGCTCTTTCACACTATTGATTCCTCCTACTCTCTGCTCCCCAGGGCTCACTCACACTATGGATCCCTCCTACTCTCTGATCCCCAGGGGTCACTCACACTATGGATCCCTCCTACTCTCTGCTCCACAGGGCTCACTCACACTATGGATCCCTCCTACTCTCTGATCCCCAGGGTTCACTCACACTATGGATCGCTCCTACTCTCTGCTCACCAGGGCTCACTCACACTATGGATCGCTCCTACTCTCTGCTCTCCAGGGTTCACTCACACTATGGATCACTCCTACTCTCTGCTCTCTAGGGCTCACTCACACTATGGATCCCTCCTACTCTCTGCTCTCCAGGGTTCACTCACACCATGGATCGCTCCTATTCTCTTCTCCTCAGAGCTCACTCAACCCATTGATCCCTCCTACTCTCTGCTCACCAGGGCTCACTCACACTATGGATCGCACCTACTCTCTGCTCTCCAGGTTTCACTCACACTATGGATCGCTCCTACTCTCTGCTCTCCAGGTTTCACTCACACTATGGATCGCTCCTACTCTCTGCTCTCCAGGGCTCACTCACACTATGGATCCCTCCTCCTCTCTGATCCCCAGGGCTCTCTCACACTATTGATTCCTCCTACTCTCTGCTCCCCAGGGCTCACTCACACTATGGATCACTCCTACTCTCTGCTCTCCTGGGCTCACTCACACTATGGATCACTCCTACTCTCTGATCCCCAGGGCTCAATCACACTATGGATCGCTCCTACTCTCTGCTCTCCAGGGCTCACTCACACTATGGATCCCTCCTACTCTCTGATCCCCAGGGCTCTTTCACACTATTGATTCCTCCTACTCTCTGCTCCCCAGGGCTCTCTCACACTATGGATCACTCCTACTCTCTGCTCTCCAGGGCTCACTCACACTATGGATCTCTTCTACTCTCTGATCCCCAGGGCTCACTCACACTATGGATCACTCCTACTCTCTGCTCTCCAGGGCTCACTCACACTATGGATCACTCCTACTCTCTGCTCCCCAGGGCTCAATCACTCTATGGATCGCTCCTACTCTCTGCTCTCCAGGGCTCACTCACACTATGGATCCCTCCTACTCTCTGATCCCCAGGGCTCTTTCACACTATGGATCACTCCTACTCTCTGCTCCCCAGGGCTCACTCACACTATGGATCCCTCCTACGCTCTGCTCCACAGGGCTCACTCACACTATGGATCGCTCCTACTCTCTGCTGCCCAGGGCTCTTTCACACTATTGATTCCTCCTACTCTCTGCTCCCCAGGGCTCACTCACACTATGGATCACTCCTACTCTCTGCTCTCCAGGGCTCACTCACACTATGGATCACTCCTACTCTCTGCTCTCCAGGGCTCACTCACACTATGGATCGCTCCTACTCTCTGATCCCCAGGGCTCACTCACACTATGGATCGCTTCTACTCTCTGCTCTCCAGGGCTCACTCACACTATGGATCTCTCCTACTCTCTGATCCCCAGGGCTCACTCACACTATGGATCCCTACTACTTTCTGCTCCCCAGGGCTCACTCACACTATGGATCGCTCCTACTCTCTGCCCCACAGGGCTCACTCACACTATGGATCCCTCCTACTCTCTGATCCCCCGGGCTCACTCACACTATGGATCGCTCCTACTCTCTGCTCTCCAGGGCTCACTCACACTATGGATCCCTCCTACTCTCTGATCCCCAGGGCTCACTCACACTATGGATCACACTTTCTCTTTTCTCCTTAACATCACTCAGTATTAGTGACAGCAATACCTTAAATTTATTCTAATGTGCTCAAAGATTCATTGCAACACTTGACGTAACCATGGAAATATGTTGATTTAGCAAATCCAGGAGATCTCAATAAATGTGATGGTGGAAGTGTTATCGCCATTATGGTTACTATTAAAGCTTCAAGAACAATTATGTTATCTTTAAAGGGCAACTGAAGTGAGAAGACTCTGGAGGTTGTCATGTTTATTTCCTTTTTAAACAATACCAGTTGCCTGGCAGCCCTACTGATCTGTTTGGCTGCAGAAGTGTCTGAATAACTCCAGAAACAAGCATGCAGCTAATCTTTTAGATTTAGGAATAATGTCAGAAACACCTGATCTGCTGCATGCTTGTTTAGGGTCTATGGCTGAAAGTATTAGAGGCAGAGGATCAGCAGGGCTGCCAGGCAACTGGTATTCTTAAAAGGAAATAAACATGGCAGCCTCCATATACCTCTCTCTTCACTTGTCCTTTAACCATTTATGCCGCCTGGACGTGATCCTCAAGTCCAGACTACTGCTGTGCTGCTGCTGCTGGCTTCGGCGTGCTACCGCGCGCCCCCGTGCTGCCCCCCGTTAACCCAGGGATCAATCAATGGGAACATGGTTCCCGTTAATTGATCCGAGTCCCCAGCAGAAAAACCAGGGGCCATGGTCTTTCTGAAAATAAAAAAAGTTTCCATCCTCTATATGCTTCCGGGAAGCTAGGAGGACTGGAAAAAAACAAACAAACTCACTGTGGCAATCTTGTGGCCAAATAGTAAAACTACATTTACATAAATTTTTTAGTACAATAAACACATATTATTACATTAAAAATTAACTGTTTATTTCCCACACCAAAAGTTACCAAAATAAAATTTTTAATGAAAAAAAAAACGTAGGCCATTCTCCTTCAACCTCTGGCCAGTTTGTGCTCCATACTAAATATAACCTAAAAACCCACTGCCTCTAGGTATGCATAATGTATACTACATACTGCATACTACCTCACCTCTAGTTTCCCCCCTATTCCTTTAGAGTGGGAGCTCGTAAGGGCAAGACTCTCTCACCCTTTTGTATCTTGGAATTTGCTATACATTTTGGTTAACATGTTACATTTGTCACTGCAAGTACTATGTCTACCAACAAATATATTTTGTGTATACCACTGTCTGTATTATGATGTACTCCATGTCTGTTTCTTACTGTACATAGCCATGGAATAATATGTTGGATTTTTTTAAACCAATAATAATAAAATAATAATAATATACAAAAAATGATTTTCAAAATCTACAATCTACAGTCATCCTATAATGCTGTTACATAGTTACATAGTTACATAGTTATTTTGGTTGAAAAAAGACCTACGTCCATCGAGTTCAACCAGTATAAAGTACAACTCCAGCCTGCTCCCTCACATATCCCTGTTGATGTACAAATAATAATAATGACTTGTTTTATTATAGTTTTATGGTATTCCTATCATTATCTGTTTAGGTTACTACTATGGCTTCTTGCACACTGCAAGCGATTCCGATTCAGATTCCGCTTTTTAATCAGTTTTTACATCCGATTCCGATTCCGATTTGCAGTGTGCAGGGAGCAAAGTGCAAATCGGAATCGGATGTAAAAACTGATTAAAAAGCGGAATCTGAATCGGAATCACTTGCAATGTGCAAGAGGCCTATCATTGCAATTCTTAAACTTGCTATTCTTGTATCAGTCATTTACTATTATGTCTAGCGATTATAACCATTAGAAGATAATAATAGCAATGGCAATGATGTCTGTCTCCTCTCTCTCTGGATCGGTTTCAATCAGAGCACAATTCTAAAGGGAAACATCTTGAATCGTTAAATGTTTACCCCACATCTGCCTATACGTGTCATCGCGTAGAAACAGCCCCGCTTCACAAGCACAAAGGAGGGAAGGTGATGTTGTTTGGAGGGGGGGGGGGGTTGGGTTGGGGGGCTTTTATGATGAAAAAAAAAAGAGCTTAGAGTCCTCCAGGACAAAAGAGATCTGCAAATGTTTTCAATGGGTTTACTCAATAAGGGGTACATTTCCCAAACTTTAAAAAAAGAGAGACAGGAGGGGGAGATTGCCCCTTGAATGTGGAGCGTAGCTGGACTGAATTTAATGGGTGGGGGACTGGCAAATGTATTTGTTGGGAATCAAATTTAATTAGCTTAGTATAACCCTTCAGAGACAAAGGCGTCTCAATCTGTATCCAATCTAAAGCTCGTTTCTGAAGAGGCGCTTTTTCTAGGAGTCAAAAGAGAATGGGGGAGGCTTAAAAAGGGACTCTGGGGTCCGCAGGTGACTGGCACGCGTAAAAACAAGGGGCCCGTTTTTTTTTTTTTTGGCACAAGGCGTCATTGAAAGAGAATGGAAACAAATGGAGGTTTCCTCAGGTTTTACCTCTTTAGAGCCTGCGAGAAACAAAAGGGTGAAGAGGCTTAACAGAGCAGAGTCCCCGAGCTACGAAGCTAACTGGAGCCATTAAGGACGTGTTTGGGACAGCAGGCTGACAACAGGCCTGGGGATGGTTATGGGAATGCGTGCAAATGGTACCTAGAGTGGGTGTGGTGGTGACCCTATGCCTGAGCTATAGCTGAATGGGGGGGGGGGGGGGACAGGCAGGGCTTTTGGTTACCCAGCTTGTATTCCACTCTCTATTGTGCTTCAACAGGCGATTCTGAGGGGGGCTGCGCAGTTAGGTGCTCATTATCTGCCAGGCAGCTGCAGGACTCACCAACTTGGGATTATGTGCCACTTAGTAAGCAGCTTTTGATCCCTTTGTCAGTAGAAAAGGTAGCCTCGGAAAAGAAAGGCCTGCTTGAGGTTTTGCGTCTTTAATTCATATTGTGTGGAGCACTTTGTAATTTGTAATGCAGGTTTTGTGCATTGCACATAAACCATTGCTGCATTATTATGGTTTTATGACCTGTCTGGCTGGGTTTGCAATTCTGTTTCCCTCTGCCAATGTCAGATGCTGCTTACCTGTAAAAATGAGTAAGTCAGTCCAAACTCCTCCCCCAATTGATAAAATTAAGTAGTCAGGGAGGAGGGGGCAACAGCTCATCGTTCCCTCTGATCACAGAGTTGACCTTCAGGGCTGGCGCTTCCATAGAGGCAAAGGGGGTATTTGCCACAAGGCTCCAGAGCCTTTGGGGCCAACAAAGTGCCCCCCTCCAGCTATGGTAACCCATGAGAGTGGGGATGCTGTGTGGACACTCCGTATAGGAAAAGTGGGAAGTGAATAATGGGAACCCCAGAAATGCTTTTTAGGGGACATATGGTGGATGCCTAATGATATTGTGTGATATTGTGTGATGGGCGGGGAAAGGGGGATTGGATCAGGCCTGGCAGATGGCTCAAAAGGTCCTGGGTGTGATTTGATTCCAAGGGGGGGGCCCCAAGTTAATTTTGCCCCAGAGCCCCATTGCAGCTAGAACCGGCCCAGCTGACCTTGAGCACTTCCCCCATGTGCAGCAATGGAGGGATGAGCTGAGCTAGGTCTGGTGAGGACTCTGGGAAGCGGCTCCCATTCTTCTGGTAGATCTGTACTCTTTGGGTCAGGTGACTGACTTTTCCAAAGAAAACCTCCCTGAAACGGCTGCATCAAATATGAAAATTGTGTGAGCGATAAGTCCCGCCCCTTACCCTCTTCCCTCAAAGAAGTGACGCCAACACCTTCTCCCTGGTGCAGTAACTGCGCTTCCCATTTTTTACACAGTACAGCTGTAACTGTTTCCCATGCCATTATCCCACCAGTTCACCCATTATAACAAGTGTCAGCATTGCACTATTATGTTCAGGGGTGTCTCTAGCCATTTTGTCACTCCAGGCCAGAAAAACCTGTTGCGCCTCCGCATCCCGCCCCTCCCTCCATGAAAATAATTGTAATGCGGCAGTGTTTCACCAAAAAATAATCGTAATGCGTCAGCGTTTCACCAGAAAATAATTGTAATGCTTCAGCGTTTCACCAGAAATTACACGTATTGCGGCAGCATTTCACCAGAAAAATACATGTAAATGCGGAAGCGTTTCACCAGAAAATACAGAATGCGGGCAGCATTTCACCAAAAAATACACGTAATTTAGGCAGCATTTCACCAGAAAATACACATAGGCAGGGCTTCACTTTCATGATGCACAAAGGGGGACAGAAGGAGGCACAAAGGGGCACAGAAGGAGGAAGAGGTGGCACAGGGGGACTGAAGGAGGCACATGGAGACAGAAAGAGGCACATGGAGACAGAAGGACAAATAGGGGGTCAGACATGGCACAAGGGACTAAAGGAGGCACAAGGAGACAGAAGGAGGCACAAAAGGGACAGCAGGAGGCACAAAGGGGGAGAAAAGGATGCACAAGGCACAGAGGGAAACAGTGGCAGCTGCTCGCAACTTAGGCTAAGCAGATGCAGCAGAAGCAAGTAAAAGAACACCCATGGGGGTGGGGCTTAATCGGGGGGTGGGGATTAGTTCAGGGGGTGGGGCTTAATCCAGCAACATGGTGCCCCAGGACCAATGGAACTCCAGGCAAAGGGCTGTACTGCCTATGCCTAAAGGCGCCCCTGATTATGTTCCTCCAAGTGTAGCCACCATTCTCCCCACTATTATCCCCCTTAACCACTTGAGGACCCACCCTTTACCCCCCCTTAAGGACCAGCGCTGTTTTAGCTGATCTGTGCTGGGTGGGCTCTGCAGCCCCCAGCACAGATCAGGGTGCAGGCAGAGCGACCAGATCGCCCCTCTTTTTTCCCCACTAGAGGGATGATGTGCTGGGGGGGTCTGATCGCTCCTGCCTGCCTGGGTGTTGCGGGGGGGGGGGGCACCTCAAAGCCCCCCTCCGCGGCGAGATCCCCCCCCCTCCCTCTCCTTCCTCCCTTCCCCGGAGATCCGAGGCTGCACAGGAACGGATCTGTCCTGTGCAGCCTCTAACAGGCTCCTGCCTGTCATGTGACAGCGATCCCCGGCCGTTGATTGGCCGGGGATCGCTGATCTGGTACAACGCTGCTACTGTAAGCAGCGTTGTACGGATGTAAACAAAGCGGATTATTTCCGCTTGTGTTTACATTTAGCCTGCGAGCCGCAATCGGCGGCCCGCGTGCTATTCACGGAGCCCCCCGCTGTGAACTGACAGGAAGCAGCCGCTCGCGCGAGCGGCTGCTTCCTGATTAATTAGCTTGCAGCTGGCGACGCAGAACTGCGTCGCTGGTCCTGCAGCTGCCACTTTGCCGACGCACGGTATGAGTGCGCGGTCGGCAAGTGGTTAAATACGTCCATCATTGCTCCCCCTAGCACACCCATAAATATAGCGGTGCAGCCCCTGCAGCCATAGGGGCGTGGGGGGGGGGCGCTACTACTAATCTTCTCTTCCTCTTATACAGGGGACCATAAGGCATTTTTGTAGCAATGCGTGTTATGGGTGTAAAAAACATGATGGCCTGACATGTTTTATAACCCTTGTGAGATGGGACCTCAGGCTGTGAAGGGCACCAATGAGAGGTATGGGATCAGGGCCGGATTTATGCCTTCCAGTGCCCAAGGCCCGCTGCCAACGCTGGCTCAAGTCATTAACAGAGTCTGACCAGCTATACTGTTCACCTCAGCTTGAGTTGAGAAGTGGAGCTGATATTCCCGTGAATGTAAACCTTACTGGATCAGAAATTCTTCTCTAAAACTCTGGCACTAAACCAAAGCTTGTTCCTGGTTCATCAGGAGATCGCACACATTGCACACCAGGAAGTGAGGAAGATGCACAGACCTCTGGGAAGGGATGTGACTCCAGCAAAGTTTAGCTGAGGCTGAGGGGCCCCATGGACTGTAGTTACACCAATATAATTACAGAAAGTTATCATTGTGTTATGTGGGCATGCAGTTTATTCACTCGGCAATTGAATTAAGAAAGTGGGATTTCCCTTTAGCACCTACTGGATTTCTTGTTTAAAGTGGGCCTGGACTCAGAACTTCCGCTCTGCTCTAAGAGATAAGCAACAGCATAATAACCTTTAAAGAAAAACATTTTTTGTTACAGCTGTTACAAATCCTGCAATAAATCTGCTATGTATCTACTTCCTGCTTTCATGGAAGCAGACATAGGGTTAACATCCTGTGTTTACAAATTAGCTGCTCTGTCGAGCACAGCTGAGAGATCAAATCACAGTTGTGATTAGTCACGTATGAGGGGGAATTAGACAGGCTAAACTCTCTAAATACATACAGGGTGAATTTCTCTCTGTTTTTCTTCTGTCCTGTGCAAGAGTTCAGGTCCACTTTAAGCATCTCACAGATAATCTTTTTCACACCTTCCCTTCCACTTCAGTGATGAAGTATGTACATCTTGTTTAGCATCTGTATGCCAGTGACCCTTCAGTATCAGTGAGATCAGCCTGCAGGGTGCTCAGTCAGCCAATCCGGATAGCCTCTGGCATCACATTTAACAATCTGCACCATCAACTGGGGAGACAGGTTTAGTAGAAGTAAGGACCCCCGAGGCTCTAGCATTATCTGTGATGATAATCTCCCTTCTCACCTCTCTTCTCGGCTCCCCCTAGGAAAGAGATACAGTTAATTTAATTAAATCTAATGTTTGTTAAAGCGTGAAGTGACACAGAGGGCAGTGCAAGGCAGGGGCGTAGCAATAGGGGGTGCAGAGGTAGCGACCGCATCGGGGCCCTTGGGCCAGAGGGGCCCCGAAGGGCTCTCCCTCATCTACATTATTACCTCTCTATTGGTCCTGTGCTCATAATAATCATTTCTATAGATGCTGTGAATAGTAGTAATCACTAACAAACTGTTTCCCAGCTTCTTCTTGCACCTCTGACACTGTAGTTGCCATTGGCAGGTTTTGGCATGCCGTATCAATTGTTATGTATAGAGTGCTTGGGGGGCCCCATGTAAAACTTGCATCGGGGCCCACAGCTCCTTAGCTACGCCACTGGTGCAAGGTGTCAGCAAGGTGCAATCATGGAGGGGAGGAGCTCTCCAAACAGACAGATGTGTTGCAGCTTTAAACAGCCAACTATATGCATAGAACCATTTGCCTGAATGAGACAGGGACTGTAGGTATTATCTTAACCTGAATCTGTCCATAATTTGAAACACTGCACCATCTCTCTTTTCCCTGTACCTCCTCCATGCCCCCCCCCCCCCCTGTGCCTTGTGTCCCTCTTTGTGTCATCTCTGTTCCTCTGTGCCTCCAGTGCTCCCTCTGTGTCCCCTCTGTTCCCCTGTGCCTCCAGTGCTCCCTCTGTGTCCCATCTGTTCCCCTGTGCCTCCAGGGCTCCCTCTGTGTCACCTCTGTTCCCCTGTGACTCCAGTGCCCCCTCTGTGTCACCTCTGTTCCCCTGTGCCTCCAGTGCTCCTTCTGTGTCACCTCTGTTCCCCTGTGACTCCAGTACTCTCTCTGTGTCACCTCTGTTCCCCTGTGACTCCAGTGCTCCCTCTGTGTCACCTTTGTTCCCCTGTGCCTCCAGGGCTCCCTCTGTGTCACCTCTGTTCCCCTGTGCCTCCAGTGCACCCTCTGTGTCACCTCTGTTCCCCTGTGCCTCCAGTGCTCCACTGCTCCCTCTGTGTCACCTCTGTCCCCCTGTGCCTCCAGTGCTCCCTCTGTGTCACCTCTGTTCCCCTGGGCCTCCAGTGCCCCCTCTGTGTCAGCTCTGTTCCCCTGTGACTCCAGTGCTCCCTCTTTGTCACCTCTGTTCCCCTGTGCCTCCAGTGCCCACTCTGTGTCACCTCTGTTTCTCTGTGCCTCCAGTGCTCCCTCTGTGTCACCTGTGCCTCTAGGGCTCCCTCTGTGTCACCTCTGTTCCCCTGTGCCTCCAGGGCTCCCTCTGTGTCACCTCTGTTCCCCTGTACCTCCAGTGCCCTCTCTGTGTCACCTCTGTTCCCCTGTGCCTCCAGTGCCCCCTCTGTGTCACCTCTGTTCCCCTGTGCCTCCAGTGCTCCCTCTGTGTCACCTCTGTTCCCCTGTGCCTCCAGTGCCCCCTCTGTGTCACCTCTGTTCCCCTGTGCCTCCAGGGCTCCCTCTGTGTCATCTCTGTTCCCCTGTGCCTCCAGTGCCCCCTCTGTGTCACCTCTGTTCCCCTGTGACTCCAGTGCTCCCTCTGTGTCACCTCTTTTCCCCTGTGCCTCCAGGGCTCCTTCTGTGTCACCTCTGTTCCCCTGTGCCTCCAGGGCTCCCTCTGTGTCACCTCTGTTCCCCTGTGCCTCCAGGGCTCCCTCTGTGTCACCTCTGTTCCCCTGTGCCTCCAGTGCTCTCTCTGTGTCACCTCTGCTCCCCTGTGCCTCCAGTGCTCCCTCTGTGTCACCTCTGTTCCCCTGTGCCTCCAGTGCCCCCTCTGTGTCACCTCTGTTCCCCTGTGCCTCCAGTGCTCCCTCTGTGTCACCTCTGTTCCCCTGTGCCTCCAGTGCTCCGTCTGTGTCACCTCTGTTCCCCTATGCCTCCAGTGCTCCCTCTGTTCCCCTGTGCCTCCAGTGCTCTCTGTGTGTCACCTCTGTTCCCCTGTGCCTCCAATGCTCTCTCTGTGTCACCTCTGTTCCCCTGTGCCTACAATGCTCTCTCTGTGTCACCTCTGTTCCCCTGTGCCTCCAGTGCTCTCTGTGTGTCACCTCTGTTCCCCTGTGCCTCCAATGCTCTCTCTGTGTCACCTCTGTTCCCCTGTGCCTACAATGCTCTCTCTGTGTCACCTCTGTTCCCCTGTGACTCCAGTGCTCCCTCTGTGTCACCTCTTTTCCCCTGTGCCTCCAGGGCTCCTTCTGTGTCACCTCTGTTCCCCTGTGCCTCCAGTGCTCTCTCTGTGTCATCTCTGTTCCCCTGTGCCTCCAGGGCTCCCTCTGTGTCACCTCTGTTCCCCTGTGCCTCCAGTGCTCTCTCTGTGTCACCTCTGTTCCCCTGTGCCTCCAGTGCTCCACTGCTCCCTCTGTGTCACCTCTGTCCCCCTGTGCCTCCAGTGCTCCCTCTGTGTCACCTCTGTTCCCCTGTGCCTCCAGTACCCCCTCTGTGTCACCTCTGTTCCTCTGTGCCTCCAGTCCTCTCTCTGTGTCACCTCTGTTCCCCTGGGCCTCCAGTGCCCCCTCTGTGTCACCTCTGGTCCCCTGTGCCTCCAGTACCCCCTCTGTGTCACCTCTGTTCCTCTGTCCCTTCAGTGCTCCTGCTGTGTTACCTCTGCCCCCTCCCCCCCCCCCACATTGTCACCTCTGCCCCTCTGTTCACCTTATCATCCCACTCTGTGCCACCTCCATCTCCACTGTGTCCCTCTGCAATACATCTGCCCCTCTGTCCCCATTTGTGCTTCCTTCTAAATCATAGCTCCCAACTGTCCCTCTTTTGGAGAGACAGTCCTTCTTTGGGAGCCCTCTGTCGCTCTTTCTTCCCCATTTGTCCCTTTTTCAGGAGTGATGTACAGATCTATGTAAATATATGTATTTTTCTACTGAAAAATCTGTTTAATTGGCTCTAAACTTGATTCCCATCCTTTAAAGGATACCTGAGGTGACATGTGACATGATGAGATAGACATGGGTATGTACAGTGCCTAGTACACAAATAACTATGCTGTGTTCCTTTATTTTCTTTCTTTGCCTGAAAGAGTAAGTGGCTGACTCAGTCCTGACTCAGACAGGAAGTGACTACAGTGTGACCCTCACCGATAAGACTTCCAACTATAAACCACTTTCCTAGCAGAAAATGGCTTCTGAGAGCAGGAAAAAGTTAAAAAGGGTCAATAGTTCCTAGATTTTAGCTCTGGCATTGAGCAAAAACAATAAAACAGTTAAAACTTAAAAAGTAGATTTAAAAATAAAATAAAACTGTGGAATATCTTAAAAAAGTCATTTTTAGGAGAAGGAAGATAGATACAATCATTTTTTTCATTAGTTTATTTTTGCCTTGGGTGTCCTTTAAATTGATATATTTTTTATTTTCAAATGTTAATATGAAGGAAACTGCACCAGGATAGAAAGAAGTATTGGGGTTCTTTTTCTTATAAAATACTATATTTATGGTATGTGTGACTAGGGGTGTGCCAGGGGCGTGGTTAGGGGAGTTTCAGGGGTGTGGCTCAAGTGTCCCTCTTTCTCAACTCAAAAAGTTGTGAGGTATGCGTAATGTGCAAATTTCGCTTACACAGTGCGGCTGCGCTCATTCACGGATGAGAGCGTGTACGTAAACTTCCAGGGGGCTCTGGCGCTGCATCACAGATGTGCTTTAAAATGTATAAAAGCTGTATTCAGAACTTGGAACTTACTATGTAGTATAATGTAGTACAGCAAAATGTCATTTTACCGAGTTTAAAAACAAAAATTCTCTGAATTTTTTAAAATCGATTTTCTCAAAATCTACAAGGTCTATTTGAATAAAAAAAAGGACGCCAAGGGAAACCTCATTAGGATCCATAGGCTTTCCTCTCCTTAGGTAAGTATGTGTTTCTGAACCCCAGCTTCGGCTCGGGTTCTCCTTAAAGAGGAACTCCAGTGAAAATAATGTAATAAAAAAGTGCTTCATTTTTACCATCATTATGTATAAATGATTTAGTCTGTGTTTGCCCATTGTAAAAGCTTTCCTCTCCCTGATTTACATTCTGACATTTATCACATGGTGACATTTTTACTGTTGGCAGGTGATGCACTATCTGCACAGAGTTTATCAGTCTTCCCTCTGTCTGCGTGGGTTTCCTCCGGGCATTCTGATTTCCTTCCACATCCTAAAAACATAAAGATAAGTTAACTGGCTTCTCCCTAAAATTGGTTCTAGACTACAATGGACACATAACTATGGTAGGTAGGGATAAGATGTTGAGCCCCTCTGAGGGACAGTTAAGTGACAAGACAATATACTCTGTACAGCGCTGAGGAAGATGTCGTTGGGATCACCATAGCAACCATAGTTGCTGCTATGAGGCCCAGAGGCAGTTGCTGGTGGGGATAATGGGGTCCTCAGTGGGCCCCCTGAGATCAGGGCCGGTGCAAGTAACAATTGGGCCCTAGGGCAAAATTAGCCTGGGGGCCCTCCAACCAAAAAGCGTCATTAGAGGCCCTTTGTTGAAGCTAAATTTTCCTCCTGGGCCCCTGAGCTGGCTGCTGACCTTCCCCCAATCACCCCCCAACTTAACAGACTCTGCAGAGTCCCTGGGAAGCAACAGCTAAGATGGGGGAGGGACACCTTGGGGGCCCCTACAGGCTCTGGGGCCCTGGGGCAATTGCCCATTTTTTTCCTATGGTAGCTCCGGCCCTGCCTGAGATGCAGAGTATTGCGAGCAGAGCAAAAGAGAGAAGTTATCTATGTTTGGGCCTACCTAATACTGGTTCCTCTGGTTACCAGTACTGGGGATTGCCTAAATCTGGGGGCACCTTAGTCTACCTAAAACTGGTGTGTGTGTGTGTGTGGGGGGGGGGGGGGGAGGGCAAAGAAGGGTGCCTTATAATTTTATTTTTTGGGGGGATGGCAACCAAAATTTGGCTATGGAGCCCCGTGGTTTCTAGCTGCGCCCCATACTAAATAATAATAATAATTAAATACAAGTTGATATAGACCAGCGCCTGCAGCTTTGAAGTGGCATTAGCCAATATGCAATAAAAAGCAATGCTGCACTATTGGTTCAAAACTGAGCCAGTCTGGTCAGCTGGCCTGGCCCCATGGCCACATAGTGTGCATATATGCAGGACAACAGTGATGAGTGTCGAAGGGAGTTTAAACTTTTTTTTTTCCTTCTTGCACCGGGGGAGGTCTCGGCAGTGTATGTCACCAAAGATAAATTATGGCAACGCAGAAATTCTTCGGTCTGTCAGATCAATCATCCTCGGAATGAATGGACATATTTTCTTTTTAATTAGCATGAAAAGTGTCCCAAATCTTTGGATCCCGGCAAAGCTTCGCTCCCGGAGCCCTCCGATTGATCAATACTGTCTGCTGGGCCGGCCCACTTGCACTAATATCTTTTTAATGACTTGCTGTGTTTACAGATTTTCGCCCCGCAGCACGGATCACTCTCGGCAGATGTTCCAGGCCGGGGGGAAGCGGGGGGAACCCCGTCTTTCTTTACTGCTGGGGTGAGGATATAAGAGACTTTATTACAAAGTTCAAAGGGAAGACCAGAGAATCCCTCCTCTGTAAAAATGTATTTGGTGGGTTTAACAAAAGGTCCCATTCTGCTGGAGAGAGCAGGGCAGCCCCTGATCTGTGGATCGGGCATGGGGGGGGACTCCGCACACAGCAGGCCAGGTTACTGGACACCATTAGAAATCATTTCAATGTCATGCTACTTAAGCCAAACTCAATAGGCTGAGCTGCCATTAATTTGGCTTTCTTAGTGTGACAGAAGAAGGAGGACTCTGCCAGGCTGTCTCGCCGGACCTACGCTGAGGTTGATTTTATTTAGGTTGCAGAACAGTGGAGAGTATCAGTAATGCAGCAAATCCAGTCTGGATGTTTTCTTACAAAGTGCCTGCTGCTAAGGGATATAAGTTTAGAACTATCAATTGACTCATATCAGAATACAGTGAGGGTTTCAGAAATGTTAAAGATATTGAGATATTGCAGTCTTAGAACAGGTGCAGAGACAAGCAACAAAATTGATACGTGGGATGGAAGGTCTCGCTTACCAAGAAAGGTTAGATAAACTGGGATTATTTAGTCTAGAGAAAAGACGCCTTAGAGGAGATCTAATTAACATGTATAAATACATCAGAGGGCAATATAATAGCTTGGCGGATGAGCTTTTTGTCCCTAGGCCTTCTCAAAGGACTAGAGGACATGATCTGCTCATGGAGGAAAAACGTTTTAGCCATTTATTTAGGAAAGGGTTCTTTACAGTAAGAGTGATTAAGATGTGGAATGTATTGCTACAGGAAGTAGTTATGGCAAACTCTAAACCTGCATTTAAAGGGGGCTTAGATGCTTTCCTTGCATTGAAAGACATCCATGGCTACAATTACTAGGTAATGCCTAATGATGTTGATCCAGGGATTTTATCTGATTGCCATCTGGAGTCGGGAAGGATTTTTTTTCCCTTTTGGGGCTAATTGGACCATGCCTTGTAAGGGTTTTTCGCCTTCCTCTGGATCAACAGGAATATGTGAGGGAGCAGGCTGGTGTTGGTGTTGTACTCTAGTGGAACTCGATGGACGTATGTCTTTTTTCAACCCAAATAACTATGTAACTATGAGATGGAAGATTAAAAAAAATATATACATACCTGGGGCTTCCTTGAGCCCCGCCTGGATCCTCTGCAATTCGGGCCCAAAAGTTCTTTGTTCTGGGCTTTACTGTGCGTGCGTGCGTGGCCCAGCCACGCCCGCTCCCGTCGCCGGAGCCCGCGCAGTACGCCCTAGACCTAAGGACTTTCGGGGTTGAACTGCGGAGGATCCAGGCGGGGCTCGAGGAAGCCACAGGTATGTATATTTTTTTTTTAAATCCTCTCGTCTCAGATGCACTTTAATGAAATTCTGACTTCAGGCCTGATGCGCGTACGTGTAATATAGGCACCTGAAAAAAAGGGCTTGGTGGATTGCCGCTTGTGCCACTACTCATTTTCAATAGTAATATATCAGTAATCTTTATGCCAGTGCTAATGTCGGCAGAATACCACACCTTGCGCAATTAGCGCAATCTGCAATACATGGCGAGCACTGCTATGGTAACATACGTTACATTACTTGCTTAATGTACATTACCATAGCAATTTTCACATTACCAAAGCAATCTACATTTATGCTTGAAAAAAAGCAAAATTTAAACAAATATAGTCATCTGGTCACATTCTGGAACATCATCATACTGTAGCTCTCCGAATCCTGAATTCCATAATTAATTCCTTGACTCAACTTCTCTTTCCATATACAATAATCTACAATTACAGAGAGACTGACACATTCCAACCCTTATCTTATTAGGTTTTGTAGGGTCTTTGGACTGTTGACATTCAAATCCCTACACAATTTGGGCCCTGGATACATGAAGAACTTGCTGATACCTCTCACAACCTCGGATCAACAGGATCCCTTAACTTGGTCACTCCCAGAGTGCAACTCAAAACCTTTAGAGCCAGAGCTTTCTGTCATGCTGCCCCTACCCTTTGCAATTTCCTACCACACTCAGTAAAGACAGCTGCTTCCCTGAAGTTATTCATATCCAGACTGAAAAGCCACCTGTTTAGCCTGGCATTTTCGAACTTGTAGAATTCTTCCTCTATACTAAAATGTACCAGTCAACCAATTACTGGTCTGAGCCATGCTTATGCGCTTTGAATCCTACTGGAGAAAAGCGCTTTACAAATGTTGTTTTGTTGTTGTTTTGAGTGCGATTCTTTTGTGTCTGTTTTCGCTGCTGAATTCTATTGCCAGTTAATTTTACTTTTACACATACCCAACTTTTTGAGAAAAGGAAGAGGGACACTTAAGCCACACCCCTGATCACGCCCTGGCACACACCTAGTCGCGTATACCATAAAGATTTCATAAGAAAAATTGGTTGTTTTATAATTCAAACCACACTGGTCCTTTCTATCCTGGTACATTTTCCTTCATGTTAAAACGTGAAAAAAAGAACTATATCCATTTAAAGGATGGGAATAAAGTTTAGAGTAAATTAAACACATTTTTCAGTAGAAACATACATATATTTACATAGATCTGTACATAAGTCCTGAAAGAGGAACAAATGAACAAGAAAGAGGGACAGTGGGACATGGCTCCCAAAGAGGGACTGTCCCTCCAAAAGAGGGGCATTTGTGAACTGTGTTATACATGTATACCATAGCTGCCTGCACACTACTTAAAGAGAACCCGAGGTGGGTTTGAAGAATATTATCTGCATACAGAGGCTGGATCTGCCTATACAGCCAAGCCTCTGTTGCTATCCCAAACCCCCCTAAGGTCCCCCTGCACTCTGCAATCCCTCATAAATCACAGCCACGCTGCTGACAAACAGCTTGTCAGAGCTGGCTGTGTTTATCTCTATAGTGTCAGTCTGCTGCTCTCCATGCCTCCTGCAGAACTCCAGTCCCCGCCTGCATCCCTTCCCTCCCTGCTGATTGGAGGGAAGGGACGGGGGCAGGGACCGGAGCTATGCAGGAGGTGGGGGAGCAGCTGAGACTGACACTACAGATGTAAACACAGCCTCACAGCATGGCTGTGATTTATGAGGGATTGCAGAGTGCAGGGGGACCTTAGTGGGGTTTGGGATAGCAACAGAGGCTGGGCTGTATAGGCAGATCCAGCCTCTGTATGCAGATAACATTCTTTAAACACACCTCGGGTTCTCTTTAAACTGACTATTTTATGAACTGTAACTAGGGCTTATTTTTGGGGTGAAACTTATATTTTGAGCATCCTGACAAATCCTGAAAAATCTTGCTAGGGCTTATTTTTGGGGTCGGTCTTTTTCAGGGGTAGGTTTTTTAGGAAGTGTTTCCTAATAGTTCTTGCAGCCAGCTGAAAAATTGGTTGAAATTTTACCACAGTATAGGGGGATTTGCAGCTTTGCCCAACTTGTCTGCTAACTCTGTCCTCACCCCTCCGCCCATTCTGATGAGTAATGATGTATGCCTGTGTTTGCAGAGACAAGACAACTGCTCTGTGTGTTCAGTCCAATGGTAAAAATAGCAATCTGAACACAGGATGTTCAGCTTTAACCCATCCACATCCCAGCCAGAGATGCAACTACCTGCCCACTTTTTCTCTCCCTGGAAAGGAAGGTCTGGGCTTGAATGGAAGGGGTAGCATTTACCTTTGGCTTTCAGGCTATACCAGAATTTCCTGTAACCTGCTTGGATATTTTTACTGTTAAATGGTAGCAGAATGCTGTGAAATTTTACCCATGCGGCTTGGAAAAGCCTTTTAATATCTACCAGGTAGCATATTTAGCTTAGCAGTTTAACACAGATCTGATTTCTGTGGCTCAAAATCACCACCAAGCCTTATTTCAGCAAAACCCAACCAAAGTTAGCCATACATCTAGCAATGATGGGCAGATTCGACCAAGAGACAAATCTTTCTCTAATCGAATCAGATTAGAGAGAGATCTGTGCCCATACACTGCAGGCCAATTCCTGAACAATTTCATGCTGAAATCGATTTGGAATCAGATGCTGCATCCGCTGCCTTGCCGAGCCAATGCCGTCTCCCCTAATGTCCAATGTGCCCCCCCCCCCCCCCGGGCCAAGTGCAGTATACATTACCTGTCCTTGCCCACTGCTGGCTCCAGGCTCCGCCCTCTGTCCATACAGAGTAACGTGGGAACGTGTGACATCACACATGTGCCCACGTGAACGCCGACATCCACGTGGGACTTGTGTGGACAGAGCCCGGAGCTAGCGGCGGACAAGGACAGGTAATGTATACTGCACTGGGCCCAGGGGGGAACATTGGACATTAGGGGGGACAGTGCCAGGGGTTCGTCCTGATAATGCTCACTGAAACCCGATCGACCACGACTGCCCGACATTTTGCAGGCAGCATATCCGATAGACATGCTCGGCCTAAAATTGGTTGCATTGTTGATCGAGCATGCACTTGGCAGCACCAATTTTCATCTGATTTGATATTAATGATAGAATTGGATGGTGGATCAGCTTCCAATCTGATCTATAATGTAAGCAAACTCTGATCAAATCAGTCACCTGTACCTCTAGTGTTGTAGCGATAATTCTGGCCAAAAAGCCTATTAAGCTACCAGTGATGGGTAGGCCAGCGCAGCCAGAGGACACCCACACAGACAAGAGGAGAGAATACAAACTCCATGCAGCCAGTGTCATGGCTGGAGATCAAACATGGGACCTCAGTCTAAATTAGTTTAAATTGTAAAATCATTGCTTAAAGTGAACCAGAGACAAAGCACTCTCATGTATTTTACCCTATATATTAATGGGGACATTAAAGAAAACACCTACCCTGCTGTCTGTTTCATTTTTAACTGTTCAGCTTGCTTCTTATCAGCCCTGATAAAATCCCCGACTGAGCATTCAGTCTGGCTTTGCTCAGGAATTTTTATAGTAGAGTCTGTGTTCTCTGGCGTCTTTTCAAGCCCAAGCCTGCCCCCTTGTGGCTCTGCTCAGGAATTATTATAGCTGAGTCATTATAGCAAAGCCAGACTGAATGCTCAGTCAGGGATTTTATCAGGGCTGATTAGAAGCAAGCTGAACAGTTAAAAATGAAACAGACAGCCGGGTAGGTGTTTTCTCTAATGTTCCCACTGATATATATGGTAAAATAGTAAAATACATGAGGGTGCTTTGTCTCTAGTTTACTTTAAAGCAAACCTCAAGCGAAAATAAACGTATGATATAATGAATTGTATGTGTAGTACAGCCAAGAAATAGAACATTGGTAGCAAATAAAAGAGTCTCTTATTGTTTTTTAGTACAGGAAGAGTTAAAAAAAAACTTCAGTCATTATTCATGCAAAAGAGCTACTCTGAGCTATTCGACTCACTGGGTGGAATACAGTCCTGTTTTCTGAAGCACTTAAACAGCCAAGAAACAGTGCGAGACAGCTTGAAATAGGGTTTTGCTGCAGGTCATTAATTCTGCTGTTTCATAGCTTAAATGACAGTGTGGTTTTAAAACTGCAACTATCACAGAATGATGCAATGTTATAACAAAAAAAAAAAGCTATAGGACTGAAAATAAAAATAGGAGACTCTTTTCTTTGCTGCTAATGTTCTATTGATTATCCACACTACACATACATTATATCATACGTTTTTTTTGCTTCAGGTTTGCTTTGATTATTCAGTGATTAGAGAAGAATGTTTGGAGAGAGGAGGAAATAACAGAAGGCGGATCGGGAATGGTTACAGGTGAGTATGCAGATACCGTACACAGAATGAGGCCTGAAACAGACTATAAATCGTAGTTTACAAGCAGGGCCGGATTTAAGCTAAGGCCACATAGGCCATGGCCTAGGGCACCTCAGGATCAAGGGCGGGTGGGCAGCAGGCTATACTAGGAAAAGAGGAGAGGGTCACCTGGCTACGTATTTTAAAGGGAGGGGGGTTCATCAGGCTTTCTATATAGAAGGGGGGGCATCTGGCTTCTTATACTAGAGGGAAGGGGGAGTCATCAATAGGTGGGGATCATCAGGCTATCTAAACTGGAGGAGGAGGGAAGGGTCATCTGGCTACTTATTACTGGAGGGGGCGGGGAGACATCTGGATACCTATACTGAAGGGGGGCGGCTGCTGACAGTGGCCTTGGGCGGTAAAGTGTACAAATCCGGCCCTGTTTACAAGTAGCATTTTGTAAGCAATGTCATTAGTGTTTTCCGGCGTTTTTGGGAGCGACTTTAAAAAAAGTGTAAGCTTTTTGCCAGTGATTGTGTAGCGATTTGCGATTAGTGATTGTAACTCTGATTGGTCCTTTAAATGCATCATAATTTTATGCACAGTTTGCAATCGCACCCAAATCGCTATGTGTAGCGATTCATGAGCGATTTGCCAGCGCTTCAATACTCTACATTGAAGCGCAAACGCTCCCAAAATGCTGCATGTCCTGCGATTGCGATTTTGCTAATAACAATCGCTACTGTGGAATTTGCTACATTTATTTACATTGGCAGGGCGTTTAGGGAAAGCGCTAGCGATTTAAAGCGCTCCCTAAACGCTCAACAAATCGCTCTAGTGGGTTCCAGCTCTGACTGGATAAATTACAGCAAGTGAGAAACTGAATGGAAAACATAACAGGTAAAGCTAATTTTAGTTACTGAATAATGGAGAAAGGAGAAGATAATTGTGAGGAAAAACAGGAAGTAGGGAGGAAAGGGAAAGAGGAGACAGGAAGGAAAGAGGGGAGGAGAGAAAAGAGGAAAGGAAGTAGGGGGAAGGGGGGAAATAAGAAGAGAAGTGAGGAAAGAGGAAGACATCCAGAAAGGAGGAAAGAAAGGGAGGTGTTAGAGGAAGAATGAAGAAAATATAATAAAATTAGCTATGAGAAGAGGAGGAAGGAGGAGAGAAGAAGAAGGAAGTATGAGAGCAGAAAAGGAAGGTATTAGGAGAGACGATAAAAAGAGGAGACAAGATAAAAGAGAGGAAGAATGAAGGAAATCTGATGAAATTAAGCATGATGAGAGGAGAAAGGAAATAATGAGGACAAGATAGAAGAAATGAGGAAAAGAGAAGACAGGGAAGTTTAAGTAGGAGAGGAGAGACCAGTGATGTACCTACCACAAGGCTACAGGTGTTTACAGTCAAGGCAGTTTCTAGGCTAAAATGCACCCAGGGCGAGGGTGTAAAAATTGCGACCCTCAAGAACCCCCCCCCCTCCATGGAGCCAGGTATATGTGCCGGCAGTAGGTTAGCCAGGTCTAGTTGCACTCAGTATAGGTCACCAGCTATAGGTCCCCCCAGTATATTCAGTATAGGTAGCCAGGCATAGGTGCCCCAGTATAGGTAGCCAGCTATAGCTGCCCCCAGTATAGGTAGCCAGGCATAGGTGCCCCAGTATAGGTAGCCAGCTATAGCTGCCCCCAGTATAGGTATCCAGGCATAGGTGCACCAGTATAATTTCCCCCAGTATAGGTTAGCCAGGTAGGTGCCTCCAGTATAGGTAGCCAGTATAGATGCTCCCAGTATAGGTTAGATAGGCAGGTGCCCCTTTCTGACTGTCCTCAGAGGAGCTCACATTTTAAACATACCATAGTCATAGTCTAATGTTCTACTATATTATTATTGTGTGTATATATATATATATATATACTGTATATAACACTGGCATCTTCTGCAGCACTGTATAGAGTACAGAGTTTCATAACGGTTGGCTCCGTCCACATCCTGATGGCTCTTTTCCCCCCAAAATTCCCATAAACTTTGCAGTAACATATTTTTTTCTGGGAGGAAGGCTTTTTTTTAGGGGGGGAGGGGGGTTGTCTGCAAAAAAAATCAGTACCGAGTGTCAAATTCCCTCAGTACTCCACTTGGAGAGATGAAGACAGGGTAACAAGGGAGGAGAAAATAAAGAAAGAAAGAAGAAGAAGGGATAGCAGGAGAGGTGGTAAGGATAGATGAAGACATGATAACAGTAGATGATAAATGAGGAGATGGTAATAGGAGGGGAGAAAACAAATGAAGAAAAGAAAAGACAGGGCAGCAGGAGAGAAGAGATGAAGAAAAGAGAAGGCAGGATAGCGGGAGGGGTGAAATGAAGAAAATGATAACAGGAGAGATGAGATGGAATGAAGAAAAGAGGAGACAGGATATAAGTCGAGGAGAGATGGAGAAAAGTAAAGACAGGATAACAGGAAGAAAGAGGAGAGACGAAGAAAAGAGAAGACAGGATAACAGGAGAGAAGAGACGAAGAAAAGCAAAGACAGGATAACAGGAGAGGAGAGACGAAGAAAAGAGAAGACAGGATAACAAGAGAGAAGAGACGAAGAAAAGCAAAGACAGGATAACAGGAGAGGAGAGACAAAGAAAAGAGAAGACAGGATAACAGGAGAGAAGAGACAAAGAAAAGCAAAGACATGATAACAGGAGAGAAGAGACGAAGAAAAGCGAAGACAGGATAACAGGAGAGAAGAGATGAAGATAAGGGAAGACAGGATAGCAGGCGGGAGAGAAGAAGACAGGATAACAGGAAAGGAGAGAAGATATTAAGAACAGATAAGACAGGATAGCAGGAGAGGAGAGATGGAGAAAAGAGAAGAAAGAATATCAAAAGAGGAAAGGAGAGGAGAGACGAAGAAAAGAGAAGACAGGATAACAGGAGAGAAGAGACGATGAAGAGAGGACAGGATAACAGGAGAGGAGAGACGAAGAAAAGAGAAGACAGGATAACAGGAGAGAAGAGACGAAGAAAAGCAAAGACAGGATAACAGGAGAGAAGAGATGAAGAAAAGTGAATACAGGATAACAGGAGAGAAGAGATGAAGAAAAGCGAATACAGGATAACAGGAGAGGAGAGATGAAGATAAGGGAAGACAGGATAACAGGAGAGGAGAGATGAAGATAAGGGAAGACAGGATAACAGGAGAGGAGAGATGAAGATAAGGGAAGACAGGATAGCAGGCGGGAGAGAAGAAGACAGGATAACAGGAAAGGAGAGAAGATATTAAGAACAGATAAGACAGGATAGCAGGAGAGGAGAGATGGAGAAAAGAGAAGAAAGAATATCAAAAGAGGAAAGGAGACATGAAGACAGGATAACAGGAAAGAAGAAATTAAGAAAAAAGGAAGACAGCGTGGCAGGAGAGGAGAGATGATGAAAACAAGACCGTTTATGAGGAGAGGAGAATGAAAAAAAGAGAAGACCTGGTGAAGCTAATATTAGTTACTGAACATTAGAGAGCAGGGAAGAGAGGCAGAGGGAGAAAAAGTAGATGGATGAAAAAGTGATGTGTGGAGGGGTAAGGAGTAGATAAGAGGGGTGTCTGTATGATATGAGAAGGGGGTGGGAGTCACACAGAGAGGAACACACTGGAGAGGGTGGGGGTAGAGTTTGGCACACAGCAGAGAGGCTGTAGGAACAAATGAACTCCGCATTTAGCCAGAGACAGTGGGGTAGCAATAGGGGATGCAGAGGTAATGACCACGCTGGGAGCCCTGAACCAAAGGGACCCAGTAGGGGCCCTCCTTCAACCACATATTAGCTCTTTTTTGGTGCTATGCTGGTAGTGATCATCTCCTTTCACCTCTATATGTGCTTTGATTAGTTTTAACCATTAATAGACTGTTTTCCTCCCCAGCACACACCTCTCTGACACTGCAGCTGTGTTTGGCAGGTTTTGGTGCTCCGTATCAATTGTTATTTATAGAGCGCCTATGGGGACGCAATGTAAAACTTACACTGGGGCCCAGAGCTCCTAAGCTACCAGTGGCGTAACTACAATTCATGGGGCCCCCCAGCAATAATTTGATGGGGCCCTCCCAATGCTCAAACCCCTTCCCTTGTCTCCCCTTGGTGTCCTTCACAGCGTGGGGGTCCATCTCACCTGAGTCATAAAACAAGTGTGGCCATCATGATCTTCACACCCATAACAACACCTGATCTGAAGTACAGTTCCCTGTAAGGGAAGGTTAGTAGTTGGGAGTCCTCCACAGCTCTGGGCCCCCTGCAATCGCAGGTGCTGCTCCTCTCTAGTTACGCCCCTGTAATCTACGCCACTGGCCAGAGATAATGCTGCTGCCAGTTACATAAGGTAGCACAGCTCAGATCAGGACTATCTTTTCCTTAAAGAGAACCCGAGGTGGGTTTGAAGAATATTATCTGCATACAAAGGCTGGATCTGCCTATACAGCCCAGCCTCTGTTGCTATCCCAAACCCCCCTAAGGTCCCCCTGCACTCTGCAATCCCTCATAAATCACAGCCATGCTGCTGACAAACAGCTTGTCAGAGCTGGCTGTGTTTATCTCTATAGTGTCAGTCTGCTGCTCTCCCCGCCTCCTGCAGAACTCCAGTCCCCGCCTGCATCCCTTCCCTCCCTGCTGATTGGAGGGAAGGGACGGGGGCAGGGACCGGAGCTATGCAGGAGGCGGGGGAGCAGCTGAGACTGACACTACAGATGTAAATACAGCCTCACAGCACGGCTGTGATTTATGAGGGATTGCAGAGTGCAGGGGTACCTTAGTGGGGTTTGGGATAGCAACAGAGGCTGGGCTGTATAGGCAGATCCAGCCTCTGTATGCAGATAACCTTCTTTAAACACACCTCGGGTTCTCTTTAATGAGTTAAAAAAAAAACCTCAAGGGGTGAAGGAAGGGGACGTTCTCCCTGGCAGCATTGTCTGCTACCTGCCCCTCTCACCCTCTCCTGCAGAATAGCAGCCTTTGTGCCCGTCTCTTTTCTCACTCCGCCATTGACAGCAATAAATGTTTAACCGTAATACGTATAAATCAGTCTAAAGCCTGCTCAGATCCTATTCATGGGCCAGGGAAGAGGAAAGAAAAAAAAAGGTAGGGGGGACTGGAGCCCCCCACCCTGGAAAAAAAAGCAGCTGTAGAGCACTAATCTGCTTTCTTACAGTGTCATTCACCCTCTCAAGGCACATATCATGCTGCCTATTCTTCTGTCTCCTCCTGGAGGCCTGGGCCCATGTCTCCAGCGCAGGCCTGTCCAGCCATGGCCATCCCCTCCTAGACTCGCTGAAAGGCTGATGCCTTGGATGTCAAATTGCTCTCAAAAAGACCATACTAGATTGATTTCCTCACAATTCTTCAGCCTGACAGTGAATGGAAGGAGACTGCAGGTTCTATGGCCTGGAATAGAGACGTATTCTGCACAGGGAAGGGGGGAGGCAAGAAAAGGGAGGAGGAGGGGTACTAAAGTTATAGAGCTGCGTTTTACTACTGCCCCATCAACCCTGCAGAAATAAAGAGGGGGAGAGTTAAAAATGGGAAGAATAGAGAATGAGCAGGAAAAGAACTCAACCCATTCAGACAGCGAGGAAGAAATACACCTCTGAACAATGGGCCGATATAGTGAGGGTCTCTATTAATTGCCATGAATATTTAAAGTGCTCAGCAAACTAGGGGAGGGCGGCAACGGGAGCCATTTATAACGCCATTATCTCCCAGGGACTGGATATTCCTATAGAAGCGGTGAAATGCATATATATAGGTTTAACCAGGAGTCAACTGTAAATGAACTCTTGATGAACAGACGAAGCCAAGATCCCCCCATGATTCCATTCACTCCTCCGCTGTATGTATGGAGCCACTTCATACAGGGTGGCACAGACAGTTCTGGGAATATTGACCACATAGGGCAGCAGGAGTAGGCTGGCATCCGGGAAAACTGGGCCATTACTGGGTTGAAGGAGTGGTGGAGGGAGTACTGACAGGAACTAGAGTGCTGGAGGAGGTGGGGTGCTGGCAGGAACTAGAATGCTGCAGGGGGTGCTTGAGGGAACCAGAGTGCTGGAGGGGGTGCTTGCAGGAACCAGAGTGCTGGAGGGGGTGCTTGCAGGAACCAGAGTGCTGGAGGGGGTGCTTGCAGGAACCAGAGTGCTGGAGGGGGTGCTTGCAGGAACCAGAGTGCTGGAGGGGGTGCTGGAAGGAAACAGAATGCTGGAGGGGGTGCTGGAAGGAACCAGAGTGCTGAAAGGGGGTGTCCGTAGGAACTAGAGTTCTGGAGGGGGTGCTGGTGGTATGAATCAGAGTGCTAAGGGGGGGGAGTGTTGGCAGCAACCAGAGTGCTGCAGGGGGGTGCTGGAAGGAACCAGAATGCTGGAGGGGTGCTGGAAGGAACCAGAGTGCTGAGAGGGGTGTCTGTAGGAACTAGAGTTCTGGAGGGGGGTGCTGGTATGAATCAGAGTGCTGGGTTTCTGTAGGAACCAGAGGGCTGGAGGGGGTGCTGGTGGTATGAATCAGAGTGCTGGGGGAGGGGGAGGGGAGGTGTTGGCAGCAACCAGAGTGTTGCAGGGGGTGCTGGAAGGAAACAGAATGCTGGAGGGGTGCTGGAAGGAACCGGAGTCCTGGAAGGAGTGTCTGTGGGAACTAAAGTGCTGGAGGGGGTGCTGGTGGTATGAATCAGAGTGCTGGGGGGGGGGGGGGGGGGAGGTGCTGGCAGCAACCAGAGTACTGGCTGGAGGGGGTGCTGGAAGGAACCAGAGTTCTAGAGGGCTGTGGGAAAGAACAAGAGTGCTGCCTGGAGGGGGTGTTTAATATTTGATAAACAGAAAAGTTTTCAGAGCATTCACAGCTACCAACTATCTTTATATATTCAAGTCTATCTATTTATAACTATACCCCCTCTCCTCATTTGCCCTGACCTTAATCATTTATCCAATCTCTCTCTCCCTACAACCTTCTCTTTCTCTCTCTATCTCTCTCTTATCTC